>NW_026652276.1:44575078-44677578 GCF_009828535.3 Hylobates moloch | reverse complement strand
CTGCAACCTCCACCTCCCAGGTTCAAGAGATTCTCCTGCCTCAGCTTCCTGAGTAGCTGGAACTACAGGTGCCCACCATGCCCGGCTAATTTTTGCATTTCTAATAGAGACAGCTTTTTGCTATGTTGGCCAGGCTGGTCTTGAACTCCTGACCTCAAGTGATCCGCCTGCCTTGGCCTCCCAAAGTGCTCGGATTACAAGCGTGAGCCACCGCACCTGGCTAGAAATTCTTTAAAAATTGCAAATGAGATCATGACTCCCTCTTTAAATCTTTAATGAATGAATTGGAATAAATATCTTGGTAAAAGCACACACTCCATCTAGGTGGCTCCACCACTTTCTAGTTGTGTGAATGCAGACACCTTATGTAAAATCTCTGTGCTTCAGTTCCTTCATATGTAAAAGGAGAATAAGCATGGCCTGGCACGATGGCTCACGCCTGGAATCCCAGCACTTTGTGAGGCCAAAGCTGGAGGATCACTTGAAGCCAGGAGTTTGAGACCAACCTGGGCAGCAAAGTGAGACCATCTCTACAAAAGTTTTAAAAAATTAGCTGGGTGTGGTAGCGTGCATAGAGTCCTGGTTACTCAGGAGGCTGAGGTGGGAGGATTGCCTCGGCTCAGGAGTTCAAGGCTACAGTGAACTATGATTGTGCCCTTGGACTCTAGCCTGGGTGACAGTGAGGCCCCATCTACAAATAAATAAATAAAGTAAAAAAAAAAAAAAAGGAATAATCTTCTTCTTTTGTTTTTTTGAGACCTGTCGCCCGGGTTGGAGTGCAGTGGCGTGATCTCGGCTCACTGCAACCTCTGCCTCCCGCTTCAAGCGATTCTCTTGCCTCAGCCTCCTGACTAGCTGGGACTATAGGCGCCCGCCACCACATCCAGCAAATTTTTTGTATTTTTAGCAGAGACGGGGTTTCACTACGTTGCCCAGGCTGGTCTCAAACTCCTGACCTCGTGGTCCGCCCACCCCAGCCTCCCAAAGTGCTGGGATTACAGGCGTGAGCCACCATGCCCAGCCATGATCATCTTTACTTCACAGGTTGCTGTGGGGACTAAATGAGTTAATGAATGCAAAATGCTTAGCACAACGCCGGTGTATAGCAAGTACAAAATAGATGTTAGCTGCTGTTGTTGCATTCTTCCTGTTTAGGACCCTGTAGGGACTGGCTGCTGCCTACCTCTTCCACTGTGTCCAGAGCCATACTGTTGGTTGCCTTGCTCCAGAAACACAGACCTTTTCCCAGTTCCTCTTTCCTGCCCTAAGGTCTTTGTACCTTTAGATGTGTTTCTCCGGCGTAGAACGGCCTACCTCTGGTTCTCACAGGTCTGCTGCTCTCCAGCTGCCCAGTCTCAGTGTGATTGCTGCCTTCTCAAAGGGGACCTCCTGACCACCTCTTTAAGCGGGTTCTTCCCTGGTACTCTCACCGTAATATCTTCTATGGTTATGTTACACAATTTTCTTAGTTTTGAAATTAGATATATATGTTTTGACACTTTCACTGCCTGACTGCCCGATGCCACATGGCTAGCGCCTTGTGAGTGAGGAAGAGTATTATAAACCCAGTGCTTGGCATGGGTCCTGGCATATATGAAATGAGTTTCAGTGTTATAACTCCATCCTCACTCTTCATTGTGCTACCTCTCCTCCACTAGTGCCACACAAACATTTTTAAAGGAGTGGAAAGATTGAAATGAATAACAAGTGCAGTCTGAAAAGGATTCTTAAAAAATCAAAATGTAGCCTTAAGATGTGGTATCCTAAGGTGGGGAAAGACTGTGATCTGGCGGTGGTGGGGCATTTGGAGGCTGGTGGGGCATTTGGAGGCTGGTGAAGTGTAGGAACCTTGAGGGTAATTGTGTGTGTGTGTGTGTGTGTGTGTCCCAGGGTGTGCTTCACAGCAGAAAAGGCTGTTAGAGTGAGCGTGGAGGGACACTGAGAAGGAATTTCACAGATCTTACAACTTTTACACTCTGACTGCTGAAGTAGAAAACTTTTTAAACATCTGTCCCCTGCCCCCCCGTGTTTCTGGAGGGAGGTATTTTATTGAATGTGATTTGTGGGGTAATATATTTAAATTTCTGAGCACTGTCTGGTTTTGTTCTTCCATTCCTCATGGTGGGCTAACTTCTGACAATATTTTGGAAGAGGATAGAAGCAAGACCAAACAAAATATGCATTGTCTGCCCCCACCACCCTCCCCATGTGCTTTAGATGTCAGGCATCAAACATACCACAACAAAGCGACCAATTCAGCCCTGCTTCCTCTGATTGCTTCTCACAGTGACACAGATATTGGTCACAATTTCCCCTTGGCAACTTCCCTGTGTACTCCCAGGAAAATCCCAAATGACATGCTCAGTTGCCAGACCCCACAGACCTACGTGGCTCATGAGGGGCTTGCCATAGCCTGCAATGTCAAATGTCTAATGAGACATTCCAGAGCTGCTGAGAGGGGAAGATTCTGCACCCCCCTCTCCGTGACCCCCTCCACCCCATGAGCTGCTGAGAGAGGGAGCCTCCCTGGGGCTCTCTAAAGAGCTTCTGAGGCTTTAAGAACAAAAGCCACACAGAGCCTGGCTGGCAACTGCTGTGGCTAATTTTATTTTCATCAGGCAAGACCCAAGGCAGGGATGCCTGAGAGAGATTGCGAAAAGCCTATGTTTTGTTTTTCTGTTCAGCAGTTAGTCACACGCCAAAATTTGAAATGGCTTCAACTAAACTTTCTGGAGAGAAGAGAAACAGGAGAGAAAGAGAAAGAGAGAGAGAGAGAGACATTATGAAGCATAAATCAACCTCTAAATAGATGATCCACACTAAAAGTACTGTAATTGCACACATCAAGTGGCAGGAAAGAAAACTAACATCAGAAAATGAACTCTGACTGTAGGCTAGGCATTCTGGGAGTCACTTTACATTTATTATATCTTGTTACATCATCACAACAATAAAAAGTAGGAGTATTTTTATTCCTCTTTAAGAAACTGAGACTCAGTGAGCTCAACTAACTTCCCAAAATGACACAGCTAATAAGTAGAAGACATAGGATTTAAACCTTGGTCTGTCTGATTCTAAAGCCCATGTTCTTCCTACGAAACTTTGCTATTGCTATAAAAGACCAAGTGGATGGGACTGTAAACTAGTTCAACCATTGTGGAAGACAGTGTGGCAATTCCTCAAGGATCTAGAACTAGACCCAGCCATCCCATTACTGGGTATATACCCAAAGGATCATAAATCATGCTGCTATAAAGACACATGCACACGTATGTTTATTGTGGCACTATTCATAATAGCAAAGACTTGGAACCAACCCAAATGTCCATCAATGATAGACTGGATTAAGAAAATGTGGCACATATACACCATGGAATACTATGCAGGCATAAAAAAGGATGAGTTCATGTCCTTTGAAGGGACATGGATGAAGCTGGAAACCATCATTCTGAGCAAACTATCACAAGGACAGAAAACCAAACACCGCATGTTCTCACTCATAGGTGGGAATTGAACAATGAGAACACTTGGACACAGGGTGGGAAACATCACACACTGGGGCCTGTCGTGGGGCGGGGGAGCAGGGGAGGGATAGCATTAGGAGAAATACCTAATGTAAATGATGATTTGATGGGTGCAGCACACCAACATGGCACATGTACACATATGTAACAAACCTGCATGTTGTGCACATGTACCCTAGAACTTAAAGTACAATAAAAAAAAAATAAATAAAAGACCAAGTGGAAGAGGCTTCCAATAACCAAAAAATATGAAGAAATATTTTTTATTTATACACACACACACACACACACACACACACACACATATATTTTTATTTTATTTTATTTTATTTTTTGAGATGGGGTCTTACTCTGTCACCTAGGCTAGAATGTTGTGGTGCAATCATGGCTCACTGCAACCTTGACCTCCCTGGGCTCAGGTGATCCTCCCACATCAGCCTCCTGGGTAGCTGGGAATACAGGTGGCTGCCACCATGCCTGACTAACTTTTTGCATTTTTTGTAGAGATGAGGTTTCACCATATTGCCCAGGCTAGTCTCGAACTCCTGGACTCAAGTGATCTGCCTGCCTTGGCCTCCCAAAGTGCTGGGATTACAGGTGTGAGCCACGGTGCCTGGCCTACTGAAAAATACTAAGAAATGTTTATTAAGCACCTGCTATGTGCCAAGCACTACGCAAGGTATTGTATTTCTGGGTGCTCCAATGCGTTTGGTCCTTAATACTGCTAGTTAAAAGGGCCTATTGGAACATGACTCCTGATAATTTAAAATATCATCCAAAGTCTTTAGTTGGATCAGTTAAGGTAATACTAGGCTGATTTAACAATAGTAAGGTACAGGGAGACCTTATTTGCTTTTCATTCTTTCCTCTAACCTCATAGAGTTAAGAGTTCCTAATTATCCTGGATTTCATAACCTTCACCTTTCCTAATGCATTTTTCTAATCTCGTTACTACCTTTTCTTTTTCTTTTTTTAACACTCTTAAAAAAACTCTTAGAAAGTCATTTTTGATAATATTTTATAGTTTGTCTTTATTTTCGTGATAGACACAAATAATTACATACTCCATTGTAACTAAATGAGGAAGGCTAGAGAGGGATGAAAGACAAGGTGAAGACAGAAGTAAGAACAGAGCCAACGTCACTTTCTAAACCAAAGATGACTTTTTATACAAATTATAGAAAGAATCAGGTATAGACTGACTATATACATGATAGATAGTGTTCAAAATTGGGATAATGTAATAAATGTGAATGTAACCACGAAATGCCATCATAAACCTCCTGTTTGGACTATTATAGTACATCTTATTTGGAAAATTCTCCTAGTCAATCACACAGTGGTTTCCCAATTACAACCCAGCAGTGAACATTTTATGTTATAATTCTGCCCACACTCCTTAAGTGTCCGTTGCGCTGAAGGAGCTTTAAGGTTTTAAATGAAAGCTACATATCTGTGTTAACAGCTGGAATTTATTTCCTTAGGAATGGTATCTGTCCTTTCAGCCATAGAAGTTGAGAGGTAAAAACATTTTCACTGATTTTGATACAAGTTCAAATTCTTCAGATATAAAATATCATTAACATAAAACTTACCTTTAGATGTTTCCCAGAATACAAAAGAATCAATTAAAGACAAGCCTTGTTTATAATAAAAGGTAGTTAACTCCAGCCAATCAGCATCAAGTGTACTAATGACTGATCCTTTTCTTGTTACTTTCATTGACAGGATGCCTTCCTGATAGGTCCAGGAGGTTGAATCATCATCAAAAGCATTGAAGACTGTATACAATTTGTTGTCTGAGGCTAGGCATTCAGAAGGAGAAAAAAGGGGAAAATTTTGTTGATCAAAGATTCTTAAATTTTTTCACTAATCATGAGATATTCCAAGCATACAAACAAGCACTCAGCTTAATCAAATGTCAATAATATGCTATATTTGTTTCAGACTATTTTTTCAAAGAAATGAGAAATGGATACAGTTGAGGCTACTATGTGGTATCCTCTAATTCTATTCTCTAGAAATAAGTACTATAATGAAGTTGGTGTTTATCATTCTTATGCAAGCTTTTAATCTTTTAATACACACTTATATAACCATAAATGATATGTAACATTTTACAGTTTGAAAAATTTTTTAAAAATGGTATCCTACTGTAGATATGAATTGACTTTTTGTTCAACATGCCTTTAAAATGCAAATAACCATATAGATCTTATTCATTTATTTTAACTGCTACATAGTATGCCAATGTTCTAGTCTCATTTTGGTGGACATGTGCAATATTTCCAATTTTTCTGTTATTATAAACTTTGTATCTCCTTGGACAAGTGTGAGAGTGACCCTAGAACAGACATGGAAATGCTGGATCATATCTTCTGCTTTACTAGGAATTGGCAAATTCTTAACGTGGGGTCAGTGGATCCACACCTATGTTTGTGTTTTAGGAAGTTTAACATCACCTGTATGACAGACAAAAGTATCTGGATTCCATGGATTTCACCAGATACTCAAAGAGGTCTTTTGTGAATTCTTGCTACCCCCATTCTCCCTCTTCTAATTAAAAACCACTGCTGCAGAAAAGTTATTGAGAAGTATATACTTTAAAAATACTGAGAGAGAGGAATCTAAAGATCGATAGTTACATTAAGTACTGTATTGGATTTAGAACTTAAAGGAATAGAAATAGACATCTGATTTGCTCAAAATAAGGGTGGGAACTCACCTGGAGTTTAAAGGTAGGAATGGGTGGAAGATAGTGAATAGCTCTCTGACCATAATTCCGATACCTCTTGTTCACTTTTACATTCTGATATGGTTTGGCTGTGTCCCCACCCAAATCTCATCTTGAATTGTAGTTCCCATAATCCCCACATGTTGTGGGAGGGATCAGATAGTGATAGTTGAATCATGGGAGCGGTTTCCCCCATCTTGTTCTAATAACAGTGAGTTAGTTATCACGGGATCTGATGGTTTTATAAGGGGCCTCCCCCTTTGCTGGGCTTTCATTCTTCTCTCTCCTGCCACCACGTGAAGAAGGACATGTTTGCTTTCCCTTCTGCCATGATTGTCAGTTTCCCAAGGCCTCTCCAGCCATGCTGGACTGTGAGTCAATTAAACCTCTTTCCTTTATAAATTACCCAGTCTCAGGTATTTCTTTATTTGCAGCATGAGAAGAGACTAATACACATTCCTATAATTTTTGCATTGCAGAAAAATCAGGGACATTGTTAGCTAGGGAACGGGTGAGAAAAGAGGAGGGTGGTGGTGATGGTGGTGGAGATCGGTGCGATCTAAGTTGGTAAATGCTCCCAGTTATTTCTTCAGGAGGTGGAGCTTATGTGGCTAAATGAATCTCTGCCATGTATAGGATGCTAAGTACATCAAAACATAACCCAGAAAGTCTGACACCAAGGCGTGCTCCTCCAGTGCCAACACTGATGGAAGGATCAGTTAATAGCAGTTAATATAGAGTTTATTCTGTACCAGGCACTGGGTCAAACACTTTGTAGACATTTCTTATTTACTTCTCACAACAACCCAATGAGGGAGTTCTTACTATTACCCCTTTTTATAAAGAAATTGAGGTATCTGATTCCAGAGCCCATGTTGTTAATGCTAAGGTATATGTAGCCTTTGCTTTTCTCTGATGGTGCTTTTTTAAAGCATGCCCACAAAGGTATCAGAAAACTTTGAATGGTCCCAAATGCATGAATAAAATACTCTCAATTTCTTGGGAAGACTTGCTAGCTGGCACAGAAGAATACAACTGTTGTTCAAAGTTATTTTAGGATGCAGGCACTATTGTTATATTAATTGTTTCATCATGATGTGCCAGTTTCACATTCTAGTTGATGATCAAAGAAAGCCAATTAATTTCAAAGGTGAAAACCATCCATGAAATGGGAAAGGCCAAAACGAAAATTCTCACACGCTGTTTATTAGTACAAACATAAATCAGAACAGCTTTTTAGACTTAATAGACTCACTTATTTGGTACACATGTACAGCCTCCAATTTACGAGGGAATTTTGGATGACTAAATAGAAACCAATCTTCAACACAAAGTTTCATTATGTGGATGGCACTGTATGTCCTGCCAGAGACAACTGTCTAAAAAACTGCCCTGCCTTATTGCTAGCTGTAATAACTTTTAAAAATCATCATGTTTGTATTAGTTCATTTAGTCATTATAATCTTTAGCAATTTACTTTGACTCATATTTCTAAAAAAAACCCTCAAAAACTTATTTTGCTTAATCTAAACTATAGTATATTCTCTTTCTACTAATCTTGTCTGTTACCTTCTCCCTTTCTTGATTTAGAGGAACTAGGGCTGCCGTTTTGTTCCATTTGATACTGTCCACTTTCATGATGAAGTTCTTCCTCAATTCCACTTTCAGATGATTGCCCACTTAATGTCCCTTCATTCCAACTTCTACAGTTTTCATCTGAACCGTGTCTCACATGTAGCATCGATTCTATATCTCCATCATGGTTGGTTCCATTGCAGAATTTAGATGGAGAATAATGCTGTGATATGAATCCAACAAATTTCATTCCTCTTTTAGCAGCGACATTAATCTGATATTTAAAAAGAGATGGCAGAACAAAATGTAAACTGTATTTTCATTGATTACTTTATCAATTAACCTTTAGGCTTATTGAGGAAATCCACTAGCAGATGGAGTAACTTGACCAGTAACAAAAGACTCATTCATAAACTAATGAATCACCTGTAAAATAGCACTGCCCGCAAGACCATGCCACACGATCATCATGACCTTCAAACAGAACCAAATATACTTTAGAAATTATGAAAACAGGAATTATTTTTCCCTGAAGGGCCACTGTTTGGGAAGAACTAATAATTCTGTAGCGTGATTTTTGCAGACCATTTAACAATGGTGTCTCCAGTTGGAGCAAAATTAAAACCTATTCCAAGAAATTCCTAAAAATAACATTACCAAATACATCTTCATTAATAAAGAAGAGCTTTATTAAATTAAAAGCAAAATACACATAGTTTTGCTTGTTTGATGGTATCAAAGAAAAATGTTAAAAGACTGATTTTTTTTTTTTTTTTTTTTTTTTTTTGAGACGGAGTCTTGCTCTGTCCCCCAGGCTGGAGTGCAGTGGCGCGATCTCAGCTCACTGCAAGCTCCGCCTCCCGGGTTCACGCCATTCTCCTGCCTCAGCCTCCCGAGTAGCTGGGACTACAGGCGCCCGCCAACACGTCCGGCTAATTTTTTGTATTTTTAGTAGAGACGGGGTTTCACCGTGTTAGCCAGGATGGTCTCGATCTCCTGACCTCGTGATCCACCCGCCTCGGCCTCTCAAAGTGCTGGGATTACAGGCTTGAGCCACCGGGCCCGGCAAAAGACTGATTCTTGACAAATGTGTAGGTTTAAAGCACAAGCCCAATTCATACCACTACTCTTACAAAGCTTTCTGATCGGCTTATGTCTTTATGCTATTGTCTCCTATGTGGGCCAGATACATAGGATTAGATTCAATCCTATCAGTTAAAGAATAGGATTCTGAAGCTTATGATATAATATCATTGAAATAATTTTTGGGAACTTAAGAATGCTTATTTTTACACTCAGCACTTTTCCCATTGACATATCAGTAAGATTTAGCTTTTGTTGAAATGTTACAGCCAAAAACCTAAGGCCTGTTCCTCTCTGCTTTTACTTCCTTTCTTTGTTCTATTTTCTTCATGTGTTCAACTGGCAGCTCCTTTGAAGGCTGACATAGGGGACTATGTCTTATCCTTCTTTGTATTGCAGTGTTTTCTACTCATAGGTGCTCTGTAAGTACTTGTTAAATTAGTTAAATGAAGAAATAGCAATGTCTTTTATTGGCTACTGTTTTAAACATTTAAATTAAATGTTGTAAATGTTACCTGGGAGGAGAAGAAAGAAAAAGAATTATGATGGAGGTTGCAAATGCAAACATTTAGAGTCAGAATGAAATGGAGTGAGAAAAGCCAGGAAGACCTGGGGCAGAACAGAGAGCAATGCCCAGTCAACGGGGGCAACTTAATTCACTCAGCTCCAGCTTGTGAGGCAGGAGAATTCTGAGAGGGGGGAGAGAGTGTAGGTGTGTGGAGTTAGGACAAGGGGCTAGAGCTGGTGAAACAGCATTTGTTCCTATGAATTAACATATTGAGATTGTAACCATTTAAAACAACCACAAATTTTCCTTTATATCAGTTGTCCTGGGAGAGAAGAAGAGGGAGGGATAGAGATATGGCATATTCTGCAGGTAGAAATGGGTGAATTTATCGTCAGTGCTTCCTCTAGGTCTTGTTAGTTGATTTGAGTGAAAAGATGCAGAAAAGCTTTTTTTCCATTACTAGGAAATTTTATCTGGAAAGGACTGGTAACAAATATAGTATTAATTTTTTTTCCATTTTTAAGTTGGAGGATCGATATTTTTAAAACGTTATTTTTAGTTTAAAATTCTGAGAAAAATACTTATAAACCGAATTTTAAAATTAGAGTGAACACTGGTATAATGTTAGAACTTGACTTGAAAGTTAGCTGTTCAACAACCAACTCTTTACACAAGGCAGCCGCTCAAAAATAATATTTGGCAATTCATCTATGGCTCTTGTTCATACCCGGAGCCATGCTCAAATATTTCATGTGCTATGTTTCCTGAAGCTTTTCTCTTAATGAAATAACCCCGTTGTTCTAATTGCTGAAATAACAGTACTTTCCTGTTTAAATAGATCTTTAACTGTGTCCAGGAAGTCAAATGCAAAACAAGGGCTCTGATGGTGATCTATTAAGACTAAATTAGTAGCTACATTTTTGTTTTCAAAAGAAATTTGCTGGAGTGGATTTATTACCAGAAAAAAAATTTCCCAGAATAGTACTAATAAACAATATGCGTAGTTTGTTTATAAAATTTAGTCTCAAAGACTAAAAACCCTTATTGAATAGTGACTTTGTACCTAAATGGGAAATAATCGTTAGCAACTATAACTGGCTTATCCCCAAACCACAGATAATCTTACATACATAGTATTTAACACTTGGAAACAACTAGAGAAACAAGTGAACGCGTTTCAGTTTCTTACCTGAAAGGAAATGCCTTAGATTTTAGCTGTATGTATCTAAATAAAAAGTAAAACCTTATAAATAGGTCAATGCAATGGAAAAGAAACACCTTTCACCATAAAATCCCATCAATTTAGAATATTTATGAATGTACAACTTTTTTGTTTTAATCAATATACATACAGCATTTAACTTTTCATTTAAGTTTAAATTAAGTTATATTGTATAGACTTTTCTCTCTTGACAGTCAATATAGTTGTCATGTTTAATGCCTATAAAATATTCTATTATATTAATCCATCATTGTCTTTTTCAAAGTCTTCCAGTTATTGAGAATTTGGACCCTTATTCACTGTTGGTTAAATATCTTTGTATAAAAATTATTTTTTCCCCTTTCAATTATGTTCTTAAAATCAGTTCCTAAGGAGGGGATTAAAAAATAAAACGGGATTTATGGCCAGGCATGGTGGCTCACACCTGTAATCCCAGCACTTTGGGAGGCCACGGCAGTAGGATCGATTGAGCCCAGGAGTTTAAGACTAGCCTGGGCAATACAGACTCTTGTCTTTACAAAATAAAAAAATTGGCTGGGCGTGGTGTCACATGCCTACAATCCCAGCTACCAGGGTGGCTAGGGCAGGAGAATTGCTCGAGTTCAGGAGTTTGAGGCTGCAGTGAGCTGTGATTGTGCCACCATACTCCAGCCTATTTTCTTTAACAACACCACCAAAAAAAAGGCAAAACGGGATTTATAATTCTTCTTACTAAATAGATATTCAGGAATACTGCATTAATTTGTTACAATGCCAGTTGTGTTATGAATGTTAGCTTTTCTTTGTTTTTATTATTATTATTGTTATTATTAGAGATAGAGTCTTGCTCTGTCACCCAGGCTGGAGTGTAGTGGCTTGATCACAGCTCACTGCAGGCTTACTTCTGGGCTCAGGTGATCCTCCTGTCTTACCCTCCTGAGTACATGGTACTACAGGCATGTGTCACCACATCCAGCTGATTTTTTTTTTCTTTTAGTTTTTGTAGAGTTGGGGGTCTCGCTATGTTGCTTAGGCTGGTCTTGGAACTCCTGGCCTCAGGTGATCCTCCTGCCTCAGCCTCCCAAAGTGTTGGGATTACAGGTGTGAGCCACCACACCTGGCCTTAACTTGTCTTAAAGCTTTGCTAATACTGGATTTTAATTAAATTTTCCGGTTTAATACTGGTGAGGTATTACTTCTCAGTTTTTATTTACATTAAACATTATTAGGTTGAACCTGTTACCAACCGTCTCCTAATTATTGACGTTTCTTTCTTTTATATTTGCTGTCCATGGTCTCTGTCTGTCCATTTAAGACTACATATTACCTTCATGGATTTGTATTCCTTTCTTGTAATGTATATTTTGAAAATGAAGCTCCCATAGGACATGTCTGTTGCAGATTTCTCTTTGACTCTTCTTTTTTAAGCTTAGTTTTCCTAGTACAGTTAAGTTATATTTATATACTCAAACTCCTTAATGTATTCATTGAGTACATTTACTCTTCCATTTTCTTTTTTTATATTAAAAAATTACCTCTTTATCTCATCTGAAATATGGAATTTATTCTCTGCAGAACAATTGCCTACTTTCCCAACAGCATTCATTAAATAATAGTTGTTCCTCCATTTTATTTCATCAGGTTTGTCATTGAACTTCTTATATTTGTTTACATTTATTTCTGGTTGTCCATTTTGTTTCACTGGCCTGTATTTCTGTTTTAAACTCTTTACAATTTGGCACAAGTACTTTGATATGTTTTAAATTCTGGTGGAAAAGTTACCTGTCATTTCCTTATTCTTTTTAGGGTAAAAAAGGAAATTGATGAAGATGAAATACCAAATGTTTCTCAATATCCCATGAAAAAGTGCATAAATTTAGTACCTTTTCTATCAGTTCTTTTGCTGTGTCATTTGTTTGTGCCTCAGAAGTTAGGAGACATTCCTCAATCACAAGCCTTGGGCGTCTTTGTCCACTGGGTGCTGCCGAATTCTTTGGGCTATAACAGAGGGAATATGTTCATGGTTGGAGGCCAATTGCTGCTTTTCAGCTAATATGCTCATGTGAAAATGAGTGAGCAACTCACAAACAGGGTCAAGGTAATTGCTATCTTCTTATATAAAAATACCAGAAAAGCACAATAACTTCTATTAACTCAAATTTTCTTAATTTAAACTGCTATTAATTTAATTTGTAATTTAGAAAGAAAGAAAAGCTTCATGTCTGTAGTTTTAATAAAGTTATAAGAAATAATTTTAGATTGTTGTTATATCCTATCGAACAAAAGCAGAAGTAAAAATTCCATTTAAATGCAAATAAATATTGCCCTTTTCCCTTTTTCTTCTTTTCTGATCTTTTTTCTTTGCTTATTCTTAGCCTTGCCAGGGTACTGCTAAGTCTGTCTGAAGTAATCCTAAAAGCAGAAAAGATAATTCACACATGGTTGATAAGATTTGTAATTAGGACATAAGCATTACTACTGTGCAAAAATGTCATGTTTGCTTAGTAATGCTTGAACTAGTAAATATCTGATGAGGCTTCATATTCTAGTGAAAGCTGAAGCCTGTACACACCCTGCCAGACATATTAAAGTAGGCAATTACTCCATGGGAGACTCTTCCTTAAAATCACACCTGGAATTTTTTAACGCCCTTTCTTGTTTTTTGAAATTTTCCTATTTTCTTAGTTTTCCTCTAATTTCATTTTTCCTTCTCTGCTTAGCCCTCTCATAAAGTGATTGCTGTTGATCCATCACTATAAAGAGAAAACATAATTTTTTTCCCTGGTCTTTAGGATGGTTTTGATATACAGTCACGCACTGCATAATGAAGTTTCTGTCAACAATGGACTGCATATACAGCGGTGGTCCCATAAGATTATAGAGTAAGGTATTTTTACTGTACCTTTTCCATCTTTAGGTATGTTTAGCCACACAAATACTTATTATTGTGTTACCATTGCCTACAGTATTCAGTTGGTAACAGACTGTACAGGTTTGGAGTCTCAGAGCAATAAGCTATACCATATAGCCTAGGTGCATAGTAGGCTATAGCATCTAGGTTTGTGTAAGTACACTCTGTGATTTTCACACAATGACGAAACAGCCTAAGGACACACTTCTTAGAATGCATCCCTGTCATTAAGTAACATATTAAAGGGTTGTGTAAAAAAATTTAATGTGTTAATCTATTTGTCTGGTTATTTTTATTCTTCATTGGAAAGAACAACAGTATTTTACCATGAAAACTATCAAATTTACAATCTAGGCTGGCAAAAATGGTTGCAGTATTGTTTGGAAAAGTAACTATTAAAATAAAAAACCACTACAATGGTTAGCTTTTAAATTCGATTTTGGAAAAAGGTTAACAAGAGGTCTAATTTGTGAGAACTTGTCATAGTAGGTCTTTCTGTTGTTAAAAGTTTTCGAATGGGCTGGGTGCAGTGGCTCATGCCTGTAATCCCAGTACTTTGGGAGGCCAAGGTGGGTGGATCACCTGAGGTCAGGAGTTCAAGACCAGCCTGGCCAACATGGTGAAACCCCATCTCTACTAAAAATACAAAAAATTAGCTGGCTGTGGTGGCAGGAGCCTGTAATCCCAGCTACTTGGGAGGCTGAGGCTGGAGAATCGCTTGAACCTGGGAGGCAGAGGTTACAGTGAGCTGAGATGGTGCCATTGCACTCCAGCTTGGGCAACAAGAGCGAAACTCTGTCTTGAAAAAAAAAAGTTTTAGAATGTAGAGATAGTTTCTGTTGCCGCTATTAATAAAACAATGTAGGACAGTCAGAAAGCTTAGTGAAAGTGGACTTGGTAGGTCTGGTCAGCTCTTTAGCCTAGTGATAGTATCTGTAGCTCACTGCTTCTCCTGCATCTGCTGAAGTGGCTACAGGAGCTTCCAGGTGACTCTGGAATCTATTTTGCTTTCCCTTTGTTCACGGACATCCTCACTTAGGATACATTTGTCTGCAAGAAGCAAAAATCAATCAGGAGTTTTAAAGAAGGAGGTGTAACATTTCCTTGCTTCAATCCAGGTTCCACTGCTGGAAAATGTGCTTTAAACTAAAACCCCCATGTGTCCTTTATTCTCTGTCACTTGATTCAAATTTTTTTTCTTTTAGACAAAGAGAACTGTCACCCTCACCTGCCTCTTTCTTGAACAGTGTGCTTACCTTAATTTCAAGCGCGATAGCACCACTCTGTATAGGTAACTTGCAGGTAGGTGTTTTCGTTGCCCCACAGGTTGTATAACAGGATGAATAGCCCCAACAATATATCCTTTAAGATAATAGTCTTCCACTTTTGTTACTATATCCAGAATTGAATTTATCTTGATGACTTCTGGGTTTGATGAAGCTGAAATATCAAAAGCAAAGAGAAATTTGCATATTCTTAAGATTGAATTATACATTATTTCTACCTATGTGTGATAATACTAATGAATAGGAAAAGATCTTGGCCAGGTGCAGTGGCACATGCCTGTAATCCCAGCACTTTGGAAGGCTGAGGCAGGAGGATTGTTTGAGCTCAGGAGTTGGAGACCAGCCTGGGCAACATAACAGGAACATAGTAGGACCCTGTCTCTACAAAAAAAAAAAAAAATCTCCAATGGCTTAATCTCAGATAAAGTTACATTAACATGTATTTACACATTTTTAAAGTCATTTCAGAAAATAGGAAAAGTGACCTTACAAATTTTAGTAGATACATAATATCACTCATACGTCTAAAGCAGAAATACAATGTCTTATGAGTTTTTTCAATTAAGTCAGTTTCATTTTTTAGCATTTCATTTGAGTGACTGTATTTCCATTAATAGATATTGAAGACATACATAGGAGATACAATAATTTGAAGAACCAGTCATTTTTATGACTGAACAAGATGAGATGCATAATTTCTTTTCTTTTTTGAGAGAGGGTCTCACTCTCTCCCCCAGGCTGGAGTGTAGTGGCACAATCGTGGCTCACTGTAACCTCCACCTCCCGGGCTCGCACAATCCTTCCGTGTAGCTGGGACTATAGGTGCGTGCCACCACACCCGGCTAAGTTTTGTATTTTTTGTAGAGGCGAGGTTTTGCCATGTTGCCCAGGCTGATCTCAAACTCCTGAGCTCAAGCAAGCCTTCTGCCTTGGCTTCCCAAAGTGTTGGGATTATAGGTGTGAGCCACCGCTCCCAGCCGACATGCATGATTTCTTTTTTTTTTTTTTTTTTTTTTTTGAGACGGAGTCTTTCGCTTTCGCCCAGGCTGGAGTGCAGTGGCGCAATCTCGGCTCACTGCAAGCTCCGCCTCCCAGGTTCAGGCCATTCTCCTGCCTCAGCCTCTCCGAGTAGCTGGGACTACAGGCGCCCGCCACCACGCCCGGCTAATTTTTTTGTATTTTTTTAGTAGAGACGGGGTTTCACCGTGGTCTCGATCTCCTGACCTTGTGATCCACCCGCCTCGGCCTCCCAAAGTGCTGGGATTACAAGCGTGAGCCACCGCGCCCGGCCGCATGATTTCTTAAAAATAAAATTCATACCAATCTAATAATTAAAAATGGGAGAAATGGCATTTATTAGGCAGCACTTGTCAAGTGCTTTCTTATTTCTAATTACTCTTTCAAAGCACTGTGTTTTAAGTTTATCTGGGAAGCTAAACATATAATTTCTCATGGTGCTTATGTAAATGCTTGAGTAAAGGTGAATGAAAAAGTACAGATATCCACTAGTCTCTTTAATAAATAAAAATTCTAAATGTAGTGGAAATTTAAATGCAAAATTGATTTGCAATTAAACCATTCCTTGAAGGATAGCAAATCTGTAGAAACTGTAGAATAGCACTATCAGTGCAGACTTTAGAATAGTAAAAGGAAAAGAGTGTGTTATTTGAGAAAATGTTCTTAATGATCCAGCAGTATTAATTTAAATAACAACTTTATTTACTACAGCAATATTTCTCATTGTATGAAAAACAATCAAGAAGTAATACCTAGAAATAGACCTGCATTTTGATTATCTCTTAAGTAACAAGACATATGAAATTAATTCCAGATATGAGCCTAGTTAGCTGTTGACCTCTGTCAGTGTGGTGAGTGGTGTCTGGCAAAGAACTGCTGCTGATTGCCTGAGCACAGGAAGGAGGTTAAGAAGCAGATGAGGAGGAAGGGCCAGAGGAAATCCCCTCCTCCCCTTACATCAGTATTCACGTGATGAAACAAATCCACCATCAGTGGGTATTCATGCCAACTTCAAAAACTAAGCGCTCAACAGAAAAGTTATATAAACCAGGAAGGGTCTACTTCCTCCAATTTTCACCCTCTTTTGGATTTAAATTAACATTTTACTTATAATATATTTTCTTCATCATTATGAATAGGCATGAAAACAAAGAGAATGATCTTGGACTTTGAAGAAACAGCTGGGCTTCCTTGTAAACAGCCCAGCTCTGCTTGTTGGTGTGGCAATTCTGTGATTCATTTGGTTTTACTCTTTAGTATTTTGACTACCAACCCTGATTTCTAAACAAAGGAACTGAAAAACTATAACAAAATGGAAGCACCTCTTAACACTAAGGAATGAAACATAACCTAAACTTATTTTTAGAACTATGTACTAATCCTAAAAAAATTTAAAGAAAATCATTTACTGCAGGAAGTGGAAATGTCTTAGTGTAATACAAAAGAATCTTCATAGTCTGGCCTCTGCCTCTTGATTAAGCCTCCATGTTAGTCTTTCTCTTACATGTCTTGCTTTGGGATACTGGAAGGACTTGGTGTTTCTGAACCTGCCACTCTGTTTCATGCCACCAGGCCTTCATTTCCTTCCCTGTTCTCCCAGCCTGAGTTAATTATTCCTTCCTCTGGGCTGCATGTCCTTCTACTAGTGCGCTTATCAGATTGTATTATAGTTATTTGTTTATATGTCTTGGCTGTTAGACTGAGAATTCCTTAAGGGAAAGGAACCTACTGTATTCATGTCTTTCTATGTCTAGCATGTTCCTTAGGTCACTATGTTAAATTGGAAATACTGCTCATAAGGGGAATTAAGAAATGAAGTTATTACATAAAAAAGGCAAGCAATCAAGATTAGCTAGTGGAAATAAAAAAAGTTAGGTTAGCAATTTCAGGAACAATTGTTCACATTATCTAGGCCTTGGAGAAGAGAGACAAAACAGAGAAAAACATAGGCAGTGACATGGAATTTGTAAAAATTCTTTTGATCATGGAAGTGGGGATGGTTAAGAACATACTGAGAATCCAAATAAATAGAGTTAAAGGTCATATTCACTTCAGGAGTCTCTAGCATAAGGCTCCATCACATGTTCCTTATTTTAATGATATTACAATGAGAAAAAGCCATGTTGCAAATGAAGAAAAAATACAGAGAGGTGGAGCTAATGGGATTTAATTAGCTCCATCTTTGAATGAAATCCAGGAAGAAATTTGGGAGAAGATTGTACCACAAATAATGATTTAATGAAGGGGAAGAATGTGGCTTTTATTCAGAAAAGTTCACATGAGCTTGTGGGCTTGGGAGAACTTCTGGATACTGCTGGCCTTGCTGCTCTTGCTGACTTGGTTGGAGTCACTGTCAGGGCATATGTTGCCTCATGTTGCCTACCTCGTCTACCTTAGCATCACGACTGGAAACCCCAGGTATCAAGAACTCGGAGTTGGGAAAAGTCCACCCTCCCAGAGCTTTGGGTTAGACCTCAGGGAAATTTAGGCAGCTCAACACTCTGTTCTTTGCAATCTTGCCATCATCCCAGATAGTGAAGAACTGCAGAAGCCCACACAAAAAAGGCACGAAGTTCAAAGAGGCACTTAAATTGCTACTACATATAGATTATTTGAAAGTATTTCAATGGTTCTGTATTTTTACCAGATACTCAGCAGTTAGTAATTAATTTTATTTCATTATTTTAGTTCCGTAATACCCCCTTCACCACGCAATTAAATGTCATTTGGAGTCGGATTGCAGTAATGGCTGCACAACAATATGAATGTACTTAATGTCACTGAACTGTACACTTACTGATAGTTAAAATGGTAAATTTCATGTCATGTATGTCTTACTACAATAAAAAGATATATATTAAAATGTATAAAAATTGTAGTAAAAACAAAAATTTGCCATTTTAACCATTTTTTAGTGTACAGTTCAGTAGTGTTAAGTATACACGCATTATTGTGAAACAAATCTCCAGAACTTTTTCAGCTTGAAAAAATAAAACCCTATACCCATTAAACAACTCCCCATTACTTCCTGTCCTCAGACCCTGGTAACCATCATTCCACTTTCTTTTGCTATGAATTTGACTACATTAGATACCTCATATAAGAGGAATCATATTGACACAAAATCACTTGGACACAAAAGTCCATAGATTGTGGTTGATAACTTTAAAAATATGAGTAGAGGTGAGCACTTCATTTTTGTGAAAGTGTGTCTTTGTAAATTGTAAAATTCAATCTAAGAATAAGAGATGTGCCTTGGCTTGGGAATCCTCCTCATGTCTTTACAACACTGTAGGCCTTTTTGTGACTGGCTTATTTCACTTAGTGTAATGTCCTCAAGGTTCATCCACGCTGTAGCATGTTACAAGATTTCCTTCCTTTTTAAGATTGAATAATATTCCATTGAATATATATACCACATTTTGTTTATCCAGCTGTCTATGAACATGTGGGTTGTTTCCACCTCTTGACTATTGTGAATAATGTTGCTATTAATATGGGTGTGTAAATATATCTTTGAGATCCTGCTTTTGATTATTTTAAATATATGCCCAGAAGTGGGATTGCTGGATCATATGGTAATTCTATTTATAAGTTTTTGAGGAAACTCCATATTGTTTTCTATGATGGCTGAACTATTTTACATTCCCTACCAACAGTGCACAAGGGTTCTAATTGTCCGCATCCTCACTAACATTTGTTTTTTGGATAGTAGCTATTCTAACAGGTATAAGGTGATAACTTATTGTGGTTTTCATTTGTATTCCCCTAATTACTAGTGATATTGAGAATCTTTTCACATCTTATTGGCCATTTGGAGAATTGTCTGTTCAAACCCTTTGCTCATTTAAAAATTGGGTTGTTTCTTTGTTGTTGAGTTGTAGGAGTTATTTATATATTCTGGATATTAACCCTTTATCAGATATATGATTTGAAATTATTTTCTCCCATTCCACATATTGACTTTTCACTCTGTTGACTGTGTCCTTTGATGCTCCAAAGCTTTTAAGTTTGATATAGTCCCATTTATCTATTTTTACTTTTGTTGCCTGTGCTTTGGTGTCATATCCAAGAAATCATTGTCAGGCCAGGCACAGTGGCTCACGCCTGTAATCCCAGCACTTTCAATGGCCGAAGTGGGTGGACCACCTGAGGTCAGGAGTTTGAGACCAGCCTGGCCAACATGGTGAAACTCTTTCTCTACTAAAAATACAAAAATTAGCCAGGCATGGTGGCAGATGCCTGTAATCCCAGCTACTTGGGAGGCTGAGGCAGGAGAATCGCTTGAACGTGGGAGGTGGAGGTTGCAGTGAGCTATCATGTCACTGCATTCCAGCCTGGGTGATAAGAATGAAACTCCATCTAAAACAAAAACAAAAACAAAAACAAAAACAAAAACAAAAACAAAAACAAAACAAAACAAAAAAAAGAAAGAAATCATTGCCAAGTACAGTGTCATGAAGCTTTTCTTTTGTTTTCTTCTAGGAGTTTTATAGGTTTATTTCTTATGTTTAAGTCAACAATTTTTAAAAAGTACAATGGCATCTATGTTATTGGTTAAAAAGGCATATGCTTTCTTCCTCAAAAATGATGCAAGAAAAATAAAGAACTTTGATACTTTCCCAGCAGTTTTACTTGATTATCCAGCAACGTAGATTGCAAAATGAAAACCTAAAAATTAATGATGGTGTAAGGAATTTTAAGGCTTATTTAAAAAATAACATTTACATGACTAAAGTGAAACAAAAAAGTCCATAGATTGTGGTTGATTACAAATATGAGTAGAGGTGAGCATTTCATTTTTGTGAAGGTGTGTCTTTATAAATTATAAAATTGAACCCAATAATAGGTCTTGGAAATCCTCCTGGTATCTTTCAATACTGCAGGCCAGGTGGTAATTATGATGTACTTATCAATACCTGTGCAAAATTGATTGTTTTTCCATGTGGCATGGCTGGACGACCCAGAGTGCTTGAGGTTTCAGTCAACAAACTGTTCAAGGATCACTTAAGAAAAGAATGTGAGTCCGGGTGGCTGCTTGAAAACTTTCCATTGGTAACCTCTGGCAATATGAGGAAAGTCCCAGTCTCAAACTTAGCAGAATGGGTATCAGCTACTTGGAAGAAAACCCTAGCACTTGCTCAAGAAATGCAGCATTACCAATACTCTTGACCGCTCATAGGAAGATTATGTGGAAAAATGGGGAAATGAGGGCTCTAAGTTCTAAAAGTGATTCAGAAGAGTCAGGTTTTAAGTGTGAGGAACTTTTAGAAATATCTTCATTTCACTTAATTTCCTTTTCTTATGTATGTAAGAGAGATATATAATGAAATACTTATGTTTAAAATGTCTAAAAGAGCTTTTGCCATGGGTAAAAACTAAAATTACTTATAAGAAAATAGTTATAGTTTAATTGGTGTATTTTTCTTTCTTAATGGTACATAAAATAATAGTTTGTTTTATAATCAATGGTGTCTTAGAGTTAATTAAATAGCAAAGAAGTGATGGTGTATATATTAGCTGAGAGAATGAAGATTTGAAGAGCTCTTGGTTGGGGTGGTACAAACGTCCCCCAAACAAAAAAATCTAACAGGGATAAAGTCTAAGTTCAAAACACAGAGTGACAGAATTCTGATTTAATATATTTTCACTGAAGGGGGAAGGGGAAGTCCTGTGGTCTGTAGCTGACTGCAAACTAATTATAAGCCAAGAGTTAATCTAATGTGATCTTTGGCTATCTGGAAAAAAACTACCTCCAAAGGCAGGAGGCTCACTAAATTCTTTATCGAGCAGACTATCTTATTAGTATATTCCTTGCTTTAGCATTAATAACTATCCAAATAATAATAACCAGAATATACTATTTACCTAATTATATTATTAATATCTGCCTCCCCCACAAGGGCAGGATGAAAGCTCTGCGAGGGCAGAGATGTTCATGCTTTGTTCAGTGCCACTCTATACTTAGAGTATTGCCTAGCAGACAGATGTTCAATTAATATCTGTTGAATTGGATAAGTAAACTGTTTTCAATTTAGGGGTGAAATTAGAGACATTCAGTAACAAGCTGGAGTACATTCAAAAGAAAGTGCTCAGGATAATGAGGGGTCTGGAGACCCTGACGGGTGTCTTTCAATTCTGTGCAAAATCATATGTGAGGAACAGGGCACCATCTGGATATATCTGAAGGGCTGTCACACAGAAGAGGCTGGCAGGTAGAACACTGACTAAGCAATGGAAGACTCAGTTACACACGGGAATACTCTCCCAAACTGCATGTGGCAGGGCAGAGTGAGACTCTGACGTGCTCATTAAAAAATATCTATCTGGTTAGTAAAAAAAAAAAAAAAAAAAAAAAAGGCTAAAACAATAGAGGTGAAAGAGATTTTTGTTCAACTTTACTAGAAAGCAGACTGCCAGCAACTTCAAAAATCTATTAGGTTGGTGCAAAAATAATTACGGTATTTGCCATTGCTTTCAATGGCAAAGCAATTACTTTTGCAATAACAGAACAGTAGAAATAACCTCAATTTACCAAAAAAAGTTCTCAAAAAGTCCACCCACTTTTTCCATAAGAAAGGCATGGAGCCGCCTTCCCTTAACAACTCTCTCAACCAACTGCTCATTGAACTGGGGTGGTGTTTCCCAAACTTTAGTTGTCTGAGTACGCTTTCACAATTTTGGTCATATCCTTAAAATTTTCTTCTAATTTTAATTTTTAAGCAAAATAAATTTATTTCAAAAAGAATTTATATCACTCATATAGCCATAAAACCTGAATCATTTATCTTAAGTAGAAAGCTGTCATACAAATAAATACAATGAAAAGAAAACTTACTACATTCTGGCTAGATAATGTTATTTGTCAAAGACTGAGCCACAGACCTGGCAAAGGAAAATTAGGCTGGGCATGGTGGCTCATGTCTGCAATTCCATCACTTTGGGAGGCCGAGGTGGGCAGATCACTTGAGGCCAGGAGTTTGAGATGAACCTGGGCTATAAGGAGACTCTGTCTCTACAGAAAATGTAAAAATTAGCTGAGCGTGGTGGCACATGCCTGTAAGTCCCAGCTACTTGGGGGCTGAGGTGGGAGGATCGCTTAAGCCCAGGAGTTTGAGGCTGCAACTTCTTGAGTAAGCCATGATCACACCACTGCACTCCAGCCTGGGCAATAAAGTGAGCCTCTGTCTTAAAACAAACAAAAAAAACAAAAACAAAAAAGGAGAAAAATTAGCCATTAGAGGGGTGTTAAAGACATATTAATTCCAAACTGATGGGAAGGCTCAAATGAGATGGAAAAGGGCATACTTTTCTGTTTAAGTGATCCAATGTTTAATTCTGTGTCTTTGTATACAGCCTAAGAGTATCTCATGTCCAGTGCCGAGTCTTTTGGTGGAGGCTTGGAGACCCACTGGGTTAGAAGTAGCAAGGACACAATGAAAATAGCAAAAGAGACAGATGACACCAGAGGGAATAAAGTGAATTACAAAACTGGATAAAATAACTATACAAATATAGGCTGGGCATGGTGGCTCACGCCTGTAATCCCAGCACTTTGGGACGCCATGGTGGGAGGATCACCTGAGGTCAGGAGTTCGAGACCAGCCTGGCCAGCATGGCGAAACGCCATCTCTACTAAAAATACAAAATTAGCCTGGAGTGGTGGTGCATGCCTGTAATCCCACTTACTCTGGAGGCTGAGATATGAGAATTGCTTGAACTCAGGAGACGGAGGTTGCAGTGAGCCAAGATGGGGCAACTGCACTCCAGCCTGGGCCACAGAGCAAGAGTCTGTCTCAAAAACAAAAAACAAAAAACAAAAACAAAAAACTATACAAACATTAGTCTAGGGCCACTTAAAGGGCTTTACACACATCATTAGTTTAAACCAATAACAATAATGAAGTTATCCCCCTTTCATTCTGTTGTTTCAGAACACAGTTTTTAAAAGCAGAATTATATAACGTTAAAATAATCACCAAGAAGATAGCTATAATAGAATAAAATTGATGCTTAAAGAGGTTCCTGTTTAGGTGCAGAATGTGTTCCCAAGAAATACCTTGTCTCTGGTGATGTCAGAAAAACTTTGCATCATTGGAATAAGTTCTGCTTTTCTGGTCTAATCCACATCTTCTTGCACTCTCAGTAAAGTAAGGATATTGTCTTGAGTCTCACCATAGTAGAAATGTTAATGCAAGAAACACACACACACACACACACACACAAAAGTTTCAGGAGGAATTACAAACTGAGAAATCCAGAAAAGTTAGAAAGGGAGAACAAATATTGTACATCAGTGCTAATAAACATATTTGAACATAAGCTTATGTAAAGATAGTGGGGCTGGGCTCGGTGGCTCACGCCTGTAATCCCAGCACTTTGGGAGGCCGAGGCGGGCAGATCACGAGGTCAAGAGATCGAGACCATCCTGGCCAACAAGGTGAAACCCTGTCTCTACTAAAAATACAAAAATTAGCCAGGCATGGTGGTGTGTGCCTGTAGTCCCAGCTACTCGGAAGGCTGAGGCAGGAGAATCACTCAAACCTGGGAGGTGGAGGTTGCAGTGAGCCGATACCACACCACTGCACTCCAGCCTGGCAACAGAGTGAGACTCCGTCTCAAAAAAAAAAAAATCATATTTGTTTTGGGCCCACTGCTTTACACTAATATTCAACTGTTCCAAGTGTGCATGTTCTCCTATCTGGAGGTCAATGTCTTTTGATAAAACTGTAGCACCCAGCACAGAGATGACATTACGGTTTAAGTACCTAAAAATACTTATTAAAAGACCCACTGAATGAAAACTTGGGTGTACCATTAATATATTTCACAAGCAGAGCTCCAGGGTACTCATGGAGCAGTGGTTTAGGCCATAGACTCTAGCACCAGACTTCTGGGATCCAAATCCTAGCTCTGCCACGCCTAGTAAGGTATTTCCCTTCCGTGTGCCTTAGTTTCCTCATCTGCAAAATGAGAATAATCAGAATCCTCCTTATATAGTTGTTAGGAGGACTAATAAATTAATCTTTGTTCCTAGGAGTGTCTGGCACATAGTAAGTCCTCTACAACCATTGGTTGCTTTGTAATGAGGTCTTCTTCTGTAGAAAGAGAGGCAGTACACTATTCTCTTTAAGAGCATTAGGCTCTGGAAGCAATTCACCTGGGTTTGAATCCTGATTATGTCATTTACTAAGCATATGATCTAGAACAAGTTACCTTTCCTTCCAGAAACAAGAATAAAGAATAGTATTAACTTCATAGAGTTATTGTGAAAATAACTGTAAAACATGAGCCCAGGGCCTGGTGCAAAGTAAACACTCAAATAGACATTGGTGATTTGCCCATTTGTTGATGGTCCAGCTCTGAGAAGATAGTTTCAAATGAAGTTGCCCTTAGAGATAAGTCATTGTTGGTTTAAAAAATCTCTGGGAAGATCATGGTAGGGATTTGAATATATTCCAAAAACATGGCCTGGTTCCCAAACTACAGAAGTCTGGATTAGAGGTCTCTAACTCACTCTCTAGAGCAGAAATCTTGAACTCATGCTCTAGATCTTGGGTCTCTAACTGAGACTTAGATCAGGAGTCCCTAGATCTAAGATCAGTGGTCTCTAGCTCAAACTAATCTACTACATAGAGTCCTTGACTCAAATGCCTCACAGGTACTAGGCTGATAAAACAAAGAAAGGAGCTACACAGGAGGAGGCTGCAGGACCTGGAGAACACTCAAAGCCTCATCCAAAGAGTGCACCATCCCTGGGCCCAGTGCTGCCATGTGGAATTGTGGGCCCAGGTCACTGGATCTTCTCAGTTAAAAAAATAAAAAATATATATATTTTTTGGTAGAGATGGGGTCTTGCTATTTGGCCAGGCTGGTACTGAACTCCTGGCCTAAAGTGATCTTCCTGCCTCGGCTTCCCAAAAGGCTGGGGTTACAGGCATGAGCTACTATTCCTGGCCAAGGATCTTCTAATTTTTAAGAAAACCCCTAAATCCAATTCTTATATACTATTTCCCAGTTAAAAAAAAGTGACAATTAAAATATTTAATACTGTCTACCCCAAAGGAGACCTGTCTGAAGGCTAAATATAGCCTGAGTCTCATTAGTTTGTAACTTCTGCCCTGGGTCACCCCAGGCATTCTGTAGACCAGAGCTTGCCCTGATCCAGGTCAGGCCACCTAGACCATTTGAGACAGTGTTCAGCCTTCTAGGATACAGAAAAAGTGATCTAGTTTTCCTAGACTTGGCCTCAAACACTGAACCTATCGTGGAAACATAATTATTCACTCTGGTGAGCGCTGATGAAAATTCCTCACTCTATAGGCACAGCTCTCCCCTTCTTCACATCTCTAAACTGAAGCAGGTTCCTAACAGCCCTCCAATCTCATTTACGCATGGTTTTAAACATTATGTTATTTAAACATTTTTCTAATTTTCCTCATTTGTAGGGATGGGAGAGTGATGGTAATAGGGGACTGAGGTTCACTCTATAAGAAAGTTGTCCTCATTATTGGGACCTGATGTAAACAAAAGGAGTGTAAACATTGGGAGTTGTAATGTAAACACTGGGAGTTGCTGTAAACATGCCATCATCATTCAAGGAAGGTAAACCCAGGAGCAAGAAGAGGAGCAATAAATGTGGGAATTTTGTTGAGAACTTTCTTTCATGTAATTCCCCTGGTTCTTAATTATGTTTAAAACCATGCAGAAATGAGATTGGAGGGCTGTTAGGAACTTGCTAGGTATTCAAACCTGCTTCAGTTTAGAGATGTGAAGAAGGGGAGAGCTGTGCCTATAGAGTGAGGAATTTTCATTAGTGCTCACCAGAGTGAATAATTATGTTTCCACGATAGGTTCAGTGTTTGAGGCCAAGTCTTTGATTTGTGTCCTTATGCTGGGTCAGTAATATCAGTGCCTCTATTATGTTTTTTTTTTTCCCCTCATGCTACCTTGTCTAAGACTATTTTTAAAAAATATATATTTTTTAGAAAAAAAAAAAAAAAAAAAAAAGAGTATCCTTTAAGGACTTGGATTTGACTTCCTTCCAATGCCTGGTCTTCATAAACCTTACTTATGAAGGATGTGTGACCCCAAAGCATGCACGTAGTTGGTTTTGTTTTTTTTTTTCGAGACAGTGTCTTTCTCTGCTGCCCAGGCTGGACTGCAATGGCGCCATCTTGACTCACTGCAGTCTCCACCTCCTGGACTCAGGTGATCCTCCCACCTCAGGCTCCTGAGTAGCTGGGACCACAGGTGCATGCCACGACACCATGCTAATATTTTGTATTTTTTTTTTTTTTGGCAGAGGTGGAGTCTCTCCATGTTGCCCAGGCTGGTCTTGAACTCCTGGACTCAGGCTATCCTCCTTCCTAGACTTTCCAAAGTTCTGGGATTATAGGCATGAACCACTGTGCCTGGCCCCTATTACTTTTTAAACAGAGGAAATTAAGGGAGAGGTAATGGTAGTTTGGCTAGAATTTGAACAGCACAGGTGGTTAGCAGTAGCTGCAAGCCTTCTTCTCTTCTTAGCTCCCCAACCACCAGCAGTTCTGTCTCAGTTCTTTGGGGGAAGAAACAAATTGGGTTGTTTACAGCTTTAATGAGTGTGGTTGGTTACTGTTAAACTGATGCTACATTTTTTGTAAGAGCTTTATATATCTTGCAAGGCTATCATGAGGAACTCATGAAAGAAAGCATTTTGCAATTACTTTGAAAACTGTGCAAAGTGAATATTATTATTAAAATTAAAACATGGTGAAGGTTAAGTAACATTTTTCATTTATTCTTATAGTTTCTAAAATAAAACATCAAAGACTTTTTATGCTCTTTTGCTTAAAAGCTGCATAGACAAAGATCAAATTTTAAAAATAGAAAAAGTCATATACTATGACTTTAATATAAAGTCATATATTAAAGCTAAGACTTTGTTCAATGCTAAAAGTTTTGCTCTGATGATGTAACTCTATGAAAATAGTCCAAGACATACATATGTTCTTTCCACCAATTTACCTCTGATGATTGGTGTGTATTTTTGAAATACTTATGAAATATTAGGACCGGGCGTGATGGCTCACACCTGTAATCCCAGCACTCTGGGAGGCTGAGGCAGGTGGATCAGGTGGTCAGGAGATCAAGACCATCCTGGCCAACATGGTGAAACCCCGTCTCTACTAAAAATACAAAAATTAGCCTGGCATGGTGGTGCACTCCTGTAGGCCCAGCTACTTGGGAGGCACCAGGAGGCAAAGGTTGCAGTAAGCCGAAACTGTGCTGCTGCACTCCAGCCTGGCAACAGAGCAAGACTCCATCTCATAAAAAAAAAAAAAAAAAAAAAAGAAATATTATTTCCTCAGATAAAAATACAATGTACAGGCTGGGTGTGGTGGCTCATGCCTGTAATCCCAGCACTTTGAGAGGCTGAGGCAGGTGGATTACTGCAGGTCAGGAGATCAAGACTATTTTGGCCAACATGGTAAAACCCTGTCTCTGCTAAAAATACAAAATAAACCTGGCCTGGTGGCATGTGCCTGTAATCCCAGCTACTTTGGAGGCTGAGGCAGGAGAATTGCTTGAACCAGGGAGGCGGATGCTGCAGTGAGCTGAGATCACGCCATTGCACTCCAGCCTGGGCAAAAAGAGAAAAACTCTGCCTCAAAAAAAAAAAAAAAAAAAAAAAAAAAATGCTACGTATAAACACTAGCAAGTCTACATTTTCAAAAGGGAATAGACTGTCAATCTCCATATTTTATCTAGCAATTATAGTAAAAAATAGTAAGTAACATAACAAGTGCATATTTTGTGCCAGCCAATATGTGAAGTGTTTTACATGCCAATTCTTAATTAATCTTTACAAAAATCCTATAAGGTAAGTATTATCACTATTTTCAGATGAGGAAACTCAGGAAGAAAGAAAGGGACTGGGTAACTGGCCCAAATGGCTAGTAAGTGGTGAGGCTGTGATTGAACCCAGACAGAGTGAGTCCAGAGCCAGTGTGCTCTAGTGCCTACAGAGAAGCAAAACTTCATT
Organism: Hylobates moloch; assembly: GCF_009828535.3. Taxonomy (NCBI): domain Eukaryota; kingdom Metazoa; phylum Chordata; class Mammalia; order Primates; family Hylobatidae; genus Hylobates; species Hylobates moloch. Next base: position 44,648,712 of record NW_026652276.1, on the reverse strand, counting down.
GATCTGGATCATATTAATTCAGAATTTGTGAAAATAAAATTCCGACATGAGCTGGGTTAAAGCTTTTAAACTATAATAAATTGTTAAGCAATTTAATGTATGGATATTAGGAGTATCTAATTTATGTTACTTATCAAAATGTTTTCAGTAACTTAGAAATATAAACTACTATATAAATAACATCTGAATTATTATTGTTTATGTTTTCCATGAAAGCTTCCATCCTTGTAGTCACTCATTTATGTATTAACTGAAGTAATATAACTGCAGTTTTAAAAATTGATTCATAGTATCTTACATATTTATGAAGTACGTGTGATATTTTGTTACAATCATAGAATGTGTAATAATGAAGTCAGGGTATTTGAGGTATTCATTACTTTGAGTATTTATCATTTCTTTTTTCTTTTTCTTTTGAGGCAGTCTTACTGTGTCGCCCAGACAGCAAGATGCAGTGGTGCCTTCCAGGTTCAAGTGATTCTCGTGTCTCAGCCACCCGAGTAGCTGGGATTACAGGCATGCGCCACCACCATGCCTGGCTAATTTTTGTATTTTTAGTAGAGATGGGGTTTCCCCATGTTGACCAGGCTGGTCTCGAACTCCTGGCCTGAAGTGATCTGCCAGCCTTGGCCTCCCAAAATGCTGGGATTACAGGTGTGAGCCACTGCGCCCGGCCGAGTATTTATTATTTCTATGTGTTAGGAACAATTTCAAGTCCTCTCTTATTGCTATTTTAAAATATACAATATATTGTTGTTAATTAGCGTCACTTTACTCCGCTGTTGAACAATATAACTTATATTTTTTATCTAATTGTATGTTTGTACTGGATAATCTACATTTCTTTATCCCCTGCTCACACACACTCATCCTTCCCAGCCTTTGATCACCATCATTTAACTCTCTACCTGTATGAGATCAACTTTTTAAGCTCCCGTATAGGAGTGAGAACATGCCATATTTGTATTTGTGTGCCAGGATTATTTCACTTAACGTAATGTCCTCCAGCTCCATCCATGTTGCTGCAAATGATGTGATTTCATTTCATGTCTTTTTTTTTTTTTTTTTTTTTGAGACAAGACTCCAGCTCTGTTGCCCAGGCTGGAGTGCAGTGGCGCAATCAAGGCTCACAGCAACCTCCGCCTTCAAGGCTCAAGTGATCCTTCCACCTCAGCTTCCAGAGTAGTTGGAACTACAGGTGCATGCTACCATGTTTTGGTAGTTTTTAAATATATATATATATATTATATATATATATTTTTTTGTAGAGATGAGGTCTCACAATGGTGCCCAGGCTGGGATTTCATTCTTTTTTATGGCTGAATAGTATTACACCATGTACATATGTATCATCTTCTTTATCCATTCTTCTGTTGGTGTACACTTAGGTTGACTCCATACCTTTGCTTTTGTGAATAGTGCTGTGATAAACAGGTGAGTGCAAGTATCCCTTTGATATACTGATTTCTTTTCCTTTGGATAGATATCTAGTAGCGGAATTGCTGGATCATATAGTAGTTCTACTTTTAGTTTTTTGAGAAATCTCTACACTGTTTTCCATAGTGGTTGTACTAATTTACATTCCCACCAACGGTGTATAAGAGTTCCCTTTTCTCTACACCCTCATCTCCACAGGATCTCTTTTTGTCTTTGTAGTAACAGCCATTCTAACTGGGGTACGATAACATCTCATTGTGGTTTTTCATTTGCATTTCCCTGGTGGTTAGTGATATTCAGCATTCTTTCATATACCTGTTGGCCATTTGTATGTTTTCTCTTGAGAATTGTCTATTCTTGTCATTTGCCCACTTTTTAACATGATTTTTAAAAATTGTTGAGGTGTTTGAGTTCCTTGTGTATATTCTGGATATTAGTCCCTTGTTGGATGAATAATTTGCAAATATTTTCTCTTATTCTGTAAGTTTTCTCTTCATTCTGTTGATTGCTTCCTTTGCTGTGAAGCTTTTCAGTTTAGTATAATCCTATTTGTCTATTTTTATTTTAGGTGTCTGTGCTTTTGAGTTCTTAGCCATAAAATCTTTCATAGGCCAATGTCCTGCAGTGTTTTTCATACATTTTTATCTAGTAGTTTTATAGTTTTGGGTCTTATGTTTAAGTCTTTAGTCCATTTTGAGTTGATTTTTGTAATGGTGACAGATGGATAGTGGTCAGGTTTCATTCTTCTGCATATGGATATCCATTTATTGAAGAGGATGTCCTTTCCCCAGTGTATGCTCTTGATGCTTTTGTTGAAAATCAGTTGGCAGTAAATATGCAAATTTATTTCTGGGTTCTGTATTCTGTTCCATTGGCCTATACCAATACCATGCTGTTTGGCTACTATAGCCTTGTAATATATTTTGAAGTCAGGTAGTGTGATGCTTCCAGCTTTGTTCTTTTTTTCCTAAAAATTTTTTTGGCTATTCTGACTTTTTTGTGGTTCCATAAAAATTCTGGTATTTTTTTTTCTATTTCTGTGAAAATGACATTGGTATTTTGATAGGGATTGAATTTAATCTGTAGATTGCCTTGGGCAGTATTTTAACAGTATTAATTCTTCCAATCCATGAGCATGAGATGTCTTTTCATTTGTTTGGTGTCCTCTTCCATTTCTTTCTTTAAAATGTTTTTATAAAAATATAAAATTTTTCTAGAGATGGGTTCTCACTATGTTGCCCAGGCTGGTCTCAAACTCCTTGAGTCAAGCGATCCTCCTATGGCCTCCCAAAGTGCTGGGATTATAGACATGAGCCACCGCACCTGGCCCCCTTCAATTTATTTCCTCAGTGTTTTGTAGTTTTCTTGTAGTTGTGTGTTTGTCATATATGGCCTTGATTATTTTGTGGTATGTTCCTTCTATGCCTAGTTTGTTGAGAGTTTTTGTCAAGAAGGGATGTTGAATTTTATTAAATGTTTTTTCTGCATCTATTGAGATAATCATATGTTTTTTGTCCTTCATTCTGTTGATGTGACGTGTCATGTTTATTGATTTGCATAAATTAAACCATGTTTGCATCACTGGTATAAATTCCATTTGATCATGGTGTATTATCTTTTTGATGTGCTATTGAGTTTGGTTTGCTAGTATTTTGTTGAGCATTTTTGCATCTATATTCATCAAGGATATTGTCCTGTAGTTTTCTTTTTTTATTGTGTTGGCCTTACAGAATGAATTAAGGAGAATTCTCTCCTCTTCAATTTTTTGAAATGGCTTGAGGAGGATTGGTATTAGATCATCTTTGCATGTTTGGTAGAATGTGGCAGTGAATCTGTCCAGTTCTGTGGTAGTGAATCTGTCCAGTTTCTTTGTTGGGAGACTTTTCATTACTGATTTAATCTTGCTATTCATTACTGATCTGTTAAGATTTTCTGTTTCTTCCTGATGCAATTTTGGTAGGTTGTATGTGTGCAGGAATTTATCTATTTCCTCTAGGTTTTACAGTTTGTTAGTGTATAGTTGTTCATAATAGTCTGTAAAGATCTTTTGTATTTCTGTGGTATCAGTTGTCATGTCTCCTTTTTCATTTCTGATTTGGGTCTTTTCTTGGTTAGTCTAGCTAGCAGTTTATTAATTTTGTTTATCTTTTTGAAGAAGCTGCTTTTTGTTTTATTGATCCTTTGTATTGTTTTTGTCTGTATTTTGTTTAGTTCTACTCTTTATTATTTTTTTCCTTTTACTAATTTTGGGTTTGGTTTGTTTTGCTTTTCTAGTTCTTTCAGGTGCATTATTAGACTGTTTATTTGAAATCTTTCTACTTTTTGATGTAGGCATTTATTGCCATATACTACTCTCTTAGTATCACTTTTGTTGTATCCCACAGTTTTTTATGTTATATTTTCATCTTCATTAATATCAAGACATTTTAAAATTTCCTTCTTAATTTCTTCATTGACCCAATAGTCATTCAGGAGTATGCTGTTTAATTTTTATTTATTTGTATAGTTTACAAAGTTCTTCTTGGTATTGATTTCTAGTTTTATTCCATTGTGGTCTGAGAAGATATTTGATATGATTCCATTTTTAAAAAAAAGTTGTGGCTGGGTATGGTGGCTCATGACTGTAATATCACCACTTTGGGAGGCTGAGGTGGGCAGATTGCTTGAGGTCAGGAGTTCAAGACCAGCCTGGGCAACATGGCAAAACCCAGTCTCTACAAAAAATACAAAAATCAGCCAAATGTGGTGGTGTGTGCCTGTAGTCCCAGTTACTCAGGAGGCTCAGGTGGGAGGATTGTTTGAGCCCAGGAAGTTGATGTTGCAGTGATTCATGATTGTGCCACTATACTCCAGCCTGGAAGACAAAGGGAGACCCTATCTCAAAAAAAAAAAAAAAATTAGTTGGCTAGGTGCAGTGGCTTATGCCTGTACTCTCAGCAATTTAGAGGCTGAGGCAGGAGGATTGCTTGTCTCAGGAGTTTGAGACCAGCCTGGGCAACAGAGTGAGACCTCTAGCTCTACAAAAGTTACAAAAAAAAATTAGCTGGGTGTGGTGGTACATGGTTGTGGTCCCGGCTACTTGGGAGGCTGAGGTGGGAGGATCACTTGAGCCTGGGAGGTCAAAGTTGCAGTGATCCATGATTGTGCCACTGTACTCCAGCCTGGGCAACAGAGTGAGAGCTTATCTCAGAAAAACATTTTTGTTGAGACTCATTTTCTGGCCTAATATGTGATTTATTCTAGAGAATGTTCCATGTGCTAATAAGAATGTGTAATCTGAAGTTGTTGGATAAATGTTCTGTAGATGTCTGTTAGGTCCATGTGGTCTAACGTCCAGTTTAAATCCAGTGTTTCATTGGGTACTCGTGGACACAAAGATGGCAACAATAGACACTGGGACTACTAGAGAGAGGGAATAGGGCAAAGATTGAGAAATTAACTATTGGGCACTATGCTCACTACCTGGGTGACAGGATCAGTTGAACCCCAAACCTCAGCATCATGCAATATCTCATGTAACACAACTGCACATGTACCTCCTGAATCTAAAATAAAAATTGACATTATTTTAAAAGTTACTAATCAGGGAAATGGTGGTGAGCAGAGCAGTGATGAGATATGAGGGAACCTTCTATACTTTCTGTTCAATTTTTATGTAAAACTAAAACTGCTCAAAATTAAAATCTATTGGTTTATAATAAATAAATCCAATGTTTCTTTGTTATTTACTGTCTGGATGATCTGTCCGATGCTGAAAGTGGGTTGAAGTATTCTACTAATCTCACATTGAAGTCTATCTCTCTCTTTAGATCTAACAATATTTGCTTTATGAATCTGGGTGCTCCAGTGTTGGGTGCATATATGTTTAGAATTGTTATATCCTCTTGCTGGATTGAGTCCTTTATCATTATGTACCTTGTCTTTTTTTTTTTTTTTTTTTACTGTTTTTGACTTACTGTTTTGACTGTTTTAGCTGATATAGGTATAGCTATACCTGTTTACTTCTGGTTTCCATTTACATGGAATATCATTTTCTATCCCTTTACTTTCAGTCTGTATGTGTCTGTATAGGTAAAGTGCATTTCTTATAGGCAGCATGTAATTGGATCATATTTTTAAATCCATTCAGCCAGTATATATGTTTTAAGTGGAGAATTTAATCTACTTACATTCAAGGTTATTACTGATAAGTGAGTTTTTGTTCCTATCATATTGTTAATTGTTTTCTGTATATTCTTTGTTCCTTTGTTTTGCTCTTCCTGTTTATCATTGTAGCTTGGTGGTTTTCTGTAGTGGTGCCGTTTGAGTCCTTTCTCTTCCTCATTTATGTGTTTACTTTACCAATGTGTTTTATACTTTTGTGTATTTTCATGATGGTAAATGTTGTCCTTTCATTGTCCAGGTTTAGAACTCCCTTGAACATTTCTTTTAGGGCTGGGCTAGTGGTTGTGAATTCCCTCAGCTGTTGCTTGTCTGGGAAAGACTTTGTTTCTTCTTCTTTTTTTTTTTTTTTTAGACGGAGTCTCACTTTGTCACCCAGGCTGGAGTGCAGTGGTGTGATCTCGGCTCACTGCAACCTCTGCCTCCCAGCTTCAAGCGTTTCTCTTGCCTCAGCCTCCTGAGTAGTGGGGACTACAGGTGTTTGCCACCATGCTCAGCTAATTTTTGTATTTTTAGTAGAAACAGGGCTTCACCATGTTGGCCAGGCTGGTCTTGAACTCCTGACCTTAAGTGCCTCGGCCTCCCAAAGTGTTGGGATTACAGGCATGAGCCACTGTGCCCAGCCCTATTTCTCCATTTATGAGGCTAATTTTGCTGGATGTAGTATCCCTGGCTGGCAGTATTTTTCTTTGAGCACTTTGAACATGTCATTCCATTCTCTCCTGGCCTGTAAAGTTTCTGCTGAGAAATCTGCTGTTAGTCTGATGGGGGTTCTTTTATAGGGGACTAGATACTTTTCTCTTGCTGTTTTTAGAATTCTCTCTTTGTCTTTAACATTAGACAGTTTGACTATAATGTGCTGTGGAGAAGATCTTTTTGCATTGTATGTGTTTGGGGATCTCAGAGTCTCCCATACCTGAATGTCTAAATCTTGGGAAGTTTTCACCTATTTTTTCATTAAATAGGTCTTCTAACCCTTTCATTCTTGTTTTGCCTTCTGGGATTCCAATAATTTTAGTATTTGGTAACTTCATGGTGTTCCATATGTCATGAAGACTTTGTTCATCCTTTGAAATTCTTTTTTTTCTTTACTTTTGTCTGACTGGTTTATTTCAGAAGACTTGTCTTCAAGTTCTGAGATTCTTTCTACTGCTTGTTCTAGTCTATTGTTGAAGCTCTTGACTATATTTTGTATTTAACTCAATGAATTCTTCAGTTCCAAAATTTCTGTTTGGTTCATTTTTATTTTTATTTTTTGAGACAAGGTCTCACTTGTCCAGGCTCCCAGGCTGGAGTGCAGTGGCACTCAGCTCACTGCTTCCTGGGTTCAAGTGACTCTCCTTTCTCAGCCTCCTGAGTAGCTGGGATTACAGGCATGTGCCACCATGTCCAGTTAATTTTATTTTATTTTTTCCAGTAGAGACGAGGTTTCACCATGTTGGCCAGGCTGGTCTTAAACTCCTGACCTCAAGTGATCTGCCTGCCTCAGCCTCCCAAAGTGTTGGGATTACAGACATGAGCCACGGTGCCTGGCTGGGTTTATTTTCATATCTATCTCTCTGGTAAATTTGTCATTCATATCCTGAATTGTTTTTCTGATTTATTTGTATTATTTTTCAGAATTCTCTTGTATTTCACTGAGCTTCTTTAGAGTTAATAATTTGAATTCTCTTTCTGGAATTTCATGAATTTCTTTTTGTTTGTGATCTGTTGCCTGAGGATTATTGCAGTTGGAGGTGTCACATTTCCTTGTACTTTCATGTGTCCTGCATTCATCTGTTGATATCTATACATCTGGTATAACAGCCACTTCTTCCAAGTTTTTGAATTTGCTTTTGTGGAAAATGTTTTTCCTGAGGATGTATCTATGGTGTAGGTTGGGTAGGATGCTTTGGCTTTGATTCTGGGTGCATGGAGTAGTGTAGTCTCTGCATGACTTATTTGGCTGTAAACAACATCAGTTGTAGCTGTGACTTCCATGGAGGCTTAGGGTATGGTTATTAGTGGATGCTGTGGTGAGGTTTTCTTGGAAACTGGGATGCCAGGTAGGCCAGTCTTTGGGCCCCAGTGGTGGCAGCAGTGGGTTGAGCATGGCTGTCTTTGGGACCCAGTGAGGTACATGTTGGCACTGGCATTAGCAGGTCCAGGTGGGCCAATTCTTGGACTTCTAGGTAACTTAGTTTTGCCAGTAGTGGTAGCAGTGGGCTGGGTGGGTAGGAGGGTCCTTGGCCCCCTGGAGAGCCAGTGTGGCATGGGTGATTGCAGTGACAGTGATGGGACAACCGTTGGGTTGTAAGCAGTGCACCCTGGTGTTGGCAGTGTCTGTGGTGGGCTGAGTAGGCCAGTCTCTAGGCCTGCAGGTGGGTACATGTAGATAGGTGCCAGCTATGGTGGTAGCAGCCAGGTGGGTAGGTCTCTGGAAGGAGGGTTCAGGCAGCAATGGTGGTGAACTTAGCTGAGCAAACCCCTGACCTCTGGGCTGTGTGCTCTGGCATGTTGAGGGGAGTGAAGCTAGGCTAGAGGGGCTGTCCTCAGTCCTCTGATAGCATGTGCAGGCAACAGTCATGGTAGGCAGGAGTGGGATGTTCCCCAGGCCACCAGTGGAATGCTCAGGTTGGGGGCAGCAGTGGCCATGCTGCTGTCCTGCCACTGGGGAGGGAGGTGCTGCCTTCAGTGGTGGCAGCCTAGACAGGTGGGGGACATATGTGATGCTTGTGCCTCGGCCTCTGCTGTGATAGCCTATGCCTTGGTAGCACTTCAGCCCTGGGCGTGGTAGCCTGTGGTCATTGATGCCTCAGCCCAGAGGCATGTACCTGCACCTGGCAGTAGCCTGCACCTGGGTTGTACCTCAGGCCTGGCTGCAGTAGCCTGCATGCAGTCGCTTGTGCCTCAGTCATAGGGCAACAGTCCGCATTTCTCTTGTGGCTCAGCCCTAGCATCACTAGATCTAGGACAGTACTCAGTCTATTAGGGATGGGGCTCTAAAATGGTGCCTAGCTGTAGCTGCCTAAGTCTCGGGGAGTGTTTGGGGCCCAGTATGCCCTTGCTCCCTGGGACAGTCCTGTGGCACAATCTCTTGGCAGCTCCCTATGTTAGTTTCAGGGCCCTCAAGGATTGAGGAACTCTCCCATGGTTAGAATTGCAGGGGTCCACAGTGGGAAGGTGAAGTACTGAGGGTCTCTCACTTAACCTTTCCCCATACTGGGGAGTCTCTCTCAGGCCTCAGCTGATTCCAACCGAACAGGCTGCCTCACTTCCTTCTCCTTCCTTGTTTTAGGTATTTCTTGTCACTTTTCTGTGGAATTCCAGTGTTCTCTCTTGGATGATCTACTCAATGTGTGATTATCTACTCACTGTTTTGGTTCTTCCTAACTGCAGTTTTAAAATACAATAAAACTCTATTGAACTATGTATTTCATGATTATAGGCAGATATATGAAGGACCAAATTATGACCAAACTCCTGAAGTCTTATGTTTCACTGCTATCTCCTTAATATGCTACATTCCTACCATTCTGTTTTATTTTCAGTTTCCAGACAGACCACATAGTTTTCTCTCCCTTCTGAGTATTTGTATATCTTGTCTTTCAGCCATGTTTGCCTTATCCCTACTCACTTCCTATTCAGCCTTTTTTTTTTTTTCAACTTTTTTTGGGGTTGGGGTGAGTGGAAATGTAACATACAAAAGAAAAAGACACAAAACATGCTTAAAACTACCAACACTAGGGCAGCGGCCCCGACCTTTTTGGCACCAGGGACTGGTTTCGTTGAAGGCAGTTTTTCTACAGATGTGGATGGGGAGTGGATGGTTTCAGATGAAACTGTTCCACTTCAGATCATCAGGCATTAGTTAGATTCTCATAAGAAGTTTGCAACCTAGATGTCTTGCACGCGCAGTTCATAATACATGCTCCTATGAGAACCTATGAGAATCTAATGCCGTTGCTAATTAGGCAGTAATGCTCACTGGCGTGCTGCTCACCTCTGGCTGTGTGGCCCTGTATGTGACAGGCCACAGACCAGTACCAGTCTGCAGCCTGGGGGTTGGGGACCCCTGCACTAGGGTAACCACTGTCCATTCAATAATTAGAAAATAGCCAGCACTTCAGAAGCCTTTACCCTTTCCAATCACAATGCTCCTGTCCCCTCTGTAATACCTTGATTTTTATGATAATGACTTTTTTTGCCTTTCTTCTTAGTTTACTTCCCAGAATGCAGCCCTAAACACTATACTTCCGTTTGAGCATATAAAGGGAAGCATATAGCATGGACTTGTGTGTCTGTCTTCACTCAATATTATGCTTGTGGAATTCATCTTGTGTAATTGCAGTTCCTGTGTTTTCACTGCAGTGTGGTAAGAGTTGGCGAACTGTGGCCTGTGGTCTGTTTTGTTATATATTGTCTATGGCTGCTTTAGTGCTACAGCAAGAGAGTTGAATAGTTGTGACAGAGACCTCATAATATCATCCAACCCTTTAAGGATATTTGCTGATTTCTGCAGTATTGTGTGAGTATACCACAATTTATTTTTCCATTCTTTTGTTTTCTTGGAGTTCTGGGTTGTTTACACCTTTGGGCTATTACAAACAACACTTCTATGAACATTCTTGTAGTGCCTCATGGTGCACATGCACACTCATTTCTGTTGGGTATATCTTTAGCTAAGTAGATAATGCCAAACAATTTTTTTCCTCAATGATTCTAACAATTTACCCACACTGGCGTTTGAGACCAGTCTGGGCAACATAGCAAGACGTCCATCTCTACAAAAAATTAAAAAGTAAGCCAGGCATGGTGGCACATGTGTAGACTGGTACTGGTCTGTGGCCTGTCACAAACAGGGCCACACAGCCAGAGGTGAGCAGCACGCCAGCACTCAGCTACTCCAGCAGCTGAGGCAGGAGGATTGCTTGAGCTTGGGAAGTCATGTCTACAGTGAGCTGTGACTGAGTCACTGCACTTCAGCCTGAGTGACAGAGTGAGACCCTGTCTCAAAAAAAATCTAGTTCAATTCCTTCTTGAAATTTTCACAGTCAGCTGTGCATCTATAACTGCCTCTACTAAGATCTTCCACTGCCACCTCAAATGCAACATGACTGCAATGAAATTGCTCTTTGACCACAGACAGACTCCCTTTGGGGTGCCCCTCCTTCTGTAAGAGGACTCATTATTTCCATAGCCACTCAGGCTCAAAACTGGGAAGTCATCCTGGATTCCTCATTCTTTCTGTCCCTTCAAATCCAGCCAGTCACAGGCTAAGTTCCTCCTTCATAACATCTGTCGTATCTACCCCTTGTATCCTGTGCCTGTTACTGCCCTGCACCCACAGGTCCTCATCATCATTAGCCTTGACTTCTTGCCTTCATCCCTTCTCACTGCAATTCCACATGAATCTTCTTAAAACACTCTTCTGCACCTACCAACTACTTGTTCAAAAAGCCTTTACTGCCATTTATCTTCCATAGAATTAGGTCTTAACTCCCTAGCTAAGCCAGAACCTTACCATATCCCATCAGTTTAGAATCTTACTTTCTGCTTCCTCCCTAGAAAACCTCCTTTAGCTCACTGCTCTGTTCACTAGCCCTTGAACTTACTCCAATCTCTTAATCTTTTTCTGTTTAAGCCACTTTCTTCAAGGGTCAGTTAAAGTCTTAACTCTAGTTCCAACTGATCCTACTCAAAATTGATTTCTCCTTTTTCCGATACTTGTTGTAGCACACTATTTCCTCCACATGTACCTTGTATTGTAATTTTTTGTTCATTCACTCATTCAACAAAGAATATTGACCATCACTCATATTCCAAACATCATGCTGGACACAGGGTGTACAAAGATGGAGATGATATAATTCCTAACCTTGATGAGTTCATGACCTTGTCCAGTTTGACCAAGTTGAATACAAAATATCTGAGGGCAGGAACTGTCTTATTCTTTTTTATATTTCCAATGCTAATCAGCATTTTTTACGGAGTACATATGTAATATATATCTATTCCTGTTAATGGTGATGATGAAAGACAAATCGAATTTCTTGTTCTAATAATAATGAAGCAAGCTAGAGGCTAGCAAAATTTCACTCATATTTTGTGTAATTCTACCAGAAATTCAGATAAGGAAGCTACCATCCAGTTTTCTCTTGGGTTTTAGTATTGTAGAACCTCTTTTTACTCATAAAGCTATAAATGCTGTAAAAATTCTTAAGGCTACCATTATTCAGATTGTTTCCTGGAATTATACAAGGAGGTAAATTAATCCTTTTGGATCACTTGTAGAGTTATTTTAACTTTTTGTTAAGAAACCCTATAACATACTCATATACATACATCATATGCTCTCATAAACACATATAAATGAAAATACTATAAGAAATCTCTAGACTATTTCGAATTCTCACTAATAAGCAGGAATAATGAATTGTTACTTTATCATAATACAGTGAAAGAAATCATTACTATACAATAATCCAGAAAACATATCATAAACATTTTACTGAAACCTCATTAGTACAGTTGGTAGACTTGGCATAAAGTTCCAGAAAAATTCAGCCTACCTAGATGAAACTTTAAATTTCTTGAAAGAAGGGGCTATGTGTTTTATTTCTTTTATAGTACCTAAGATACCCAGCATAGCAGTGCAATCAGGAACTACTCCAAACACATTTGTAGAGTTGTAATTGCACAAACTCATAATTTTATGGCCAGAATAAGAAAAATGTGTATGAACCTTTGAAGAGAACATATAAGTAACCAATACTTGATGATTATGTATCAGAGGGGAAATGCAGGAATTATTTTAATGACCTCAATAGGTTGGTCAAAAAGCATCCTGCAGGAGCTGGGTTTAAAGGAGGAATGTGGAGACAGAGGGTATTCTCAGAGGAAGGATCGTAACAATTAACTTTTATCAAGTGCTTACTAAGTGCCAGATACCTTTCCAAGTAGATCATCTTATATTAGCTCCTTTGACCCTTAAATCAACTCTGTGATGTCAGCACCATGAGAATACCCATTTTATACATGAGGAAACTGAGATAGAGCAACATTTACAAATTTGCCACAGTTTTCAGCCTAGATTCAGGACCCCAAAACTATGACTCCAGAGTTTTGTATGCTTCAAGTCTATGCTATGATTTCTCCTATAGAGATGTAAATAATGATTCAAAGGCCAAAAAGAAAAAGCGTGGGGAAGGGAGAGGGAGAGAGACAGAGGCAGAGAGATAAGGAGAGAATGGGAGGTGTAAGTTGTTTTGTTTTCTGGGTGGAGCTTTGAAAGTGATATATAATTGAATGGAAAATAAATAAGTTGTTCAAGAAAGTTATAACCACCATAATGCAGGACAGGGCACTGTAGATTTTCAGAGGGTCTCCTCCTCCTGCCCCCACTGGATCTACTTTCTGTGCCATGGCCTCTATTTGGAAAAAACAGAGGAAAATAATATAAGAGACAGGCTCATCATGAGCACACACAGCTGTCACCAGGCCATTTTATTTCCTGAAAGGTTGCTCATTCCATGGTGGCCTCTGACAGGCAGGAGGTGCCACTATTCAAGACTCCTCCCAGCAACCCAGGACAGAATTACCAGTGCCAAACAGAAGGCTGGCATGTTTTAACCCACCCATGACCCACTCCTATATACACTGGAGTGGCAGCCGGAGGTCAGAGACAACAGAAGAGCAGCAGGGAAACTATGACCTGGTAGGTAGTTTGTGGAGCTGGGCCGATGCTGAGTCCTGGCTTCTGAAGCAAAGGCAATGGGGAAGGCAGAAACAAAGAAAAAACTAAAACAAAAACATGTGGAAAAATTGGAGAGCAATGGGGCACCAGGAGACTAGGCGCCTGTACCAAATAGGATCCAGGTGCAGCTTTAAAGTATGTGCCTGCTTTATGTGTTAACGTTTGCACACTCTGCCCATACTTAAACTTTTACAGTGTAATACTCTGTTATCTCTTCTAAGCACCTAGAGTGGAAGGTAGAAATTATACTCCTTTCACAGAGAGAAGGGCTTCTGAGAATAACAAAACCCAAATGACTTTTGAATAAAGCTGCAGATCTTTCTGATTCAAGGATGACTGCATTTATACAAATTTGTTTGAGATGTTAACATTGTTGGAAGGAAATGAATCAGAAAAACTTTTCAAGTTACTTTAAACCCTGTGATCCTACGATGGATTGTGCAGAGAATCCTAAAGTACAGATCAAAATGGTTCTGACCTAAATTCATGAATAGACAGTGTTTCAAGGTTAGGGAGAGTATGTGTCTGTCTCCTATGGATTTACAGAAATGAGTCCTAAAAAAAAATTGACAAGGAAAATCAATGGTGTGAACATAGCACCACATTACAAATATTTTCTCAAATGCAGGTTTTTGAAAAAGTATAGAAAAAATTCAAACAGTTGTTTGGTTACTTCTCTGATAATCGATATTATCTTAATCCATTTTTAACATTCATAATTTAAAAGAAAATTAAGAAATTAAGAATATTAATTTTTTTCTTTTGGTAGCCTTAGCTTTAAACAAAAATAGGATATGAACATGTTAAAAGTCTATGTACAGATTTTGTGTATGTCCCTGGAAGGGAGTTTGTTTGCTGGCCAGCTTAATTTTTGACAAAGAAAAATGGGCTGCTCTTGCTTCTTGCACAAAGATGCACTGTTTCTAGAGCAAAGCAAAAAAAAAAAAAAAAAAAATGTGTAAACAAAAAATTTGGAAAAAAATTGAGATAATATTTAACATGATAATTCAGTATAAACTTTGTGAATTGATAAAATGTGTGGCTCATTAGAATTAAAAATATAACTATAATAAGAACTTTACTAATATCTGATAACTTTAACAGCAAGCAAAGCACTCTAAATTTCATTTTTACTACCTCATAATTAAAGATATAGCTTTTTTTAAAAGCTGCTTTGTCTATGCAGTTGTACAGTACTCTAAAGTTTCCAAAAGAAATGAGGCAAAGTATTTGTGAAATCGAGCCACCTCGATTCCTTCCACAGAGCTGCCATCTGGGCTTGTTTATTTGTGTTTCCAACTTTCTGGAACAGAGAGTTTCTCTGTTAGGGACAGGGCACTGAGCAAAGGAAGTGTCTTACAGAAGGCTATCTTTTTTTTTTTTTAACTACATTTTCAAAACTTATAGTTTAGTTTGGTCAAAAATATCAAATGACTACCATAATCACAGAGTCTAACACAATTGGAAGCCTCAGAATTGTCTTAGCAAAAACTCTTCCACAATATGATGGAAGTAATATTTCCTATGTAATACCTTCTTGTGATTTTCAAATCTTTTTCAAAATACAAACTGTCACTAAGGCTATATAGCTATTTGTCCTGGAAATCAAGCATTTTTCATAAATCCTTCTATAAATAAGTATTTGATTTAAAAATGAAAGAAGTATTTCCAAGCAATTTCCCTAATTTTAGAAGGTATATATGAGCCATGTTACCAAAACACGAAGCAATCAACAAAACAAAAATCTTACAAAGTATAATTAAGAAGCGAAGCATTATTGTTTGAATATGCAATCTCATTATGAAGAACAGTTTAAAAATTTATAAGTCAACACTTAAAAATGACTACTAGTCTCATCTCTGAAACATTTAACAAACAAAATAGAAGCAAAAAGTACCTTGTAGAGTAAAATCCAGCAATACATATTCGTAAGCAAATTCTGTCTTTGTTTCCACTTGCGGTCTCTTCAGGGTAGAAAATATTTTTCCAGGGCTGCTATCATCAGGGTCTTCTAGCTTTCTAAGTCCGCACCCCATGGCAAAATCTGTAAGGAATTAAATTGCAGGAAAGGGGAGGGAGAGCAGCAAATTCTGTTGTTTAAGCTGCAAAAAGAAAGTTACAGACTTAACTGCTTTGATTTTGTTTTCAGCTAAACCATAGATAACCAAAAAAACAAAAAACAAAAAATAAAAACAAAAACAAACAAACAAAAAAAACCATCTGGGTCCAAAGAAAGGAGTTGAAGAATTTTTCTATCCATTTTTCTGTAAAGTCATTGAACCCATGATTAAGCTACAGCTCCAGGAGGCTGGGCTTGATCTTAAGAGAAACATGCAAGCTGCTACAACTTAGCGGAGAATTTCCATGCCACGTCAATTTACAGCCAGCCCCCTACCAGAGTTCTGTCGTTCAGGGCACCAGCGGTGCTTTGTCTATCCCAGTTGGCTGGATGATAAAAAAAAAAGGTGTCCGAAAACGGAAATAAAAAGGCAAAAGGGCAACTTGGATGTAATTATCTACAAGTAGAAGATATATTCAGACATAGTGGCACACGATTCTTTTTCTGTTTTCCCTCTTCTCTCTGTCCTGCGCCTACCCTCCTTCCTCTCAACTACTACCAAGAAAGCAAAAGGAGAGAGAGAGAGAGAGAGGCAGTAGGGGGGTGGAGGGAGAGAGAGAGAGAGAGAGAAAGAGAGAGAGAGAGAGAAAGAGAAAATGAAAAGAATGGATTCTCAACATATTTAGAAACAAAAATCATTTCCAGAAAGGAAGTCAGCTTTATGAGGAAACTATTTCTGGAGTCTAAAAGGAGAAAAGTAAAGTTTAAAAAAACAGCCCTTTAGTCTTTAGTTAGTACTTTTGAAGATTTCTTTCCACATGAAGTTTCTTTCTGTTGGAAAAAATCATATACTAATTAAAACAGCAAAGTATAAAAAATTTATATTAAAATATTTTCATAAAAAGACTTAATTGCAAAGGAGAGACAGTTATGTGTGTAATTAGTTTCCCCAACATCCTTAAATAGTTTGAAACACTCTACTATTAGAATGCTTATGATAGCAACTAATACTTCTATAGGTCTCAAAGTATCCTTAATTAAAAAATAAAACAAAACTGACAACTTGATTCATTTAATTTTTTTTTTTTGAGATGTGGTCTTGCCTGTCACCTAGGCTAGAGTGCAGTGGCACAATCATGGTTCACTTCAGCCTCGACCTCCCGGGCTCAAGCCATCTTCTCACCTCAGCTTCCCAAGTAGCTGAGACCACAGGCTTCAATGTGATTGAAAGAATTTTTCAGGCTTGTATTCTGTAGAATCTCAACTGTGATAAGGGTTTATTTTGTAAATAATGGAAGCAGTGGCAGAATCACATGCCACCACATCTGGCTCATTTTTGTATTTTTTGGTGGAGATAGAGTCTCACTATGTCACCCGGGCTGGTTTTGAAATCCTCAGCTAAAGTGATCGTTCTGGATCGGCATCCCAAAGTGCTGGGATTAGAGGTGTGAGCCACTGCACCAGGCCCACTCAGTCTTAGAAACTGCCATTTACCGGAGGTCAAGAATAATTTATAATGGACCAATTGTAATGAACGTTTATTGTATTTTACCCTTTATAGGTCAGGAAGTATGGTGCGCTCATCAAAACTGTGAGCCCTGGAATCAAGCTGCCTGGGTTCAAATCCTGCTTCTTAGGCCTACTAGAGATGTAATCTTGGGCAAGTTACTTGACCTCTTCAAGTTTCAATTTCCTCCCCTGTAAATGGTACTTACTTCATAGGCTTCTTATGAAGGCTGAATGAGATAAGCTTATCTCATATCTTAACACTAGGCCTGGCTAATAGCACAAAATACATTTGTTGATGTGTGTACATTATAAAACAGGTTGGGAGTAGGAATAGGAAGGAAGTGATTCTGCCACTGCTTCCATTATTTACAAAATAAACCTTATCACAGTTGAGATTCTAGAGAATACAAGCCTGAAAAATTTTTTCAATCCCATTGAAGGCTGAGCATGAAAACTCTCAAAAGGCGGATGGATTCTTTATTTTATAGATCACTATTACCTTTTTTTTTTTTCCTACTGCCTACTTGCCTTTAAATGTTTTATTTCTCAGGAAAATCTCAGAGAAAAATTCCACAGTCTTTCATGCTCCAGGATGAGCACTGTCAGTGGTAAGCAATTTCTGGATGAATTTGACTAAAAAGACATCCAACTCTGACCCAGTGTGACTCATCTGACTGTTCACAGTACTTTCATGCCTGTCATTTTCCGTATCCTCTTTGGTATGGTGGGCTGTGAGGTCCTGTATGGCAGAAATGGAATCTTTGAAGGTCACTAGCATCTACTGAAGTGCCTGGAAGATTATTTAAGTACCCATTATATTTATTAAATGCATGCTATATTCCAACCACTGAACTAGGTGCTGGTACACAAGATTATTAAACATGCCCTCTGCCCTAAAGAAACTTATAGTGTAATGGGGAATACAAACTTATATGCAGATAATTTCAATGTAATTTGGTAGATGCTGAAATAAAAGTATGCAAAAGATGCTATAGAAACTCAAGATGGGGCCTCTAACTCAGCCTGGAGGATGATGTCTGAATTGTCCTCAAGGATAAATATTTTTAAGATGATAAAGAAAGGTGGATAGCATGTGCCGGGAGAAGAGCATGAGCAAAATCATGGAATCATGAAAGAGTATGGCATGTCGAAGGAACACGAAACAGTTGACAATTACTAGAACATAAAAAGTGAGAAAAGACTAAGCTGTAAGGGAGGCAAGGGGTAAGCTGTCATGAACTTTGTCTACCATACAAAGGGAATTTGGACTTTATTTTGTAGGCAACAAAGGTGAGTTAAATAATCAAATGGAATAATCAAGTGAGGAGTCTGAAGCAGGCAAGTGATATCAGTTTGCCTTTTAGATTGGTTACTGTGGCTGATTTCAGAAAGATGGTTTTACTTAGAGCAAGAATGGAGACCAGTCAAGAGGGTAAATGCAATAGTCCAGTAGAGAGCTGATGACTGAACGAATGTGGTACATCAGTAGGTCCTTAAGGAATTATTTTTACCTTTAGTAAAAGGAACTATAGTCCCTTAAGTTCATAATTGAACAATCACTTAAGTGATTTTCTCCTCCAAATTCTAACAAAATAAAATTTAATTAGACTCTTACGATATTTTAAAAACATTTTCATTTATCAATATGACACACATTCCTGCTATTTTAACAATTATATGGGATTTCACTGCATTAATACAATGCTTACCAAGTAACATTTTGGTCATTTTCAAACTTTTACTGTGAAGATTTTTGTAAGGGTTACTTTTTTTCCTCACTTTGGATTATTTCCTAAATACTTAGATTCTACTTCATAAATGGTCAAGTAGTTTACACACAAGAAACCAGTTAGAGGATGGGCATAGTGGTTCATGCCTGTAATCCCAGCACTTTGGGAGGCCAAGGCAGGAGGATCACTTGAGGCCAGGAAAATCAGGAACCAATAAGCAGAGAAAATGCATTCTAATGACTAAATAACTCACGTGTATTACTTATCTAAATATGTGGTTGGCCATAAAACTGTTTAAGGTATCAATCTTATATGTTTTAAGTTTTATCAGTTGTTACCACATATTTTGCCTATATCTTTTATGCCTATGTATTTATATAAAAACACTTTCATTCAAAAATTTTTCTCTGATGGGTGCAGTGACTCACGCCTATAATCCCAGCACTTTGGGAGGCCAAGGTGGGCAGATCACTTGAGGTCAGGAGTTCCAGAACATCCTGGCCAACATGGTGAAACCCCATCTCTGCTAAAAAAAAATACAAAAATTAGTCAGGTGTGGTGGCGCATGTTTATAGTCCCAGCTACTCGAGAGGTTGAGGCATGAGAATTGCTTGAACCTGGGAGGCGGAGGTTGCAGTGAGCCGAGATGGCGCCACTGCACTCCAGCCTGGGCAACAGAGTGAGGCTCTGTTTCAAAAAAAAAAATTTTTTTTTCTGCCTCTCCTTTGTGTCTGAAGAATAATCTGCATCTCTTCAGTAGTATATTTCTCTTTTTGGAACAAATATTGCTTTCTGTTAGTTTTTAAAAAATTAATAAACTAATTTTTTTAGAGCAGTTTTAGGTTCACAGCAAAATTGAACAGAAAACAGAAAATTCCCATATGCTCCATTTTCATACATGCACAGCTTCCCCTACTATCACCATCCCACCAGAGTGGCATATTTGTTACAATCGATGAACTTACGTTGGCACATCATTATCTCCCAAAGTCCATAGCTGACATTAGGGTTCACTTCAGGTGTACATTCTATGAGTTTTGACAAATGTATAATGACATGTATTCATCATTGTAGTGCTACACAGAGTAGTTTCACTGTCCTAAAAATTCTATGGTCCACTTATTCATTCCTCCTTATTGCTTTAACTCTGATTCACCTGGCAATGTAATATAAAGGGTAAGCTATAGATCCAAGTCATTTCTCTTCCAGCCTGATATCTAACTGTCACAACCACATTTGTTTCCATAGAGAATCTTTTATCAATGATGTTTCCTCAGGCTTATCATATATTAAATACTAACAGTAATTAGGATAAAATTTTGAAATAAATGTCTTCTAATTCAGGTCACTTTTTCTGTAATAAATTATATTTATTTGCTGCCAATGGCAGATTTCAGGGACAACTTTCAGTTCTGTATTGTAAATGGGGTTTCCCCAAGTGCAGGTTTTTATGTGGCTAGGTAGGATGGAGATGTATTATCAATTCTTGCCTGTGCTCTAGTATGGGCTCCCTTAGTCCTTGAATGAATGAAGGAAACTTATGAAAATGTAGCATAGGCCGGGTGTGGTGGCTCACACCTGTAATCCCAGCACTTTGGGAGGCCAAGGTGGGCGGATCATCTGAGGTCAGGAGTTTGAGACCAGCCTGACCAACATGGAGAAATCCCATTTCTACTAAAAATACAAAATTAGATGGGCATGGTGGCACATGCCTGTAATCCCAGCTACTCAGGAGGTTGAGGCAGGAAGATCACTTGAACCCGGGAAGCGGAGGTTGTTGTGAGCCGAGAGCGCGCTATTGCACTCCAGCCTGGGCAAAAAGAGCGAAACAGCATTTCAAAAAAAAAAAAAAAAAAAAAAAAAGAGAAAAGAAAATGTAGCATAATATTCTGATAGCTACTAGGCAACTTTGGATCACCTGAGTTTACCAAAGACACAAAGCTTCTAAGAGTTAATTATGTATCATCCAATCCATTCCCTACAGAGAAAACTTTTGCATAATAGTAACTTTTAAATCTAGTCTATCTTGGATATCCCTTCTCAAAGAAGTAAATTGAACAACTCAAGTATTTATGGAGTGTCTACTGTATATGTAAGGCACTACCTGGACACAAAGATGAAAAAGCCACATGTTATGCTCTGCAGAATTCACAAGCTAGCAGACTAATGCTGAGTTTTAACTACTTACTGTACCATTGGTTTCATTATGCAGTCAAGTTTCCCAAGATGTTAATGACTTATTGAAAAACATCACTTATTGAAAAAGCTATTCTTTGTTTAATATTTAGAAATGCTACATTTATCACATTATGGTTTAGATAAACTATGGTTTAGATACTTTATCTAAACCACTTTATAGTTTACATAAACCATGATTTGTATTTTGACTTTTAATTTTGTTCTATATTCTGGTTTCTCAGCATCACACACTTCAAAATTTTTATGGGTTTATAATTTTTCAATGTCCAGAAATTACAAAAATATATTTCTTTGTTTTTAAAAGTTACTGACTATTCTTAACTATTTAGTCTTCTGGAGCAGTGTTTTCAAACTGCATGGCAGGACTCTTTGGTTCCAAAGAGGTGCCAGCTTTGGTGAAGAGAGAGGGTTTGATCATGAGGGGAGGCCAAGCAGGCAGGCTCTTGGTTTCCCTCCATTCTTTCTTCAAACAGAACAGCCTAGCTTTGATCAGTGTCATACACCAGTAACAAACAATTTAAAAGCCCTAACTATCAGAACATGACACCATTTACATTAGAAATAAACTAGGAATAAATCCATCAAAATATTAAGCCACACTTATATGTAGAAAATCATAAAACTTTACTGAACAGCATTAAAGGAGATTTAAGTAAATGGGTATATATTCATAGTCATTTTTAGGAACCCTTAATATAGTAAATATGTCAACCTCCCCAGCCCTTGACACCTATCATTGAGCTATAGATTTAATGCAATGGTGACCTAAACCCAACAGGTCTTTTGGAGGGAACTTGTCAAGTTGATTTTAATAGTTATGTGGAAGATAAAAGGGCCAAAAATGGCTAAGATTCTTCTGAAGAAGAATACAGAGGACAGGTAAATTCTTCATGTATTAAAATTTAGTATAAAGCTACAGTAATTAAAATAGTGTTTTTAGCAAGGCATAGATAAATTAGCCAATACAACAGCTAAAGAGCCTAGAAACAGACCTGGCACATGAAAATGTAATATATGATGAAGGTGGCATGGTAGGTCAGTGGAGAAATGGAACTGAGAAAACTGGTTATCCATATGGGGAAAAATTGGATCCCTACCTCCTGCTATACACGAAACTTTCAGTTCTATATAAAGAACTTAAACATCGAAAGCAATTTTTTAAAAATTTCTTTTATATTTCTTTTTCTTTTTTCTTTACTTTTTAAAATTTTACTTTAAGTTCTGGGATGCATGTGGAGAATGTGCAGGTTTGTTACACAGGTATACATGTGCCATGGTGGTTTTTGCTGCACCTACCAACCTGTCTTCTAGGTTTTAAGCCCCACATGCCTTAGGTATTTCTCCTAATGCTCTCCCTCTTCTTGCCCTCCACCCCCTGACAGGCCCTGGTGTGTGATGTTCCCCTCCTTGTGTCCATGTGTTTTCATTGTTCAACTCACACTTATGAGTGAGAAAATGCAGTACTTGGTTTTCTGTCCCTGTGTTAGTTTGCTGAGAATGATGGTTTCCAGCTTTGTCCATGTTCCTGCAAAGGACATGAACTCATTCTTTTTTATGGCTGCATAATATTCCATGGTGTATATGTGCCACATTTTCTTTATCCAGTCTATCATTGATGGGCATTTGGGTTGGTTTCAAGTCTTTGCTATTGTAAATAGTACTGCAATAAACATACATGTGCATGTGTCTTTATAGTAGAATGATTTATAATCCTTTGGGTATATACCCAGTAATGGGATTGCTGAGTCAAATGGTATTTCTGGTTCTAGATCCTGCAGGAATCGCCACACTGTCTTCCACAATGCTTGAACTAATTTTCACTTCTACCAACAATGTAAAAGCATTCCTATTTCTCCACATCCTCTCCAGCATCTGTTGTTTCCTGACTTTTTAATAATTGCCATTCTAACTGGCATGAGATAGTATCTCATTGTGGTTTTGACTTGCATTTCTTTAATGAGCAGTGATAATGAGCTTTTCTTCATATGTTTGTTGCCTGCATAAATGTCTTCTTTTGAGAAGTGTCTGTTCATATCCTTCACCCACTTTTTGATGGGGATGTTTGTTTTTTTCTTGTAAATTTGTTTAAGTTCCTTGTAGATTTTGGATATTAGACTTTTGCCAGATGGATAGATTGCAAAAATTTTCTCCCATTCTGTAGGTTGCCTGTTCACACTGATGGTAGTTTCTTTTGCTGTGCAGAAGCTCTCTAGTTTAATTAGACCCCATTTGTCAATTTTGGCTTTTGTTGCAATTGCTTTTGGTGTTTTAGTCATGAAGTCTTTGCCCATGCCTATGTCCTGAATGGTATTCTCTAGGTTTTCTACAAGGGTTTTTATGGTTTTGAGTTTTACATTTAAGTCTTTAATCCATCTTGAGTTAATTTTTGTGTAAGGTGTAAGGAAGGGGTCCAGTTTCTGTTTTCTGCATAAGGCTGGCCAGTTTTCCCAGCACCATTTATTAAACAGGGAATCCTTTCCCCATTGCTTGTTTTTGTCAGGTTTGTCAAAGATCAGATGGTTGTAGATGTGTAGTGTTATTTCTGAGGTCTCCGTTCTGCTCCATTGGTCTATATATCTGTTTTGGTACCAGTACCATGCTGTGTTTATTACTGTAGCCTTGTAGTATAGTTTCAAGTCAGGTAGTGTGATGCCTCCAACTTTGTTCTTTTTGCTTAGGATAAAAAGCAAAAATTTTACACTTTTATGTGAAAATATGGATATTTATTCTGACTTAGAGTACAAGAGTGTTTTAAGGTAAAAATGATAATCATAAAATAAAATTTAATAAATATAATTAAGGCTTCTATTGCTTAAGACTCCTTAATATGAAAAGGCAAGATACAAATTGGTGGGTGATACTTGCAAATTATCAACTAATAAAGGAATAGTATCCAGCAATCCCATTACTAGGTATTTATCCAGAGGAAAGGATGTCAGTGTGTCAAAGAAACATTGGCACCGCCATGTTTATTGTAGCAGTAATCACAATAGCCAAGACATGGAAGCAACCTTAGTGTCTTTCAATGGATGAATGGATAAAGAAAATGTGTGTGCGTGCACACACACACACACACACACATGCGAATACTATTCAGTCATAAAAAAGAATGAAATCCTGTTATTCGTGGCAATACAGAAGAACCTGGAGGACATTAAGTTAATAAGCCAGACACAGAAAGACAAATACCATATGAGCTCGCTCATATGTGGAATCCAGCATAGTTGATCTTATAAAAGAGTGGAACAGAGGTTACTAGAGGCTGAGAAGGGTAGAGGGAAGTGGGGGTAATAAGGAGAGATTTGTTAAAAGATACAAAATTTCAGCTAGATAGGGGGAATAAGTTCTAGTATTCTACAGCACTGTAGTGTTACTTTAGTTAACAATGACATATTTTATATATTTTCCAAGTAACTAGAAGAGACGATACTGAATGTTCCCAACACAAATAAATGATAAATGTTTGGGATGACGTATGCTAAGTACTCTGATCTGATCACTATACACTATATGTATTGAAACATGACTATGTACTTCATAATCATGTACAGTTGTGCCAATTTAAAAAATAAATCTAAAAAAATGCATACAGAAAAAGTACATAAAGAACTCCTGCAAATAAGTAAAGAAAAAGACAAGCCAATAGAAAAACAGGCACAAAATATAAATAGGCATGTCACAGGCAAAGTAACACATATGGTTCAAGTATATATGAGGAGATGCTCAACTTCAATTGTATTTGGATAAATGTAAATCCAAACCACAACAAGGTAACATTTAAAAAAGTTGTGGCAAAGTATAAATAATACTGTATAAAACTTACCACCTTGTACATTTTAAAGTGTACAATTCAATGGCATTAAGTACATTCACAATGTTGTACAATGAACACAACTATCTAGCTCCAGAACTTTTCATCATCCGAAGAGGAAACCCCATTACCAATTAAGCATTCACTCTCCATTCCAATTTTCCCCGAGCGCCTGGTAACCACTTACCTACTTCCTGTCTCTATACATTTGCCTGTTCTGGATATTTCATATAATGGAATCATACAGTATGTGGCCTTTTGTGTCTGGATTTACTTTATTTTATTTATTTTATTTTATTTTGGCTGAGTCTCACTCTGTGGCCCAGGTTGGAGTGCAGTGGTATGATCTCAGCTCGCTGAACCTCTGCCTCCCAGGTTCAAGCAATTCTTGTGCCTCTGCCTCCTGAGTAGCTGGGACTACAGGCAGGGGCCACCATGCCCAGCTAATTTTTTTGTATTTTTAGTAGAGTTGGGGTTTCGCCATGTTGGCCAGGCTGGTCTCTAACTCCTGGCTGCAAGTGATCCACCTGCCTTGGCCTCCCAAGATGCTGGGATTACAGGCATGAGTCACCGTGCCCAGCCATTTTTTTAAAAACACAAATTTATTTAATATAAATTTTAGATTACACAGGAACCTGCAGAAATAAAGACTTAAAGAAATAGGGAAAGTTGTGTATTTTTCAGGAAAGTTTGGCTGCAGAGGTATGATTGGATGACAGATGGATGTCATCTAATGGTAATAAACTGGGGGAACTCAGCAAAACCTATTTGTTGAGATTCTTCTTGGTGCCTCTGTCTTGAGAACATTTCTTTCCTCTGGGTATAAGGAGAAGCTCTTTGTCTGGAATGAGGATCTCGTGACCTACTTTCAGGGGAAGGTCAGCTAGGTTTTGAAAGAAAGAGAGAGACAGGGGTATCATCACTCTCTTGCTCTTTTTTTTCCTTTTAAAATTTTTTTAAAAAAATTTTATTTCAATACTTTTAGGGTAACAGGTGGTGTTTGGTTACATGAAAAACTTATTTAGTGGTGATTTCTGAGATTTTGGTGCACCCATCACGGAGCTGTACCCAATATGTAGTATTTTTTTTTTTTCGTGGAGTCTTGCCATGGTGCCTAGGCTGGAGGGCAGTGGCGTGATCTCGGCTCACTGCAACCGCTGCCATCGCCCCGCATTCAAGTGATTCTTGCACCTCAGCCTCCCGAGTAGCTGGAATTACAGGCACGCACCACCATGCCTCGCTAATTTTTGTATTTTTAGTAGAGACGGGGTTTCACCATGTTGGCCAGGCTGGTCTGTAACTCCTGGCCTCAAGCGATCCACCTGCCTTGGCCACCCAGAATGTTAAGACTACAGGTGTGAGCCACCGCATCCAGCGTCAATATGTAGTCTTTTATCCCTCACCCACCTCCCACCTTTCCCCCACAGTCCCCGAAGTCCATTATATCATTCTTATGCCTTTGTGACCTCATGGCTTAGCTCCCGCTTGTAAGTGAGAACATATGATACATGGTTTTCCATTCCCGAGTTACTTCACTTAGAATAATGGTCTCCAGCTCCATCCAGGTTGCTGTGAATGCCATTATTTCATTTGTATGAATGTACAAATGAAATAATGGCTGAGTAGTATTCCATGGTATACATATACCCCATTTTCTGGTATACAACCAACCCACTTGTTGGTTGATGGGCATTTAGGCTGGTTCTATATTTTTTAGGCTGGTTATATTTTTTCAATTGTGAATTGTGTTGCTATAAGCAAGTTTGTGCAAGTGTCTTTTTCGTACAATGACTTCCTTTCCTCTTGGTAGACATCGACTAGTGGGATTGTTGGATCAAATGGTAGCTCTACTTTTAGTTCTTTAAGGAATCTCCATACTGTTTTCCATAGTGGTTGTACTAGTTTATGTTCCCACCAGCGGTGTAAAGGTGTTCCCTTTTCAGCACACCCATGCCAACATCTGTTATTTTTTGAGTTTTTAATTATGGCCATTCTTGCAGGAGTAAAGTGGTATGTCATCCCAGTTTTAATTTGCATTTTCCTGATAATTAGTGATGTTGAGCATTTTTTCATATGTTTGTTGGTCATTTGTATGTCTTCTTTTGAGAATTGTGTATTTGTGTCCTTTGCCCACATTTTAATGGGATTATTTGTTTCCTTTCTTGCTGATTTGAGTTCCTTGTAGATTCTGGATATTAGTCCTTTGTCAGATGCAAAGTTTGTGAATATTTTCTCCCATTCTGTGGGGTGTCTGTTTACTCTGCTGATTATTTCTTTTGCTGTGCAGAAACTTTTTAGTTGACTTAGGTCCCATCTATTTCTCTTTGTTTATGTTGCATTTGCTTTTCGGTTCTTGGTCATGACCTTTTTGCCTAAGCCAATGTCTAGAAGAGTTTTTCTGAAGTTATCTTCTAGAATTTTTATGGTTGCAGGTCTTAGGTTTGTCTTTGTTCCACCTTGAGTTGATTTTTGTATAAGGTGAGAAATGAGGATCCAGCTTCATTCTTCTACATGTGGCTTGCCAGTTATCCCGGCACCATTTGTTGAATAGGATGGCCTTTCCCCACTTCATGTTTTTGTTTGCTTTGTCGAAGATCAGTTGCCTGTAAATATCTGGCTTTATTTCTGGGTCCTCTATTTTGTTCCATTGGTCTACGTGACTTTTTTTTTTTTTTTTTTTTTTGAGATAGAGTTTCACTCTCGTTGCCCAGGCTGGAGTGCAATGGCACCATCTCGGCTCACTGCAACCTCTGCCTCACAGGTTCAAGCAATTCTCCTGCCTCAGATTCCCAAGTAGCTGTGATTACAGGCATGCACCACCATGCCTGGCTAATTTTGTATTTTTAGTAGAGATAGGGTTTCACCATGTTGGTCAGGCTGGTCTCGAACTCCCGATCTCAGGTAGGTGATCCGCCTTTCTCAGCCTCCCAAAGTGCTGGGATTACAGGTTTGAGCCACTGTGCCCCGCCAACGTGCCTATTTTTAATACTAGTACCATGCTGTTTTGGTAACTATAAACTTGTAGCATAGTTTGAAGTGGGGGTAATGTGATACCACCAGATTTGTTAGTTTTGCTTAGTCTTGCTTTAGTTATGTGGGCTCCTTTTTGGTTCCATATGAATTTTAGGATTGTTCTCTCTAGTTCTGTGAAGAATGATGATGCTATTTTGATGGGAACTGCATTGAATTTGTAGATTGCTCTTGGCAGTATATTTATTTTTACAATATTGATTCTACTCATCTATGAGCATGGGACATGTTTCCATTTGTTTGCGTCATCTATGATTTCTTTTAGCAGTGTTTCATAGTTTTCCTTTCACCTCCTTGGTTAGGTATATTCCTAAGTATTTTATTTTATTTTTTTGCAGCTGTTGTAAAAGGGGTTGAGTTCTTGATTTCTCAGCTTGGTCATTGTTGGTGTATAGCAGTGCTACTGATTTGCATACATTAATTTTGTATCCTGAACTTTACTGAATTCATTTATCATTTATCAGATTTAGGAGCTTTTTGGATGAGTCTTCAGGGTTTTCTAGGTATATGATCATTTTTATTTTTACTTTATTTTTATTTTTTGAGATGGAGTCTCACTCTGTCACGTAGCCTGGAGTGCAGTGGCGCAATCTCGGCTCACTGCAATCTCTACCTCCTGAATTCAAGCAGATTCCTCTGCTTCAGCCTCCCAAGTAGCTGGGATTACAGGTGCCCACCATCATGCCTGGGTAATTTTTGTATTTTTAGTAGAGATGGGGTTTCACCATGTTGGCCAGGCTGGTCTCAAATTCCTGACCTCAAGTGATTCATGTGCCTCGGCCTCCCAAAGTGTTAGGATTACAGATGTGAGCCACTGTTCTCAGCCAGGTATATGATCATATCATTAGCAAACAGTGACAGTTTGGCTTCCACTACCAATTTGGACGCCCTTTATTTCTTTCTCTTGTCTAATTGCTCTGTCTAAGACTTCCAGTACTATGTTGAATAGAAGTGGTGCAAGTGGACATCCTTGTCTTGTTCCAGTTCTCAGGCGGAATGCTTTCAACATTTCTCCATTCAGTATAATGTTGGCTGTGGGTTTGTCATAGATGGCTTTTACTACCTTGCAGTATGCTGATTTTGCTGAGGGTTTTAATCATAAAGCAATGCTGGATTTTGTCAAATGCTTTTTATGTATCTATTGAGATGATCATATGATGTTTGTTTTTAATTCTGTTTATGTGGTGTATTACACTTATTGACTTGCATATGTTAAACCATTCCTGCATCCCTGGTATGAAACCCACTTGATTATGGTGGATTATCATTTTGATATTCGGCTAGCTAGTATTGGATTTGGTTAGCTAGTATTTGTTGGATTTGGTTAGCTGGTATTTTGTTAAGGATTTTTGCGTCTATGTTCTTCAAGGATATTGGTCTGTAATGTTCTATTTTTTTGTTATGTGCTTTCCTGGTTTTGGTGTTCGGGTGATACTGCCTTCACAGAACGATTTAGGTGATACTGCCTTCACAGAACTATTCTTTTGGACTAGTTTAAGTAAGATTGGTATATTCTTTTTGAATGCCTGAGAGAATTCAGCTGTGAATCCATCTGCTCTTGGACATTTTTTTTTGTTGGCAATTTTAAAAATTACTATTTCAGTCTTGCTGCTTGTTATTGGTTTGTTCAGTTTCTATTTCTTCCTAGTTTAATCTAGGAGGGTTGTATATTTCCAGGAGTTTATCTGTCTCCTCTAGATTTTCTAGTGTGTGTGTGTAAAGGTGCTCATAGTAGCCTTGAATGATCTTTTGTATTTCTGTGGTATCAGTTGTAATATCTCCTGTTTCATTTCTAATTGAGCTTATTTGGATCTTTCTTTTCTTGGTTAACTTTGCTAATGGTCTATTAATTTTGTTTATCTTTTCAAAGAACCAGCTTTTTGTTTCATTTATCTTTTATATTGTTTTTTGGTTTCAATTTCATTTAGTTCTGCTCTGATCTTTGTTATTTCTTTTCTTCTGCTTGGCTTGGCTTTGGTTTGTTCTTGTTTTTCTAGTTTCTTGAAGTGTGACCTTAGATTATTTGTGCTCTTCAGTTTTTTTGATGTAGGCATTTAATGCTATGAACTTTCCTCCTACCACCACTTTTACTGTATCCCAGAGGCTTTGATAAGTTGTGTCCCTATTACCATTCAGTGAATTTCCAATTTTATTCTACTGTGGTCTGAGAGGGTACTTGATATAATTTCAATTTTAAAAAATTTATTGATATTTGTTTTGTGGCCTATCATATGGTCTATCTTGGAGAATGTTCTACGTGCTGATGAAAAGAGTGTATATTCTGCAGTTTTTGGGTAGAATGTTCTATAAATATCTGATAAAGTCCATTTGTTCTAGGGTATAGCTTAAGTCCATTGTTTCTTTGTTGATTTTCTGTCTTGATGACCTGTCCAGTGCTGTTAGTAGAGTACTGAAGTCCCCACTATTATTGTGTTGCCATCTATCTCATTTCTTATGTCTAGTAATAATTGTTTCATAAATTTGAGACCTCCCATGTTAGGTGCATATATATTTAGGATTGTGATATTTTCCTGTTGGACCGATTTTTTAAATCATTATATAATGTCCCTCTTTATCTTTTTAAACTGTTGTTGCTTTAAAATTTGTTTTGTCTGATACAAGAATAACTACTCCTGCTCACTTTTGGTTTCCATTTGCATGGAATATCTTTTTCCACCACTTTCTCTTAGATTTATGTGAGTCCTCATGTATTAGGTGAGTATCTTGAAGACAGCAGATACTTGTTTGGTGTATTTTTATCCATTCTGCCATTCTGTAAAATTTTTTTTTAACTTGAAATATTATTATTTATGTATTGGCATATAATAGATTATTTAAAGCTGTTAAAAATTATTTAAAATAGTTTTTAAAATTATTATAATTTAACATCTAGGGTACATGTGCACAATGTGCAGGTTTGTTACATAGGTATACATGTGCCATGTTGGTGTGCTGCACCCATTAACTCGTCGTTTACATTAGGTATATCTCCTAATGCTATCCCTCCCCCCTCCCCCACCCCATGACAGGCCCTGGTGTGTGACGTTCTCCACCCTGTGTCCAAGTGTTCTCCGTGTTCAATTTCCACCTATGAGTGAGACCATGCGGTGTTTGGTTTTCTGTCCCTGTGATAGTTTGCTCAGAATGATGGTTTCCAGCTTCATCCATGTCCCTACAAAGGACATGAACTCATCCTTTTTTATGGCTGCATAGTATTCCATGGTGTATATGTGCCACATTTTCTTAATCCAGTCTATCATTGATGGGCATTTGGGTTGGTTCCAAGTCTTTGCTATTGTGAATAGTGCTGCAATAAACATACGTGTGCATGTGTCTTTATAGCAGCATGATTTATAATCCTTTGGGTATATACCCAGTAATGGGATGGCTAGGTCAAATGGTATTTCTAGTTCTAGATCCTTGAGCCATTCTGTAAATTTTAAGTGGAGCGTTTAGGCCATTTACATTCAACATTAGTACTGAGATGTGAGGTGCTGTTTTATTCATAATGCTAGTTGTTGACTAAATACCTTGTTGTTTTTTTTCCATTGTGTTATTGGCTTATAGGCCCTGTGAGATTTATGCTTTAAGGAGTTTCTATTTTGGTGTATTTCAAGGTTTCATTTCAAGATTTAGAACTCCTTTCAGCAATTCTTGTAGTGCTGGCTTGGTAGTGGTGAATTCTCTCGGCATTTTTTTGTCTAAAAAATACTTTATTTTTCCTTCATTTATGAAGCTTTGTTTTGCTAGATACAAAATGCTTGGCTGGCAATTATTTTATTTGAGGAGGCTAAAGATAAACCCAGTCCCTTCTGGCTTGTAAGGTTTCTGCTGAAAAATCTGCTGTTAATCTGTTAGGTTTTCCTTTATAGCTTACTTGATGCTTTTGCCTCACAGTTCTTAAGATTCTTTCCTTTGTCTTGACTTTAGATAACCTGATGACTATGTGCCTGGGTGATGATCTTTTTGTGATGAATTTCCCAGATGTTCTTAGAGTTTCTTCTATTTGGATGTCTAGATCTCTAGTGAGGCCAGGGAAGTTTTCCTTGATTATTCCCTCAAACATGTTTTCCAAACTCTTAGATTTATCTTCTTCCTCAGGAACACCAATTATTCTTAGGTTTGGCTGTTTAACATAGTCCCAACTTTCTTGGAGGTCTTGTTCTTTTTTTTTTCTTCTTGAGACGAAGTCTCGCTCTCTTGCCCAGGCTGGAGTGCAGTGGCCCGATCTCGGCTCACCGCAACCTCCACCTCCCTGGTTCAAGCAATTCCCCTTCCTCACCTTCGCGAGTAGCTGGGATTACAGGCGCACACCACGACACCCGGCTAATTTTTTTGTGTTTTTCCTAGAGACAGGGTTTCACCATGTTGGCCAGACTGGCCTCGAACTCCTGACCTCAGGCGATCCTCAAAATGCTGGGTAATCCCAGCCATACCCGGCCTGTTTATTTTTTTAAAATATTCTTTTTTCCTTGTCCTTGTCTGATTGGGTTAATTTAAAAGCATTGTCTTTGAGCTCTGAAGTTCTTCTTCTACTTGTTTGATTATGTTGTTGAACCTTTTAAGTGCATTTTGTATTTCTCTAAATGTGTCTTTCATTTTCAGATGTTTTGATATTTTTTTCTTTATGATATCTATTTCTCTGGAGCATTTTTCATCCATACTCTGTACTGTTTTTTAAAATTTCTTTCTCTGGTATCTTTTCGAGAAGCTTAATAATCACCCTTCTGAATTTTTATTCTGGCAATTCAGAGATTTCTTCTTGGTTTGGATCCATTGCTGGGAGCTAGTGTGGTCTTTTGGGGGTGTTATAGAAACTTGTTTTGTCATAATACCAGAATTACTTTTCTGATTCTTGCTCATTTGGGTAGACTATTTCAGTGGAACAATCTGAAACTCAAGGGCTGCTTCTCAGATTCTTTTGTCTCATGGGGTGATCCCTTGATGTGGTGCACTCCTCCTTTCCCTAAAGTTGGGGCTCTGGCGAGCCAGACTGCAGACTGATTGTTATTGCTCTTCTAGGTCTAGCCACCCAGCGGTGCTACCAGACTCTAGGCTGGTGCTGGAGAATGTCTGTGAAGAGTCCTGCAATGCAATTCATCTTTAGGTCTCCCGTTGTGGATACCAGCACCTGTTCTGGTAGAGATGGTAGGGGAATGACGTAGACTCTGTGAGGGTCCTTGGTTGTAGATATATTTAGAGTGTCTGTTTTCTCAAATGCTGGTTATGCCAGCAGTGAAGCTGTCACGTGGGCAGATTCAGAACCACTGGTTAGCCAGGGTGTTGCAGGCAGTGGAATTAGCTGTTATTTTCTCCTTCCTTGGAACAGGGTTGTTCTGTCATGAGTTGCTGTAATGTCCTGAGTTGGTTGGCCTCTAGCCAGGAGGTAGTGTTTTTGAGATAGCACCGGGGTTTTTCACCTGTCTTGTGGAATTTGCAGTGGCCTGCCACTTATTTTAAAGGATCTGTGATTTGTTTTGGTTTTCCTGATATGCTCCTGCAGTGGTTGCTGGAGCAAAAGTTCATGGTGTGAATCTCCCCACACTGTTCTCTCCATCCAAGTGGGAGCTGCACATCAGCCCTGTCTCCTAACCACTATCTTCCCTCTCTCACTTTTTTCTTTTTTATTGCTGAGTAATAGTGCATCGTATAGATATATCACATTTGTTTCTCCGTTCATCAGATGATGGACATTTGGGCTGTTTCCACCTTTTGTCTATTGTGAATACTGCTGTTATAAATAAACACTAGTGAGATAATACTTTACATCTATTTGACTGACAAAAATTAAGACAGACAATACCAAGTACTGGAGAGATCTATTCAAGGGTATATTGCTGAGTAGAGTGTAAATTTGTTTAACCATTGGAAAATAACTTGGCATTATTTTGAAAAATGGAAAACTCATACTCTCTATGATCCAGCAATTTCATTCCCATGTATATGTCCAACAGAAACTTTAGCATATAGGTACCAGGAGACATATACGACAGTGTTAATAGTAGTATTGTTTCTAAGAGCGAAAACTTGAATCACCGAAGTGTGTATCAACGGCCATTTCTTTAAGGAGTTCTGCTTTAAAGGGCAGGAAAGAAATGGTGCAGTAATGGAGGATGAGAATTTTTTTTTTTTAAATGGGAGAAAAAATAGCACACTTGTATGCTGAGGCAGTACTTCAATGGAAAAGGAAAAAAAATAGTAAGAATTTCTGGATAACCTGGTTTCTCAGACACTGAGCTTCAATTTATCTGCCAGTTCTGGAAGGTGCTGTATATACCTTCCAGTTTTAAGTTTTACCTATGTTCACTTGCCATTTTTAAAAAAACTTGTATTAGGTTCAGGGTACATGTGCCTGTTTGTTATACAGGTAAATTGTGTGTCACAGCAGTTTGGTGTATAGATTATTTCTCCACCTAGGTAAAAAGCATAGTACCCAATAGGCGGTTTTTCAGTCCTCACTCTCCTCCCTTCCTCCACCCTCAAGTAGGCCCCAGTGTCTGCTGTTTCCTTTTTTGTGTCCATATGTACTCAATGTTTTGCTCCCACTTGTGAGAACATATGATAGTTGGCTTTCTGTTCCTGTGTTGGTTAACTTAGGATAATGGCATCCAGCTCCACCCATGTTGCTGTAAAGAACATGATCTTGTTCTTTTTTATGGTTGCATAGTATTCCATGGTGTACATGTACATTTTCTTTATTCAGTCTACTGTTGATGGGCATTTAGGGAAGATTCCATGTCTTTGCTATTGTGAAGAGTGCTGCAATAAACATAGGAGTGCGTTTTTTTTTTTTTTTTTTTTTTTACAGTAGAATGATTTATATTCCTTTGGATATATACTCAATAATGAGATTGCCGAGTCAAATCATAATTATGCTTTGTGTTCGAGAAATCACCAAACTGCTTTCTATAATGGCTGAAGTAATTTACATTCTCACCAGCAGTGTATGTGTTCCTTTTCTCTGCAACCTTGCCAGCATCTGCTGTTTTTTGACTTTTTAATAATATTCATTCTGACTGGTGTGAGATGGTATCTAAATGTGATTTTGATTTGCATTACTGTAATGATGAGTAATGTTAAGCATTTTTTATATGCTTGTTGGCCACATGTCTATCTTCTTTTGAGAAGTGTCTGTTTATGTCCTTTGCCTTTTTAATGAAGTTTGTTGCTTATTGATTTGTTTAAATTCCTTATAGATCCTGGATATTAGACCTTTCTTGGATTCATAGTTTGAAAATATTTTCTCCCATTCTGTAGATTGTCTGCTTACTCTGTTGATAGTTTATTTTGTGGTGCGGAAACTCTTTAGTTTAATTAGGTCCCATTTGTAAATTTTTGTTTTTGTTGCAATTGCTTTTGGCATCCTTATGATGAAATCTTTGTCAGGTCCTATGTCCAGAATGGTATTTCCCAGGTTACCTTCTAAGGTTTTTAGTTTTAGGTTTTACATTTAAGTCTTTAATCCATTTTGAGTTGATTTTTGTATATGGTATAGGAAGGGGGTCCTGTTTCATCTGTATATGGCTAGCTAGTTATCCAAGCACCATTTATTGAATAGGGAGTCTTTTGCCCATTGCTTGTTTTTATCAACTTTGTTGAAGACCAGATGGTTGTAAGTCATTCTTAAACTGCTGGATTAAATAAGAGCACATCAACTGAGTATCCAAAGTTATATTTTATATCTCTTATACAGAATTCGATTGGTCCACCTTTCATCATATCACTACAGAAATCAGATCCAAGTTACCATATGTGTTCAAAGGTTATTACACAGCAGTCAAAATGAATGAATTACATGCAACATGTATTAAGAACATATGAATGCAGTTACATGCAACAATATGGATTAATATAGTAACAAAATGTTGAATAAAAAGGCAAGTTGAAGACTACATGTAGTATTATATCCTTTTTAGAATATTTAAATACAAGCAAAATTAAACAATGTTACTTAGACATACTATGTATGTGATAACACAAATGTGCAAGAACAAAATTCAGGACAGTGACTACCTCAGGGAGGAGGACAGTAAGAGAAGAAAAGGAGCACACAGATCTAAATCATTGGTAATTTTCTAGTTCAGTGTTTCTCAAACTTTAATGTGCATCGTAATCACCTTAAAATCTAAATTACTGGGCCCTACCCTCAGAGTTTTCTGATTCAGTAGGTGGGGGATGGGGCCTAAGAATATACATATGGAACGAAGTTCCAGGTGCTGCTAGTTCTGCTGCTCTGGGGACCACACTCTGAAACCACTTGTAGTTCTTAGATTGGGTTGTAGGTTCACAGCTGCTCCATTTTATTATTAAATGTATATGCTACTTAAATTAAATGAAAAAAAAAAGATCAAAGATGACAGTGTGTTATGAACCGGGGATTAACATTAATTCAATTCTGGGCTCCTGAGGTTTCCTCCCCGCAAAAAATTCTAAGTTTCCATTACTAAAAGCAAACTTGAGAAACACTATTTTAAAAGAACTTCAAGACCATTAAAAAAAAATTAACTATTTTTGAGAAATAAATTTGAAAATTATTCTTTATATGCACAGTGACAGCATATTGCACTCTACTTTCCTGGATCTCAATAAACTTTGGCAAGAACTTGGCAGATCACAAATCTACTTTTGTTGATTCAACAAAAACTGTTTAAAGACTTTTCTTCCATTCTCAGTTCTTATCCTTCTCTCAAAGTGCTGTAGGTAATGATTTTTCATCTTTTTTCTCTCTCCCTCCCTTACAGATTGATTTAGGTTCCGAGATAAAATTTAGATGACATTTTAGATATTGACTGGGCATGTGCAGAGCCATACTCTGTCTTGCAATATGCCAGCCACGGACGGGGTTTAGACAAACGGCTGAATATAAAACTCTTGCCTACAAGCAGCTCAGCCTAGAGGGGGAAACAGATTCATAAATATAAAATTACAATCCAAAGCAGGAAACACAGTATGTTATACGAAGGCAAAGCGGTTCGTCTTCTTTCATAGCCTCTCCTAAACCCGGCGACTCTGAGGTATTTTTCTGGCAAGCCGCCGTCCTTTGGGGACCTCTGGCGCCGTGGCTTTCGGCCTGCGGCGGGCGCAGGCGCGGGCGGGGCGGGGCCGGGCGGGGAGGGCCGGCGCTCGGGGCCGCGTTTCATTGGCTTTCCGGCCGGAAGCTGCGGCGAGACCCGGCTGCGCATGCGCCTCTCACACGTGCTGTCAGAACACCGCCTCCTCCGCTGGCGGCCGGTCTGCACCATGCTGCGAACGTCTGTCCTTCGGCTGCTAGGACACACGGGGGCTAGTAGGCTCTCTCTCCTGGAGGACTTCGGCCTACGCTACTACAGTTCGGGCTCCCTCAGTGCCCGCGATGATGCTTGTGATGCGCGCGCCTACTTCACTACACCCATTTTCTACGTGAACGCGGCGCCGCACATCGGGCACCTGTACTCGGCACTACTGGCGGACGCCTTATGCCGCCACCGTCGCCTCCGAGGTCCCAGCACGACCGCCACGCGATTCTCCACTGGTACCGACGAGCACGGGCTGAAGATTCAGCAGGCAGCAGCTACTGCGGGCCTGGCCCCGACCGAGCTGTGCGACCGAGTCTCTGAGCAGTTCCAGCAGCTTTTCCAGGAGGCCGGTATCTCCTGCACTGATTTCATCCGCACCACGGAGGCCCGGCACCGGGTGGCTGTGCAGCACTTCTGGGGGGTGCTTAAGTCGCGCGGTCTGCTCTACAAGGGCGTCTATGAAGGTTGGTATTGCGCCTCCGACGAGTGCTTCCTGCCTGAGGCCAAAGTCACCCGGCAGCCGGGCCCATCGGGGGATTCGTTTCCTGTATCTCTCGAGAGCGGGCATCCAGTTTCCTGGACCAAGGAGGAAAACTACATTTTCAGGCTTTCCCAGTTCCGGGAGCCACTCCAGCGGTGGCTGCGGGGCAACCCTCAGGCGATTACCCCCGAACCATTTCATCACGTAGTTCTTCAGTGGCTGGACGAGGAGCTGCCCGACCTGTCCGTGTCTCGCAGAAGTAGCCACTTGCACTGGGGCATTCCGGTGCCCGGGGATGATTCGCAGACCATCTATGTATGGCTGGATGCCCTGGTCAACTACCTCACTGTAATTGGCTACCCAAATGCTGAGTTCAAATCTTGGTGGCCGGCCACCTCTCATATCATAGGTAAGGACATTCTCAAATTCCATGCCATCTATTGGCCTGCCTTCCTCTTAGGGGCCGGCATGAGCCCGCCACAGCGCATCTATGTCCATTCCCACTGGACAGTCTGTGGCCAAAAGATGTCCAAGAGCTTGGGCAACGTGGTGGATCCTAGGACTTGCCTTAACCGCTATACTGTGGATGGCTTCCGCTACTTTCTCCTTCGGCAGGGCGTCCCCAACTGGGACTGTGACTACTATGATGAAAAGGTGGTTAAGTTGCTGAACTCCGAGCTGGCAGATGCCTTGGGAGGTCTCCTGAACCGATGCACTGCCAAAAGAATAAATCCTTCTGAGACCTACCCAGCCTTCTGCACTACCTGCTTCCCTAGTGAGCCAGGGTTAGTGGGGCCATCAGTTCGTGCTCAGGCAGAGGATTATGCTCTGGTGAGCGCAGTGGCCACTTTGCCAAAGCAGGTAGCAGACCACTATGGTAACTTTCAGATATATAAGGCTCTGGAGGCCATGTCCAGCTGTGTCCGGCAAACTAATGGTTTTGTCCAAAGGCATGCACCATGGAAGCTGAACTGGGAGAGCCCAGTGGATGCTCCCTGGCTGGGTACTGTGCTTCATGTGGCCTTGGAATGTTTGCGAGTCTTTGGGACTTTGTTGCAGCCTGTCACCCCAAGCCTAGCTGACAAGCTGCTGTCCAGGCTGGGGGTCTCTGCCTCAGAGAGGAGTCTTGGAGAGCTCTATTTCTTGCCTCGATTCTATGGACATCCATGCCCTTTTGAAGGGAGGAGGCTGGGACCTGAAACTGGGCTTTTGTTTCCAAGACTAGACCAGTCCAGGACTTGGCTGGTGAAAGCCCACCGGACCTAGAAACTCAAGTTCTTACCGGCTTGCGGTAAAAAAGCAAATGTGTTATTTTTTTATTTCTTATTTTCAGGAAAGTTATACTAGTATTTTCTTAAGTGTGTAATCAAAGGAGCACATAAGCTGTGTCCCTGTGAAAAGAGGTTTGTAGCCTTTCAGGTGCCTACTCCTATTCTTCATTTCTCTGTGACCATTGATCACTGTCCTTTGTGCATTGTGTGTCTAAGATGTCTTCAGCGGAAAGATGGGTAAGAGACAGTGTTGCTAATGCTGTTCATTCTTTGTGCCTCCTTCCAAACCACAGTTATTTGCCCAAACTACCTCTCGTGGCTGGTGTTTCATTGGCCTGGCCTCT
The DNA here is from genome assembly GCF_009828535.3 of Hylobates moloch. NCBI lineage: Eukaryota > Metazoa > Chordata > Mammalia > Primates > Hylobatidae > Hylobates > Hylobates moloch. Next base: position 44,609,670 of record NW_026652276.1, on the reverse strand, counting down.
GCTTCTCAGGCTAATTAGTGGAGTGACTCCTTTCTTTGAGGGTCAGGGTTGGAGGCCCCTTACTGGGGCTTTTACAGGGGGATCCTACTTTGTTACACATGTTGGGTTTCCTGATAAAAAGAGAGTATTTTATTAAACCTTTGAACCAGTGTCCTAGACCAGATGATTTTTGCCCATGTGCATCCCCATTTAAATTCCTACAACTAAGGCTCCCTGCTTTGTTAATAGTCCAACAGTTGGGTTGTGTAACATCACACTTCAACCGGTAGATGGCTCTAATCTCACACATTTAATTACTAAAGAGTGAGGATTCAGAATATTTAGAATAAATTAGTTTTCTGCTTTCTAATTTTGCAGCTCTTTATATTTTTATTGCTTTTCTTAAAATAAGGGATAGCTTTGCAACCACTGTTGTTTTAATGGAAAGCAAAAAAACCCCCCAAACTTAGAATCCTCGTTTTTTCAGACTACTGAAAAATGACATTTACTCTGTTAAATGTTTAATAAGTGAATAAGTAAATGTATCAAGTTGTTTATATAATAAATTATAAAACTCTTGAGGCACTTGGTATGTTAAAAATTTTAAACTTTAGTAACATTAGGTTACAGGTATGATTTAAAAATTTGTAAATAGTTCAAAAGGGCAATGTTTTCTTTATATTTCTTATAGTCTTAATTTTGTTATCCATGTACATAATTTACCTCATGATTTCTTTTGATCAGGATCTATAATACAATATAGAAATTGTGTAATAGTTATTATAAATGTTAATACACAATTTTCAGGTAATTTTAACTGATTATTTCTTTTGCTCTTTTAACTTAAGTTATTAAAGTTTAAAAGTTTGTAAGTACCTTATTCAGATCTGTTTTGTTGCATTCGTTGAAGGTGATGGTGAAAGGAGGAACTGACCAATGCTTCAGGAGTCTCAAACTGGATTTAGGAATCTCTCTAAGGCTCCATAAGAGAACATCACAGAGAAGATGTTAGCAATTTACACAGTGACTACAACATAGTAAGCCAGAGTTATGTCTCATAGGAGATTAGAGAGCTGGGCCAAAGTTCAAAATGAGAACTTGCCTTGGAATATACATTCTAAGTATGGTAGCAAGTAGAGAGGGCCTGCAATGAATTAAACTATTGTACTGGTAGTTCCCCTGGATTTATTCTAGGTGCCACCATTCAGTTCCAGTTTCTATTTATTAATCAGTGAAATGAGGAATTTTTGGTTGCTGGAATATTGCTTAGAAGAGAATGCTTGAAGGCATTCTAAAGGTGGAAGGACTGTTTCCACAAATGTTCCTTCAGACCCTTCTTATTCGCAAGTCTGGGCTTTCCACATGACATGTTCAAGTTAACTGCTGGGGTTATTAGCACAGACTACTGGGGCATAGGATGTAGGAGTGTAATATCTCCTACAGGTGGATAGAGCAGAGAGTGGAAAAAGATAACATGTATTTACATGGATGAAGGAAAACATATTTGAAAACCAGTGAGACGATAACTTCTGCCTTTGAAGTGCTCTTATAGCAGTGTTACAGTTCCTACCATGGATGGAGACAGTGTCTTCTACTTGAATGATCTTTCCTATGGCCTAGTGCTGGTCAATACAATCGATCTTTGCTTGCTGGAGGGTGTCAATGGAGTTCTTTTAGTGCAGCCTGTCATTTGTGCAGGCACTTAGCTGGCTACCTGGATATTTGTGATACTGGAGGACACAAGAACATAGGGGAACCAGATAGGACAGGGCGTAATTATTAGAAAGGATATTTAATTTATTTATTTATTTATTTATTTATTTATTTATTTATTTATTTATTTATTTTTGTGTGAGCAATAAAGCTTTTTAATCACCTGGGTGCAGGCGGGCTGAGTTGGAAAAGAGAGTTAGCGAAGAGAGATAGCGGTGGGGCCGTTTTATAGGATTTGGGTAGATAAAGGAAAATTACAGTCAAAGGGGGTTGTTCTCTGGCGGGCAGGGGTGGGGGTCACAAGGTGCTCAGTGGGGGAGCTTTTGAACCAGGATGAGCCAGGAAAAGGAATTTCACAAGGTAATATCAGTTAAGGCAGGAACAGGCCATTTTCACTTCTTTTGTGGTGGAATGTCATCAGTTAAGGCAGGAACCAGCCATCTGGATGTGTACGTGCAGGTCACAGGGGATATGAGCTTAGCTTTGGCTCAGAGGCCTGACTTTCCAAAGACAGGATATTTTAAATGGAGGAATGTGTGGTAAGTTGGATCTGACTTCTATGGTGATACTGAAGATGAACCAGTTGGATTCTCTATAGGAGGCACAATAGATACAGCAAATATTCTTTGAGTAATCAGTGATGTGTTTGAGTTGATCCAGCAGTTTAAGAATAGCAAATGGAGAATAGGTGAAAACTGGAGGGGATGTACTTCCAAGAGGGGGCATCCTAACCACTTCTGGTAGAAGATGATACACTTGTAGAATTCCCTACTCTAGCACTGTTAATACTTTATCTGGCATTTTCTGGATTCCTTCGCCAGAAAATAACTGTCTTCCAAATACTGTCCTTGAAGTCCTAATATTCATTTTGGTGTGTTCCTGGAAGCAGTATTGCAGGAGGTGATAGACCACTGCCTAGATCAGGTATTGATGGATGTCACATTAGGAGAGTAATAAAAAGACGTCAACTCACTCAGCGGACTATAATCCTCTCTGTGAAGTCATGTGAGAAGTGGGCAATGCACATTTTAAGTGGCACCATTATATACTGGAGGGCTGTTTCACAAGTGAACTCATAGATGAGACACCTCAGAAGTCAGAAGACCTATGGCTATAGGAAGGAGCATAAGAAATAGATATAATCTCTGATTTTATTGAAACCTCAGTTTATTCTGCATGTAGACCTCATTATTTCTCTTAAGAATCTGTGGACTTTTTAGGGGCTATGAAGAGCCCAATAAATTGAATTTGAAGTTGATGTCAGAGTACTTAAGAAGGGCCTAGGCTGGAACTGGGCCCTGGGACACTGGTCTTCCCCCTTCCCCCCACCCCCCAAGGTGGTTGTAACTGTGATTGGGACTTAGCTCTTTAGCTCTGGGAAATGTCAAAACTGAAGTGAAACCAGTAGTTGGTCAGGTTGTGAGCCCTCAATGAGGATGACATCATCATGAAGTAAGACCTGGGGTGCTGGTGGGTCCTTGCCTTGTCTTTTGTGAGAAAGTGAATATCAATGGACCTAAAAGGATGTAGACATATTGACAGCCATTTGTCTATTTTTGCAGCAATGGTTTACTAGTTCAGAGAGCTTGAGAGGAGCTAGGACACAGGGGTAACCAAGAGCAGATTCTAGAAGAAAGCCCTTGAGTCTCCTGCAAAACTAAGATAGTATAATATATGTAATTTCAGCACAACAAAACTCACCCTGCCCATTCCTCTTGCAGGAAGATTGGAGAGGATTGGTTAACTCTTATCAAGAGGAACACACCAAATTCGGAGGTTAATAACAGTAACAACCAAGTTAATTAAGGTTAATGGGAATTTTAACCTTTTAGGAAGAGTATCTTATTCTTTCTGGAGACAGGACAGGAGAAGCCCAGGTAAAACTTCCTTCCTATGTCACCAATAACTACTTTGAGCAGAGGGGAAGGGACTAACCAATTTAGAGGTGAAATTAGCTTCTTCTCTTTAGTAGGTAGTCTTGGGTTACCCAGAATAGATCCTCTGAATTAAAGGAACTACCTAGCAGGAAACAGTTGGCCATATTTAAATAGTTTGTTTAGGATTGTATTACATTAGTTTCTACTTACTTTTCACAATGAGGGAAGGGAACTGGAGGGAACTACATACCAAGAGGATCTTCTTATGGCCCCGACAACTAGAAATAATATATCCTCTACCATGCCTCTTTTGACGAGTACCACTTGGGAGGTTCAGCCATACTTGGATGTTCACCAAGGTAAGCAAGGCATAGTACATATGTTTCATCCTTGGCCTTGAGCTGAATTTTACCCCCTTAGCCAATGGCACAGTTTACTCACCATGGATTTTAAAGTCCACTGCTCCTCACTTAAGTACAGGATGGTGTGAGATGTCAAGATGTTTCAGGAAACCAAGTGTGCCATCTGCAAGAAGAAAATTATAGCTCCAAGGAGAGATGAGCCCTGCCCTTGAGTCACTTCTGGATGAAACATCTGCAGAGGGCCTGACTCACTGGGCAAGTTGAAGGGACAGACCCAGGAGTAACTATGGAAATGGAGGATGCTACCTTTCTTAGATTATGATGTGGGAGAAACGGTACTAACACCTCCATGCTACTGCTATTAAGGCCATGCCTTGTACATGTACCCCTCATTAGTTGAGAATCAATTGTTTATGGGATTTAACATGATGATAAAGCTTCAAAAACTAGATAATGATTGTTATAGGTTGGTATCATCATACTATTCTCTTAATACATTCCATAAAAATATGACCAATTACACATTTTTTCCTGATTGTATATTTTTGGAACACATTAAATAAAACAGCTTCAGTAGTTTGGCTTCCTTTGAAACCAGTCTAGAAGCTTCTATTGGTTAAAAAGCTATAGATATTAAAAATATAAAGTTAATAAACATAGTATACATCTTAGGTTAATCACAAAATAATACAAATAGAATGTATTTCTTTCAAGCCAGATGAAAAGAGAAGTGAAAGAAAACAATCCAACAGAAGCCAGGAAGGAACAATGCAATAGAAGACAGGTAGGAGAAAAAAGAGACAAAGAAAAAGGAAAAATATTGTAAATAGAAAGCCCAAAATAAAATGGCAGAAATAAATACAAATATGTCAGTAATTGTAATAAAATAAAACTTCATGAGTATTCTGTCAAAAGACAAAACTATTCAAAATTAAATTTAAAAAGCAATATATGTAGTTAAGAGGGATATACTTAAACATAGAAGAAACTAAGACATATGAAGAAACACTAGGCATATATTAACCAAAAGAAAGCTGGTATAGCAATATTAATATTACACAATCTATACTAGGGGGAAACCATTACTAAAAAAGTGGAATTTAAAAGGAATAATGCACCAAGTTACAATTATAAACTTGTATGACCTAACCACATAGCCTCAAAATGTAAAAAGCTAAGATTGAAAATTACAAGAAATGTTCAAGTCTATAAAAAAAAAAGGCCCACACGGTAAAAGTATAACAACTCATACTAGACATTAGCATTTCAGTCTTTAATGCTTACTACTAAGTGTATCATCATTGCTAAATGCACGAAAAAAAATTAAGGCAGTCAAGGTTTTGTGACTCTAAAACTTTGTCTTTTTCCATCTATACCTGTGTGAAAATAACAGCTTGCTTTCTGAATATAACTGTCAGCCAAATATACCTATTCAGTAAGTCCTCTCAGTGGGTTACTAAAAGGGGGGAATCGCATGGCCATAATTTTGCCAAATTTTCTGTTAGTTCAGTAATAAGTTGAGGGGAGAGAACCAACAGTTCTGTATTCCTTATTTGTGTTCTCTCATTTATTTTTCCCTTGAGGTACTCAGCGCCTTGAGGTACTCTTCTTGTGTTTAACCCATTTATGCCTGAGGTTGCAATTTTTTGAATTTTTGCATTCAGACCTTGGCGAAGACCTTGAGCAGGATATAAAATAACCCCCACATGCTTGGCGTTCCAATAATGGAACACTAGGCATAAATGGGCTAATGAGAAACTGAGGTACAGAGATTAAGCAACTTGGCTAGGGTTATACAGCTTGTAAAACAGGAGAGCCTGGGACTCAATCTTGTGTTAATGCCAAAGCCTTAGCACCACCTTTAGTACCAACACCACAATCAGTCAATGTGTATATACTGAGGGCATTGTTTTAAGTATTGTGGGAAGAGGAAGTCGTATAATGAGATTTAAAGATCTGAAGATGAAAAGTCCAAATAAGAACCTTGAACTGAAATACATCAGTTAGTGTTTCAAGATGAGGAATCTGTTTGTTGATAGCCAGATTATGAAACTGATGAGTGCCAAAATAGAAATTCAGAAAAATATACTTAACCTTTATCATGAAATATGGTATATTTCACTTTTGCTTTTAGTATTTTCTTTTATATCCTAAACCTGCTTATATGTGCTGTGCAAATTGTTAAAATTTTAAATAACTGTATAGTCCCTATTTTTGTTTGTCCTTGTTTTCTTATTTTGTTTCTTAATTTTAGAATGATGTTCCAATTTCTAGAATCCAGCAGTTCTCTAAGTGAAAGTATATAGTCATAAATTCATGAATCTAAGTATTTTTTAATGATATTTTACTAATTATTTAAATATATATTTATCTCTGAACATGAAAACATCAACATTCAGAAGTTTTATTTGAATTAACTATTATAGTAACAAAGCCAGAGAATTTTATTAGAGGCCACAAACACTGAAACTTTTTCATACATACAGTTTTAATACAATGAACTTATTAATATGACATCCATTTATTAACAATTTAAGTTCTATGAATTTATCAAACATTTATTACTGTATTCTTATATCTTTCCTAACAAGCCTGCAGAAACCAGATTAAATACCCTTGACTGTGGTTGTTACCAAAGCAAATACCACCCTGTTAGCTAAAATGCCACAGATTGGATAATTCCTGGTAAATTAAACACCTCATATCACAGTTGAGATAAGCTCTTATACTCCCAAACTAAGAGACTTTACTATGAATTGCATAATGAATACACAATGCTGTATTTTACATTTTTTCTGAAGTGTAGCTATTTTGTTGGACATGATGTGTCTTTGAAGAAATGTGTTGAATCTTATTTTTATATAGGTCTCTTAGCTATCATCTAAAATGTATTTAAAAAAATATCAAAAGGCATTAAAGTTCTTGCTAACTTGGAAGGCCAGGAAGGCCTATATTTTTATTCCATGTTTAAATAATTTTTTCAGGATTCTGTCTAAATGCAAGCAGTATAGTCCCATAGCAAAGCATGATGGGTGCTTTTTCAGGTTTTTTTTTTGGTATGGCAGGCTATGACTTTTTGACAGAATCAGATTGATAGATCATACAAAATGTCCTGGATAACATATTTTAGATTACCTTTAAAACTCACTTAAGGAATTTATAAAGGCTTTCTCTCTTTTTTTTTTTTTTTTGAGATGAAGTCTCACTCTGTTGCCTAGGCTGGAGTGCAGTGGCGTGATCTCGGCTCACTTCAACCTCTGCCCCCTGAGTTCAAGCAATTCTCCTGCCTCAGCCTCCCGAGTAGCTGGGATTATAGGCACCTGCCACCGTGCCCGGCTAATTTTTGTATTTTTAGTAGAGACGGGGTTTCACCATCTTGGCCAGGCTGGTCTTGAACTCCTGACCTCGTAAGGTAAGAAAGGCCTCCCAAAGTGCTGGGATTACAGGCGTGAGCCACCGCTCCCAGCCTATAAAGGCTTTCGTAAAGAGTCTTCAATTTTGGTAAATTGAAGTTACTGCATTAATTTTTTATATTTAAATTTCTATAAAATTTATTTTACAGAAACATCCTATATTTAAATAAAAAGCAAAACAGTACTGAGTTCTGTTTGATTTTATAAGTAATTACTGGACTATTATATCAAGTTAAAATGTGTGAGAAGCCTATTGATTTATAGAAAAAAATTGTAAGTACTAACATAGGCAAATTTTTGAAACTATATATGGTTAATTGCATGAAAGCTGATGATTGCATTTTCATGCCATTTTAAGAGTTGAAAAAAGTAGTTTTTGGCTTGGCTATAAAGGAAATATTTTTAACATTCATTGTGATATGTTTAACCTACTACAAAAAATAATAATAGTCCTCAAAATGTAAGTTTTTTCTTATTTAAATGTTACGTACATAAAAATCAGCCTCTAGAAGGTAGTTAATTCGTAGCAAATTTTAAGTAAAACACTTTTGGTTGTAACTGATATCCTAAAATTAGTTTTTTAGCTTAAGGAGAATATGTAGCACTTCTTTCTTTTTCCATAATCCATGGAGATGATCTAAAAGTGGATCTATCAGCACTGAGGCATAAAATATAAATGTATAACTGTGTAGCTATTGTAAAAATTGGAATCAGTATGATATCAGTTAGAAAAACATAGGAAAAATAGTGAAATCTTATTGCTTAACACAGAGTAGAGAGAAGGGGACTACCCAAGTTAAACCAAGTTATCGAAACTCATCATTGGTAAGTTGGTTGAGGTAGATGTTTAAATATTCAGTATGTGAAGGTAGGTAGGTGAGTCTGAGCTCAAGAGTTTTAAATAAATTGTCTAAACAGCTAGGGCGTAAGCATGAAAATCTATTTGGTAAACATAGGATTGTTGCTGCATTTATTTTAATTTTTCCTTAGACATAAGGAAATAGACAACATTAGGATATTAAATATGTTACTTTAATTGAAAGCTATTCTCACAGACAGTTGGAAATAGCCTGAATAAAATAATGCTAACAGGTTAACTGAAGTCAGTATGTGGGTACCTATATAGGGCAGGAAAAATTTACACGTATTAGTATCTTTTAAAATATTTTGCGTAATAGTTCAGATACTAATAAGGATTTTAGGAAATTTCTTTTATGTGTTGCTACAAATATATAAATGAATATTGTGTAGCTTTATTTGGTATCAAAATTAGACATGTTAAAAGCAAAGATCCTGAGTGTGATTAGCAATTAATACACATTGTATTAAAATAATCTCAAATTGTTAATGAATACTTTAAAATTATCATCCTTTAGATGTTTTCGCCAAAACATCAAAGGAAAAAAAGGTATGCTTTTTAGGCAATACTTTTTATATTAATGAAACATTTATATACTATCATTGTGTTGTTTCACAGCTATATGAGGTTAAAGATGAGAGTTTAGTCTCGGTATCTTCATTCATTTTTATACCATGATTTATAAAAATGATGTTGATAATTAAAAGTTAAAGCATTGATCTTTTATAGTTATTAAAGGTATTTTTGCTATCATGGATATGTTATATTACAAAATAAGAGCCAAATATCACAATTTAAGCAGAGTAAGTTTTTTGGGGGCAATACATTAATACATTTTCCTACCATCTCTGTTCTTCTGTACTTTATAGTTTGGAGTGAGAAATAAAGTAATATATAATATTTGTAGAACTGAATGAAAGTAATGTGGAAGCACATCAATACATTTTGGTAAAGAGCCAATTGCCTAAAATAAATTAGCTAAGAAAAACACTTCGATATCAATCTTTCTTGAACTAATATACAATGACTCTCAGACTCTTAAAATTTACAGATGGTGTGGAACAAAAATGCCTTGTTGTACACTTGAATAAGCCTGAATAATAAATATAGGATTAACATGTATGCTGAAAACATCAGACAAGCTGAATATGAAATAGATTGTTTCATGATATTTTGACTAGGGCTCTAATAACACTCTACTGGGCTTGTCCTACACAGCATGTTACTTTAAAAATAACTGGCTGGGCGTGGTGGCTCATGCCTGTAATCCTAGCACTTTGGGAGGCCGAGGCAGGTGGATCACGAGGTCAGGAGATAGAGACCATCCTGGTTAACACGGCAAAACCCCATCTCTACTAAAAATACAAAAAAATTAGCTGGGCGTGGTGGCGGGCACCTGTAGTCCCAGCTACTGGGGAGGCTGAGGCAGAAGAATGGCATGAACCTGGGAAGCGGAGTTTGCAGTGAGCTGAGATGGCTCCACTGCACTCCAGCCTGTGCAACAGAGTGAGACTCAGTCTCAAATAAAATAAAATAAGATAAAATAAAATAAAATAATAAAAAAATTAAGATAAAAAATAAAAAATAAATAAAAATAACTGCAGAACTCAGGCCTGTAATCCCAGCACTTTGGGAGGCTGAGGCGGGTGGATCACCTGAGATCAGGAGTTTGAGACCAGCCTTGCCGACATGGTGAAACTCTGTCTCTATTAAAAATACAAAATTAGCCGGGCGTGGTGGCAGGCGCCTGTAATCGTAGCTACTCGGGAGGCTGAGGCAGGAGAATCACTTGAACCCGGGAGGCAGAGGTTGCAGTGAGCCAAGATTGCGGCATTGCAATCCAGCCTCGGGGACAAGGGTGAGACTTCGTATCACAACAAAAGAAAAAACCAAAACAGAACAAAAAAACTGCAGGAAAAAAAATCAAATAGATGGAGTGGACTTAGGGTGTGCCAAAATATTCTTTAATGTAACTATGCTATTACATTTTATTCCTTAATCCAAATATTTGAGCTCAGAAACATTAGTACATTATCTTTTATGACAAGGTAAAATAAAATCACCTGAAGTTATTATTGGGTTATCTTCCTAATATTATGAGAAGATTTTTTATATATAATTCTTATTCTTCCCCAACAGAAGTACAAATCAACTTTAGATCTCAGAATGGATGTGAAATTAAAATAGTAAAATCCTAGTATTTCCTAGTATTGTGCAATCGAATTTTATTAAAGGCCAGAATAAATTTTCATGTAGTCAATATAAATATTGCTTATTTATGTAACTTATTTTTATTGTTTTATTAATCTAATCTTCTATAAAAGGAGTATAATGTTTTTACAGAAGAAAGTTGGGATATATATTAAACAGGCAATATTTAAAGAAAAGTTACTGTGGCAATTATTTAATTTTAAAATGTTCTAGTTAGAGTGGCATTTTTCAATTGTAAAAAGCTTCTCTAATTCTGTAAAAGCAGACAATCATAGCTTCTTTGTATGTAAAAGGTGAAATATGCGCGGTGGCTCAATGCCTGTAATCCCAGCACTTTGGGAGGCCGAGGCGGGCGGATCACGAGGTCAGGAGGTCGGGACCATCCTGGCTAACACGCTGAAACCCCGTCTCTACTAAAAATACAAAAAATTAGCCGGGAGTAGTGGCGGGCGGCTGTAGTCCCAGCTACTCGGGAGGCTGAGGCAGGAGAATGGCGTGAACGAACCTGAGAGGTGGAGCTTGCAGTGAGCCGAGATTGCGCCATTGCACTCCGGCCTGGGCTACAGAGCCAGACTCCGTCTCAAAAAAAAAAAAAAAAGATGCCGTAGGGAATAAGGATCTTTATACTTCACGTATGGATGGCAAAAGAGGGCCAAAAATAGATATGGTGATAATCCAGATAATCATTAACTATGTTTAAGAATAGTGTAAACTTTGGCCATTGTAATTGGTATAAAATAAAAATATGGTAGATTTCTGGATTTTTATATATATACAGATTATACTTTATAGATACTAATGTTTGCCAACATTTCTAATATAAACTTAGAGTTTGAAATGTTTCATCAAAACATTTAATACATGTAAAATATATACAAAGTTAAATACAGTAAAATCAAAATAATGTGGAAACTAGAATCTACTTGACATATCTCCCTAGCAAGATAGGGCTTTTTTTTTTCAACTGTACTATATTATACAAATGGCCTGTTGCTACACATACTCTGTACATGCCATGGCTATGTCTACAAATATGAAACAGCTGGAATAAAAGGGAAAAATCTAAACACCAAAGATGTTTGTACGTGGTTGTATATGAAATTATCATGTTGACAAAATAGCCAGATAATAACTAAATTTTTCAAACTCAACATTTTTGTTGTCTTATAGGTGTAAACTTTGCTCTATTTGTTACAGATTATAAGTCTATGTTACTTAAGTGTGTGAATGAATAAAGGAAACATTTAGTTTATCCTGCATCTCCAATGTTCTGGTTACTAAGATTTCTTTAATTCTCTTAAAAAAGCAAAAACATTTAACCTTAAGCATATCCAAACCCTCATATTTGTTACCAGATCATATATGGGGCTAGTTGTTTTTTATTATTGGACAAAACAGTTATCCAAGATTCTACTTAACAGAATCAGTAGAGGAAGGTGGAGTAAGAATTGAATCCTCTGCTCTGAAATCTTTTCTAGGATGAAGGTGTGGGCTTTGAGAATATCAAGGTTTCAAACCTACAGACGAAGGCTGAGAAAAGCTTCTCACAGAATGTAACCTTGGTTCCTATTAAGAGATTTAAAGAAAATTAAGATTTAATGCATTTTAAATGGCTCTAATTTTATAATTACTTGGGAAAGATTTAAAACATCAGATTAACTGGGCCTGGATTCTGCGGAAAGAAGGTGTGTTTTAGGAAATTCCTGCTAGAAAAAGTAGGTGACCTTATAACCTGCTGCTGGACAAGGAGGCATTCTAGGGCTATAAAAAGAGACTCACTTCAAGGGATCTGACGCCACATCCAGTGGTATTTCTAAACTATTAGGTTATGCTTTCTTTGTATCATCCCTGAACTTTGGTAAAGATTTGTTGAAAAAAAGATTTATGAACTTATGATATACAAAATTAAGATGAGATCTGATAGGTAATAAAGCAACTATCCAGAGAAAATCAGAGAATTATTAATATACTACTTCATGTTAATAGAGTAACATCCTGTTAAAACATGCAACGAATAGACTCTGTGTCCCAACAAATGATTTTTATTCGATCCACTGCTGAACGTAAGAATCCTTTGAGATATTGTTTTGCTCAAGAAACTGAGAATAGGAAATTTCAGTTAAGCCATCCATAATGAATAAATGCTTACTTCAGGAGTCAAGATGTAACCAAATCCTTTTACCTAAAAATCTTGTAATTTTCCCTGCCTGCTTTAAGTGATTTGAGTTGTGATTGAAGAAGAATGCAAGCATCAAGGAGGTGGGGTTAACTTCATAAAGATGAACACAACTTTTGAAGTAGCACTTAGGCCAAATCAACTGCCCGGCCTGCATCTAATAACAGAAATTTAATACTAAGTGTTCTGTTAGTTTTTCCAAAAACTTAACTAGGGACTTACATAGTTAAGGGAAATGAGCTAAAGATTCTAAGGTAAAAGGCAAAATTTTTGTAAAGAGGTATGTTTCATTATATATTGTAATTTCCATGATTTAGGTACGTAGGCCACTCTGCTGACTTACCAAAGCATTGAGCATGTCTACCAACAATCAATTTGCCACTGCTGGAATAGGTAAGTATCAGGAGTAAGTAATAAAAACAATGGATAATTTCTCATGGCATATAAGACCTAGATAACTCTAGGGTCGAGTGTTTTAAATTGTGCAATTACACAGAGAGTTTATTCTTATCAAGTATCTTAAAGCAGTATGAATAAGTTCTCTGTGTAAATGCACAATTATCGCTTGTGAAGTTATAAAATAGTCTACCAACTAGGAAAGAAACACATTTATGATGTATTTTAATAATAAGTTAAAGGTGGTTTATCAAAATCAGTGTTGTGAAAAAAATTCACTCCAATGACATCAGACTATTTTAACCTTAGGCACTGTTATAATTTTTGAGCTAAAAATACTTCAGTGGACAATTATGAATAATGACCCATTTACCTTAGAGCCACATCCAAGTTTTATCAGTATAAAAAGTCTGGTACCTGTCATTAGGATATAAAAAGGAAAACTAAACTAGAATAACCCTTTGCCAAAATAGCAAATTCTACATGGAGGGCCTGTACTAAGACTGATACATGCCTACATTGTGGCAATTAGCAAGAAAAATTGAAAGGAAGAAAGAAGAAAAATAAATTTATTTTTGGTGAACTTTATTCTTTCATAAGCAGTGGAAATGTGCCATGTTCCCAATATACAAAGAGGTCACGGCACAGCCTCTAGGTATCTTCTGCTATAGCAGGGATTAAAGTTTTTCTGGGATACCTTAGAAGTTCTTTCTTCTCATGCTGTGTTCCTTCTTATATTTCCCAGAACGCTGACTTGCACAACGCTTTTAAAGAAAATTAAATTCTGGGGTAATTTATTTCCACTATTTTGGTTAGAAAACTGGTTCATATTTAGGTTACTTGATAAAAGCAGGATTAAACAGTTTCATGTTTATCACAATTTGTTTCTTTTTTTTAGAAGTGAAATATTTTTCTGATTCAGATTCCCGGATGCTAAAGGGATTAGAATAGATATTTATCTGAGTTAGATTTAATTTTGGTGATTCAATGAAAGATGGTCCATAACTCTTGGGTGGGACAAAAATTATTTTTGAAAAGAATTGTGTTAAGGAACTTTCTCCTACCCTCCTCCCGCCACCACTCCCCAGAAATCACTTGCTTCCTTACAGGTGACCATTTATTAGTAAAAAAAAGTTCTGAGTTCTAACACTTAATAGTAATGTCACCTTGCGAAATCTCTTAACCTTTCTGAGCTTCACTTCTGTCATAAAAAAGTGCCTGATTATCTCACAAAAATATTGAGTGGATAAAATGAGATAATGCATGTGAAGTGCTTGTACATTGTAAGGTGCTATATAAATATAAGGTATTACTCTTGTTTTGAAATAATATAGTCGGAAAAAACGTGGTATTTTAAGCAGGACTTTATAGCACATCATCAACAAAGTTAATACCTTTTTTACTTGGAATATTATCATGGACTTTGGACAATCTTCAATGATTTAAGCAAAGCTTTTCTGTAGAACAGTGAACACAGGTTAAGTGACCAAAATTTCAAGACTAGTATCTTAAGACTATTCCATAGTTATAGACTCTGTTTCTTCATATATAAAGTAAGGGATAATAGGATCTCTGGGATTTATTTGAGTCCTTAAATTATATAATTCTATGATTTCATATTTATAACATAGGAAAATAGGCTTATATCTAAACATAAGTCAATCTGTTTATATAGCTGTATCACTCACTGGCTAAACTGGAAACCATAAAGCTTCAAGGGTTAAACTAATAAAGCAGTCCAGGCCTAGGCCCTATAGCTTAATCCCTTTTTAGGCCATACTTTTTGATCCTGATTTAATGTTACATTTATTGTGTAATATATTAATAGGGTTAGCTATATTCCAATTTCCCTGAGACAGTCTAGGCTTACGCTTACTGTATTACTAGAATTTTAGTTTTGAAAAACAGCTTTTGAATAGAACGATTTTATAGGCTTATTAATATGGCAAACTTCTTTGTTGGCCAATAAACACATATTTCAAAAAATATGTAATTTTAATTCTTTTTGGTGCCCCCTTTCTCTCTTAAGTATTCATATTTGGATGATAAGTAGATGATTACCCCATATAAGATCTCTGAGCAGAGATCAGCAAAGTCAAGAACTGGCTGACTAATAGAAGGAGAAGTTAAAGCAGAATTTGATATGACTGATGAAACATCAGAGGACCTCGTCTATAGGTGAATCACCTTGATTTCTATAAAGATAATAAAAATCAAGTCTGCTGCTCATCAATGCAGGTGGGGGTGAGATTCAAGAGGAAATATGTGTTGGAGAAGAAGGACTCCTAATTCTGAGTCCATATAATGTTGTTTCAGAGAAGGTTAAACTAATAATTACATTGGAACTTGGCATGTGTCTAAGGATGTAATCAGTTCTGAGAAAAGATGTAGTTATGTTACTACACATGACCCTATTCAGGCAGACTGTAATTGTAAGTCTGTCTTACTTTAATAGAACGAATTGTACTTTATTTAAATAAAGATGAGATTTCTTTTGAAACTGCATGACCCGAGATTAAATCATGTCAGTAAAAACTGTACTGTTACTTACCTTTAGCTAGCATGTATGAAGATGTTTGGCTTGAAGGATGTTTAATAAGGAAAGACCAACTGGATGATTTATATGAAGAAATGACATTTAGAATGAATTCTGGATGTTTCTCCAAATAATTCATCATTTAGAAGAAAATAAGGAAAGCTGAATTCTCTGTAATGGATATACAAAATTTAAGCAAAGGTGACAGTGATTTAGAAAGTAATTTTCATGAAGCAAGTGAATGGATTAAATGAGTTGTAGAGTGTTAGGTTTATATCCCAAATCAAAGTTTGAATCTTTTAAAAAAGTGTTTAACTTCAAAAAGTCTCATAAAAAAAAAAACACATTATCTTTTCTTCAGCTTTCTAAACTTTTCCCATATCATGGCATAACCATAATATTCACATGGCACAGTGGGGCTAAGGGAGCCTGTGTGCACTGAAGGTGATACGAAAAGGTGTCCTGAATTCTCCATTGCTGTTTTTAATATGGTTACTAAGATAATAAAGTAATTTATTCACTGGGGGGTAGGGGAAAAAATAAATAATGCTTTAGCCTACCAATACAAACAAATACATATACTCCAGTTCTGTAGGAAACCACCAGTTAAACATTTGATGCACGAAGAACTAAATCTTTTTTTTTTGTTTTGTTTTTGAGATGGAATCTTGCTCTGTCACCAGGCTGGAGTGCAGTGGTGTGATCTTGGCTCACTGCAATCTCTGCCTCCCGGCTTCAAGCGATTCCTCTGCCTCAGCCTTTTGAGTAGCTGGGACTACAGGCGTGCACCACCACACCTGGCTAGTTTTTTGTATTTTAGTAGAGATGGGGGTTCACCATGTTGGCCGGGATGGTCTCGATCTCCTGACCTCATGATCCATCCGCCTCGGCCTCCCACAGTGCTGGAATTACAGATGTGAGCCACTGCACCTGGCCAAGAACTAAATCTTAACAAGGAATTCAGACTTTTATATTTCTCAAAATCAGATGTTGGTCAGTTCCCCCTAAACTAGAAATAAGTCCACAGAATTTTGATCCATTAATTAGATGGGATTTATCAGTTGCTTTTTTGATACCCTCTACAAAGGGATGGAATGATAGCTGTTAGATAAAGCTGCAAAAACTCACCTGTTAAAAAATTAGAACCTGTCGCTAGCCTCAGATTCCCAGTCCAGACACCTAGAATAGGTGCCATACTACTTGTTAATAAGTAATATTACAATAATATTGTCTGTTCTAATTAACATGTTTTCTGTTATACTTCTTTATATCTATACATTTATGCATACATATATATTTGTGTATATATATAATATATATAATATAGTTACATAAAAGCTCTAATCATCAAGATATTTCTATAAAAGGACTTCACTATAGATTATCACAAAGCCTCAGGTTTCAGATGATTATATTCCATTAGATTAATTAAAAAAACAGAATGAATGATGACATGAGCAATTGTACCCCAGTGGGCATCTGAAATTCAAATACTATGACATATTGAAGGATGAACTTAGAAATGTTTTTATCTCAAATGCTTCATGAGCGAAAGTAAAGCCACTATTAATGTAAATACCACAAGTCCCATTTGATGGAGAAAATACTTTACTGAGATAACGCATAGATTATATGATAGACCTAGCCTTCACAAATACTTTTTAAAGGAATAAAACCTATCAAAGACAAAGGTATAGAGAGAATGCCACAAAACTTGTCAGTGGTTAGTAAAGGGAGAAAATAAATATTAAGACATTAGGGGCAGTTACTTTGAAGGCTTTATACCTCTGGAAAGAAACCTGACTCATTATAAAACAAAATAAAAACACAAAACTACCATCTTTTAAAATGATATTTTTTTCCCAGGAGATAAAAACTCTTAGAGATGTGTTTTTATCTTCACCATCTCATGCAGGAAGAAATGGAGAAGAAAAAAGTAGGAGTCTAATCAAAGAACTTTCTTCTTAGACATTCTCTCTTCAGGCCTAAGGGTATACCAGAATCTTATGGGTACATCCCAAGAAGTGTGAGGATCTAGGTCCCCAAAATTTTCTCTGATGACCAACCACCAACTGTTGCTTATCTCCTGAAGTGAGAAGACTCTTAGCAGGGGAGGAAGTGAGGGACTTTGGTCTCTAAGTATAGAGAGGTCACTTCTCACACTCCTGTATTTCAAAGGGAAGAGTAAGTCCAACAAACAGCAGCCACTGTAGTTGCTAATCAGAGAGTGGTATTCAACATGTAAGGATAAAGCTGATGCGATATTTTTAAGGACTTATGCACAGGGATAAAAACACTGAATAGAGTTGAAAGAAAGCACCAATTATGAATATTATTTATATTCATTCTTTGGGTAAAATTTTCCTCTTTGCCACTTTTAAGTCTATAGGGATTTCAGGATAAATTGGAGTCAAACTATAGATCTAGAGGCCAACCATTTATTACAGTAACAAAGAGCATGTTGAAGCATGATATTGAAGTTGTATTGGATGCCCTCCTAACGTCCTTTGATTCTGTATTTTAATTCTATTGAAGTGCAATTTCTGGGAAAGATACAAATAATTTTTATGTATGACCCCAAATCATTATTTTATAGTTAAGTGTAGCATAAATCCAGGAAACACACTCCTACATATGGGGGTTATCATGTATAAATTTGTTTGAAAATAATTGTACTGTTCTCGTTGGTGGAAATTTATAAAGCAATCTGTTTTAAACTAAATCATACCTCTTTCCAAGCCATCCTTCTGAAATCAGCTGACAGAGGAAGTTAAAGCCTAATTTCCCAAGATTCTTTATCTTTTGACCTGTTACCATCTTTCTATCTCTGATTGTATTAGAGATTTTTGGAAAACAGGCTGCAAAGTTATTACCTTGTGATTTTGGTACATGTACGAATATCTGTATTATCCATTTTATTCTAACACCCAGTGAATTTCAGATAATTTCTTCAGATTGGCCTTTCAAAATGGGTCCTAAGTAAAACCTTAATTTTCAAAATTATCAGAGATATACTACAAAATAGAAATAAATAAAATGGGCTTTACTTAGTATATGTAAGGAGAATTTTTGTTCTCTCAGTCTGTTTTTAGAAATAACATGTGTGGGGCCGGGTACAATGGTTCACGCCTGTAATCTCAGCACTTTGGATGGTCAAAGTAGTAGGATCACTTGAGCCCAGGAGTTTGAGACCAGCTTGGGGAACCTAGTAAGACCCTGTCTTTACAAAAAATAAAAAATTAGCTGGGTGTGGTGGTGCCTGCCTGTAATCCTAGCTACTAGGGAGGCTGAGGTGAAAGACTGGCTTACGCCCAGGAGTTTGAGGTCACAGTGAGCCATGATCGCATAACTGCATTCCAACCTGGGCCCCAGAGCAAGACTGTCTCTTAAAAAAAAAAAAAAAAAAAAAAAGTAACATGTTTGGGCTATTAAGCTAGGCCATGAAGAAGGCTGAATGATATCCTCCATTTATTCAGATTGTCAAACTCCAAAATTTTTATTAGCTTCTCAAAATAAAGCTAAATTCTAAGAAAGTGCATATGTATAAATTATCTATGTGTGTATATACGTATATAAACATGTATATATGTGTATGCATATAATCTATATGGTTGTGGAAGAAACACACTTGGGTATCAATTATCATCAAAATTCCTTATCCAATAATACATCATTAATTTTTATTAACAGTCCAGGATTTGTATAGCATCTTGTTTAACATTTGAAAATCAAAACATAAACTTTTTGGTTCTCAAGGATAGTGCTATTAAAAGAAAATCTTGAACATCAGTGGTTAGTAATTTTTTACTTACAGAACAAAAACTTTTGAAATTTCATTGTGGGACTTAATCTATTTACATTCCTAAAACTGAGAATAATTAATGTATTTGAGATCCTTGTATGCTAGTATACATTCATAAGGTTCTACTGTTCTCATGAAACCATTTGACTGGCAAACATATTCATTACGGTTTCAAAAGAAAACACCCTATTTGGCTCACCAGAAAAACCTTTGTGATCTATATCCTATTATTTCTACTGCTGCTGCTGAGCGTGGAATACATTTGGGGTTGAAACAGGGGAGGAAAGAGATAGATTTATTAGGGTAATACCAACTTTTATGGCTCCCCCTGCCCCCTCCACCTAAAATTAGGAGGTCAGTGAAAGAACTGCAAATGAATGTAAAGAGGAATATTTCCTGTACTACTGTAGAAATTTTAGAGATTAAAAACCCCTATGATTTGTTCTGCACCTTTTGAAAAATGAATGACACCCCTCCCATCTATTTTCCAATTTTATAGTAAAAATCGGATTTAGAATCAGAATCTGAAATTTTCCTTTGGTGTAAAAAATAATTTTGCATTTTATGAAAACAATTGCCCTTTTAAAAATTAATCACATATATAATTGAATATATTGGTTGCATATAAGAAGAAAAGGTTTAAGGATTAAAGCATTCAAAGAACAGTAATTTGGTGGAATTTCAGTCAATGTTGTGGGATCATGTCAGAGATGAACCCTTCTTTTATCAAAATTCCAAAGGTGGATCCATATTTTATAAAATTTGATACCAAATAAATTATGTTATAGGAAGATTTCAATATTGTCTCAAACATTGGAGAAAAAATTTAATATAGTCAAATTACATGAAAAGGCAAGACTATTGATCATGTTGATGGTATTTCTAATATTTGGAAAATGTTATAAAAAAAGAAGTATAAATACTACTCAGATTCTGAAAACCATGGCAGACGCAAAATTAAATAAGGAGTAACAGTAATAAATGAATGAAAAATTAGACAAAAGCATATTAAATGACAAAACAGCAAAGCAAAAATAGAATTAAGTCATTAATATTAAATAGTATACTGTTGTAAAATATATGAAAGTATTAAAAGTATTATAATTAAAAATGATTCTTATCCTAAATATGAAAATAAAAAATAATATGAAACATAACATCTAATAGTTTGATAAGAAAAAATAACAAAGCAGAGAAAATAAAAGACACCTCACTATTCCCAATGTGGTTATTATTTATGGAATGGATAAAACATGTTGTAGAAAAGGTCATTACAGTTAGGTTAGCACATAAAAAACCAACATGCCACATCTACCTAAATAATTTTGTAGAACAGCTGAAAAAGCAAATTTCATCAAATTTAGACAGCTTATAGTGGAATAACTGAGTATGGTGAGGTATTAACTAACGCTAAATTTCACAACGGGCAGCTTCTAGCTGGTTCGTTGAAGCTGGATCTCGGCCACGCAAGGATCATTGGACAAGAAATCAGTTGAGCTGGACTAGAGCTGCCCAATTGTCTTAATAATGAATGCTCCACACTGTCTGTTAAGTAAAGAGAAAATATAGATCAGGAAGACTGAATGGAAAAAAAAAGATAAGTTAGAACAGATGAGTGCAGACCATCAATCAACATTCACTAAATATTTGCAGAACCTTGGTACCAATTAAATTAGAATGTTACAAAGTGAGAGGCTAGCAATTAGGAGGGCTCCAGAACTCAGGAAAACCTGCTCTCTGAGAGCTTAGAATCTGTATTAGACAATCTCTAGTCTAGTGTTACAGTATAAATGTTGAGTAAATAAAATGAGGGATGGGTCAGCACAGATTATGAGTTACAACATTTCCTTCTATTAGATGGATCTTAAAAACTTGTTTTTAAAAGGGTAATAGTGTTTTTGGCAGGAGGCTATTTAGAACGCTGTCCAAAACCCAAAAGTATCCTGTAAGTGGGCATAAGTAGGACAGGCATACAGGTACTTATGCTGTATAATTCAGAAGAATTCCATATACCTGTGTCATCCTGGGATTTTGTTGTTGTTGTTGTTCATACTAGTTTGGGTCAAAAAATCAACCTAGTTACTACTACCTTTTTGGCAATTTGGGCCTAGGCCAGCTCCTAATTTAGGGAATCATGCTATCCTAAGACATACTTTAAATTTCGGATAGGCTCAAAATTTTCCATATTTGTTCCACTATCTCTAGAGCAGTGCCGTCCAATAGAACGGTCAATGTTGATGGGAATGTTTTATATCTACACTATCAAGTATGGTGGCCACTAGTCCCATGTGGCTATTTAGCACTTGAAATATGGTTAGTTGCAACTCAGGAACTGAATTTTTAATTTAATTTAAATTAATTTAAAATTGAAATTCAATAGCCTCATGTGGCTAGTGGGTGCCATATTGGAAGCAGCATGGCTCTAGTGGCTCAAATTTGTTGGGTTTGCTAAAACCAAACTCTACAGACTGGCCTAGATTTCCCTGGCCTGTTTAATACCATCCAGTACCATTTACTAATGTTCATAGCTGTATTCCCAGTGTCTAGAATAATGGCAAACACCAGGTAGGTGCTCAATAAGCATTTACTGAATGAATAAAATCTACTATGATAATACACAGCCATTCATACCTAGTTAACTACTTAGAGGTTATTGGCTGTAACCCAGTATACACTGGTCCTCTCAGGGGAAATAAAGATATATGAAGTCAAACTGTTTTATGTATGTGAAATTACTTGGTTAAAGGCTCACTGTGCTAGAGAGAACAGGGAGCAGTGCTAACTTCATTATATTCATATATGAATAATTTAGGTTGATAAATATGGGAAAATGAGAGAATATATCTCACTCTGTCACCCAGGCTGGAGTGTAGTGGCGTGATCTCAGCTCACTGCAACCTCCGCCTCCCGGGTTCAAGCAATTCTCCTGTCTCAGCCTCATGAGTAGCTGGGACTACAGGTGCATGCTACCATGCCTGGCTAATTTTTGAATTTTTAGTAGAGACGGGGTTTCACTGTGTTGCTCAGGCTAGTATCGAACTCCTGACCTCAGAAGATCCACTCACCTCGGCCTCCCAAAGTGCTGGGATTACAGGCATGAGCCACTGCGCCCGGCCAGAGAATATAATATTTAATGGTAAGAGTGTGGCTAAAAGTTGATGAGAGTGATAAGAGGGGAAAAGGGAAAAATTAATGTCGGATAAAAAACTAAATTCAGATTTTATGCATGACTAAAAGATGGAAAGTGAAGATGTAGAAGTCTTGAAGAAATATATAGTAATCCCAGGCTGGGCGCTGTGGCTTATGCCTGTAATCCCAGCACTTTGGGAGGCTGAGCAGGTGGATCACGAGGTCAGGAGTTCGAGACTAGCCTGGCCAATATGGTGAAACCCTGTCTCTACTAAAAATAGAAAAACTAGCCAGGCGTGGTGGTGCGCGCCTGCAGTCCCAGCTACTCGGGAGGCTGAGGCAGGAGAATCGCTTGAACCTGGGAGGCAGAGCTTGCAGTGAGCCAAGATCACGCCACTGCATTCCAGCCTGGGCGACAGAGCGAGACTCTGTCTCAAAAAAAGAAAAGAAAAGAAATATATAGTAATCTCATTAGGCAGTAATAGAGCTTTGAAAAGGGATTTGGCAGTGGAGAGAGAAATTAATACAGCTGACCCTTGAACAACATGGGTTTGAACTGCATGGATGCACTTATTAAATATATGTGAAGTTTTTGTCTGAGACAGTCTTACTCTTTTGCCCAGGCTGGAGTGCAATGGCATGATCTCAGCTCATTGCAACCTCTGCCTCCTGGGCTCAAGCGATTCTCATGCCTCAGCCACCTGAGTAGTTGGGATTACAGGCATGTGCCACCATTCCTGGCTAATTTTTGTATTTTTAGTAGAGACAGGGTTTTGCCATGTTGGCCAGGATAGTCTTGAACTCCTGGCCTCAAGTGGTTCCCCTGCCTTGGCCTCCCAAAGTGCTGGAATTACAGGCATGAGCCACCACGCCTGGCCACTTATATGTGAAGTTTTTTTTAATAAATATATCAGAAAATTCTTTGGAGATTTGCAACAATTTGAAAAAACTCGCAGATGAGCTGTACTGCCTAGAAATACTGAAAAAGTTAATAAGGCACTTTTAAAGTTAGGCATGTCATGAGTGCATAAAATATATGTAGGGTCATTGTATCATTTACTACCATAAAATACACAAATATTTAATAAAAAGTTGAAATTTATCAAAACTTCTACACACAAACATAGACATGGTGCCATTTGTGGTTGAGAAATGTAAAGATACAGTACTATATCATAAAATTTACTTCATAAAATTTACTGTAGTATACTGTACTACTGTAAAAATTTCATAACCACTTCCTGTTACTATTGCAGTAAGCTCAAATGGTGAGCTCAAGTGTTGTGTTTGCTTAAAATACTGTGTGATGATAATCATCTCTGCGTGAGCAGTTCACCTCTCCAGTAAAATGCATATCAAAGTAAAATTTAATCTCTCTCAGTTTTTGCATATTTCTCATGTTTAGCGCAATACTGTAAACCTTGAATAACACCATAGGACCCTTATGAAATGCTACTAGTGATGCAGAAAGTGCTCCCAAGAAGCAAAGTCATGACATTAGAAGAAAAAGTTGAATTGCTTGATAGATACTGCAGATTGAGATCTGCAGCTGAGGGTGCCCACCATTTCAGGACAAATGAATCCAGTGTAAGGACCATTGTAAAAAAAAAAAAAAAAAAAAAAGGAAATTCATGAAGGCATTGCTGCAACTATGCCAGCAGGCACAAACACCTTGCACTTTTTTAAAAAAATAATATCTTTTTTTTTTTCTTTTTTATTATACTTTAGGGTTTTAGGGTACATGTGCACAATGTGACAATGTGCAGGTTTGTTACATATGTATCCATGTGCCATGTTGATTTCCTGCACCCATAATAATATCTTTTTATCTTGTATTGGAAAATGTGGATTTTATGTGGATGTGGGATTGCTAAGATAAGAAAGGCATTCCTATAAACTCTAATATGATTCGAGAAAAAGCAAGGTCATTATATGATAACTTAAAGCAAAAGGAAGGTGAAGGATCTAAAGCTAGATAATTTAATGCCACTAAAGGGTGGTTTGATAATTTTAGAAAGAGGTTTGGCTTAAAAAATGTCAAGATAACAGGAGAAACAGCTTCCAAAAGGCAGCAGATGAGTTCCAAGATGCCATTAAGAAAATCATTGAGGAAAAAGGATATCTGCCTAAACAGGTTTTAAATGCAGACAGAAGTGCCTTATTCAAAAAAAATATGCAAAGGACTTTATTAATAAGGAAGAGAAGCAAGCACCAGGATTTAAGGCAGGAAGGTAAAGGCTAACTCTAGTGTTTTGTGCAAATGCAGTCAGGTTTATGATCAGTACTGCCCT
The DNA here is from genome assembly GCF_009828535.3 of Hylobates moloch. Classification (NCBI taxonomy): domain Eukaryota; kingdom Metazoa; phylum Chordata; class Mammalia; order Primates; family Hylobatidae; genus Hylobates; species Hylobates moloch. The sequence continues at coordinate 44,584,926 of NW_026652276.1, read as the reverse complement.
TATCTATAAAGCTACTAATAACTGAGTCTTGAAGGGAAAACATAAACACCAGATGCCAGACTTTTGCACTGAAGGCATCAAAGTGGTCTACTTGTCCCTAAACACAGTGCGTCTAATTCAACCTCAGAGGGTCATAAGGACCTCTAAGGTTCATTACACATGATATTCTATGGAGAGAATTGTCAATGCTATGGAAAAGAATCTCAAAAGAGAGAACATCATGCAAGCCTGAGGGATTGCAACATTGAAGGTGCCATTGTTATAGAAAAAGCTGTGAAAACCATCAAGCCTGAAATCATAAATTCCTACTGGAAAAAACTGTCTAGATGTTGTACATAACTTCACAGTATTTACAACAGAGCCAATCAAGGAAATCATGAAAGAGATTATGGATATGGCAAAAATGGTGGAGGGTGAATGGTTTCAAGATACAGATTTTAGAAAAATGAAAGATCTAATAGACACTACACCAGAGGAATTTACAAAAGACAACTTGATGGAGATGACTGCTTCTGAACTAGTACCAGACAATGATGAAGAAGACATAGAAGATGCAGTGCCAAATTGACATTAGACAGTCTGGAAGAAGGGTTCTGATTATACAAGACTGCTTTTGACTTCTTTTACAACAATGGACTTAGAAAACTCCCGTAGGAAGACAGTTTAGAGGACAAAGAGAATTGTGCTATAATTAGTAGTTGATAAGAGAGGAAGAAATATATTTCTTAAACAGACATTGAAAGATCAAACTGAAGGCAAAGAAAGAGAGTCACATCTTAGGAATAATAAAAGTTGAGGACAGGCTAGTTGACAGTATTGAATTAAAGAAAATCTAAGAGGACATGGACTAGCACAAGACCCTTGGGATATGGCTAATAAGAAGCTGTCAAATATATCTTGGTAATATATCTTAAGATGAGCAGTTTGAATAGATTGCAATATTGAAGAAACAATTTCATATGAAATAATTTCATATGGAATAAAAAAGACACCCCTATATTCCTCCCCCACAACTTTCTAAGACAGATAAATTAAAAATGTTAATGATGTGTAGAATACAAAATCCTGCTACCTGCTCTCATCATATGTCCTGAAAGTAGAGGAAGATGTTATCTAAAGAATGTTTAAAAAACTATTCTGTAAGAGATTAAGGTTTCATAAGTTGAATTTTATGTCATGAAAAGTACAGTGTCTATCCATGTAGTCTAGGTTCTAAGGGAAAAGAAAAAACATTAGGTAAAAGGAGAAAACAATGTTCAATTAGAAGGAATGATAGACTCAGAATGCAAGGAAAGTAAGTGCTCAAAGTAAGAATGGAAAACCATAATTGGATATGAAAATAAAACAATAAGATTTTTCCCTACAAACGAAGTGTAAGATTTACTCAGAATACTGTATCAATCAATACTCATCCTTACACAGTAATGAATGAATATCTCAAATTACCTTTTACTTACACTTTCCCCCCACTTAAGTATTTTGGCTAGGAAGGACTTATCGCAAATGTAAATATCAAAACAGCCCAGAGGCTCGGGGTCAGATAATCCATGTTAAACTAAAAAGTAGATTTCAAAGATGATGTAATTAAAAATGAAATTATAACAAATGAATTTCTGCTATATTTCATATTATACTTTAAGAGGATACATTAACCTGTTAATGAATTAACTCAAGGGTCATAAAACTATGGACAGCAGGCCAAATCTGGGTCATCATCTGTTTTATAGATAAAGTTTTACTGGAACACAGCCTTACTCATTGTTTCTGTTATGTCTATGGCTACTTTCATGCTACAATGGCAGAGTTGGGTAGTTTTGATAGCAACTATGTATTTGAGCCTGTAAAACTGAAAACATTTGGTATTGGGCCCTTTGTGACCCCTGGTTTAACTTTCCAGGCTGGAAAGAAATTTTCAGGCTGAGAACTTCTGATATACTATGAAAGGAAACCTTAATAAGGTGCTTTAAGTGCATAGGGTGAATATATTCTTGCTATGGACTGAATGTTTGTGTCCCAGCCAAGTTCATATGTTAAAGCCCAGTCCCCAGTGTGATGGCATTTGGAGGTGGGATCTTTGGGAGGTAATTAGGTCATGAGGGTGAGCTCTCATGAATGGGATTACTGCCCTTTTAAGAAGAGACAGGAAAGAGCTTGCTTCTGCTCTCTCTGCTTTTCACCTTGCAGAAATGAGAAGACAGACATCAGCAAACGAGAAAGTCAGTCCTTAACAGATACCAGACCTCCCAGCACCTCAATGTTGGACTTTCCAACCTTTTCGTCTCCAAAACTTTGAGAAATAAATGTTTGTTGCGTAAGCTACCCAGTTTATGATATAGCTGTTATAGCAGCCTGAACTAAGACAACTTTTATTTCATAGTTTTTTATTTCATTTATTTCATATAATGTGGGAATAATTTATTACCAGACTTAAATATATTGGATTCACTTTAATTAAATGAAAGTGCAAATCAGAAATGACAAGTTTAATAGAAACCTTGAGAGAGAGAAGCTATAAAATACTAGTGCTTTTGAGACTACAAAGAACAGGATTAACTAGATACATGTTTAGATATTTAGGAAGATAAGTATCTGTGCACTTGTTACCATGGTTAAGTTAAATCTCTATTTATTCTGTGTTTTACTGTTAGTTGAAAAAAAAATGATGAGGGGACATCCTTGCCTTGTTGCTAATAGTTTTTATTCATTTCAAAATAGAAAAGTGATACCTTTGAGTCACAAATGTTCACATAAGAACTTCTAGAAATATACATTATAGTATTTATAACTTAACCTGATATCCTAGAGAAGATCCATTGATATTTCCCTTATTTATTTCTTTTACTTCTTTCCAAAACAAGGTAAAATTTAACTTAGGTCCTGCCAGTTTCAATAAAAAGTACATGTTGGCACTGAATTTTGCGATATTTAAAGGAAATAGCCATTGACAATTTAAAGTAACAGTTAAAGTTACAAGAAAACTATGGGCTCAGGTCATGAAGAAAGTTGAAAGTTATCTTGAGGGTAAGGTCTTATTAATTGTATTTACAGCACTGTAAAATTATTCTTCAAATGTCATGCTCAATGGACGTCTGATGAACTACTGAGAATGAGCTCTTACTTAAGGCTTGTCATATGGTAGAGCCTATATGTTATTTCTATGTGAAGGGTAACTTATGTGATTTATAGAGTTAACTAGTGGCCCATAATACATGAAGATTCTGCCAGATTTGATGGTACGTAGCAATATGTAACAGAAATGGCAATAATAACTTAAATCCTTAAGTAAAGTTTTATTTTAGCTACAGTTTTTTTTTTTTCTTTTTGACAGAGTTTTGCTCTGTCGCCCAGGATGGAGTGCATTGGCATATTGGCTCACTGAAACCTCTGCCTCCCGGGTTCAAGTGATTCTCATGCCTCAGCCTCCCGAGTCGCTGGGATTACAGGCATGCACCACCACACCCAGCTAATTTTTTTTTGTATTTTTAGTAGAGGCAGGGTTTCACTGCATTGGTCAGGCTGGTCTCGAACTCCTGGCCTCAAGTGATCTGCCCACTGTGGCCTCCCACAGTGCCAGGATTACAGGCATGGGCCTCTGTGCCCAGCCTATTTTAGCTATAGTTGTAATATCATCCTCCAATTAAATATATACATTTTTTTCCAGATTAGAAGGATAAACACACTGATCTGATTTTTTATTCCCTTTCCTTATTTTTAAGAAACTTACTTAAGGAGCAGCATTCAAAAATGAGAAAAAAACTTACCAAAATCAATATAGGAAGTGAAAATAAAAGGAACTGAGGTAATCTCCAGCTCATATAAGCATTATATGAATAAGACAAAATTGACAGTATGGAATAGAAAAGATATCCTATAAATATTTTTTAAGTAAAAATTATTTGACAAAACTTTAAAGTTGAATGAGGAGGCTTTTAAATAAACCTTGGTTTAAATTTCCAGGATGACATGAAGAACTCTTCCTTAAAGGTTTACAAGAAGAAATAGCTAGCTATTTTCCCATTGCAATGAAGAGCTAATACAGTTTGGGTTAGGAATATCTCACTGCAGAAAGAATTTATTCTGCAAAGATAAAGTGTTCTGCAATGTAAAAATACTTTAAAATTTGCTATTATTTTCAAGTTTAAATATAAACAAAAAATATAACACTCTTAAATAACACTGGTTCATGAATGATATACCTAAGGTCTAAAGTACTTAAGAAAGAATGGCAAAGAAAATGTATGAAATGGAATTTTATCTGAATGTATTTTATCTGACTTAGTTGTACACAGAGAAACTAACTCATATTGATAGAATTCTATTTAAAGTGGGGTGGAGCCAAGATGGCTGAATAGGAACAGCTCCAGTCTACAGCTCCCAGCGAGAGAGACGCAGAAGACAGGTGATTTCTGAATTTCCAACTGAGGTACCAGGTTCATCTCATTGGGGATTGAAGGACAGTGGATGCAGCGCACCGTGTGTGAGCTGAAGCAGGGCGACACTTCGCCTCACCCAGGAAGTGCAAGGGGTCAGGGAATTCCCTTTCCTAGTCAAAGAAATGGGTGACAGATGGCACCTGGAAAATAGGGTCACTCCCACCCTAATACTGTGCTTTTCCACTGGGCTTAACAAACGGCACACCAGGAGATTATATCCCACACCTGGCTCGGAGGGTCCTACACCCACAGAGCCTCGCTCATTGCTAGCACAGCAGTCTGAGATCAAACTGCAAGGCAGCAGCGAGGCTGGGGGTGGGTGGCGCCCGCCATTGCCTAGGTTTGAGTAGGTAAACGAAGCGGCCCAGAAGCTCGAACTGGGTGGAGCCCGCCACAGCTCAAGGATGCCTGCCTGCCTCTGTAGGCTCCACCTCTGGGGGCAGGGCACAGACAAACAAAAGGCAGCAGTAACCTCTGCAGACTTAAATGTCCCTGTCTGACAGCTTTGAAGAGAGTAGTGGCTCTCCCAGCACGCAGCTTGAGATCTGAGAATGGGCAGACTGCCTCCTCAAGTGGGTCCCTGACCCCCGAGTAGCCTAACTGGGAGGCACCCCCCAGTAGGGGTGGACTGACATCTCACACGGCCGGGTACTCCTCTGAGACAAAATTTCCAGAGGAACAATCAGGCAGCAGCATTTGCGATTCACCAATATCTGCTGTTCTGCAGCCACCGCTGCTGATAGCCAGGCAAACAGGGTCTGGAGTGGACCTCCAGAAAACTCCAACAGACCTGCAGCTGAGGGTCCTGACCGTTACAAGGAAAACTAACAAACAGAGAGGACATCCACACCAAAAACCCATCTGTACGTCACCATCATCAAAGACCAAAGGTAGATAAAACCACAAAGATGGGGAAAAAACAGAGTAGAAAAACCGAAAACTCTCAAAATCAGAGCACCTCTCCTCCTCCAAAGGAACACAGCTCCTCACCAGCAACGGAACAAAGCTGGACGGAGAATGACTTTGACGAGTTGACAGAAGAAGGCTTCAGAAGATCAAACTACTCTGAGCTAAAGGAGGAAGTTTGAACCAATGGCAAAGAAGTTAAAAACCTTGAAAAAAAATTAGATGAATGGCTAACTAGAATAACCAATGCAGAGAAGTCCTTAAAGGACCTGATGGAGCTGAAAACCACGGCACAAGAACTACATGACAAGTGCACAAGACTCAGTAGCCGATGCAATCAACTGGAAGAAAGGGTATCAGCGATGGAAGACAAAATGAATGAAATGAAGCAAGAAGAGAAGTTTAGAGAAAAAGGAATAAAAAGAAACGAACAAAGCCTCCAAGAAATATGGGACTATGTGAAAAGACCAAATCTACGTCTGATTGGTGTACCTGAAAGTGATGGGGAGAATGGAACCAAGTTGGAAAACACTCTGCAGGATATTATCCAGGAGAACTTCCCCAGTCTAGCAAGGCAGGCCAACATTCAAATTCAGGAAATACAAAGAACGCCACAAAGATACTCCTCAAGGAGAGCAACTCCAAGACACATAATTGTCAGATTCACCAAAGTTGAAATGAAGGAAAAAATGTTAAGGGCAGCCAGAGAGAAAGGTTGGGTTACCCACAAAGGGAAGTCCATCAGACTAACAACTGATCTCTTGGCAGAAACTCTACAAACCAGAAGAGAGTGGGGGCTGATATTCAACATTCTTTTTTTTTTTTTTTTTTTTTTTTGAGACGGAGTCTTGCTCTGTCACCCAGGCTGGAGTGCAGTGGCACAATCTTGGCTCACTGCAAGCTCTGCCTCCCGGGTTCACGCCATTCTCCTGCCTCAGCCTCTCCGAGTAGCTGGGACTACAGGCGCCCGCCACCACGCCTGGCTAATTTTTTGTATTTTTAGTAGACACAGGGTTTCACCATGGTCTCAATCTCCTGACCTCGTGATCCACCTGCCTCGGCCTCCCAAAGTACTGGGATTACAAGTGTGAGCCACCGTGCCCGACCCTCAACATTCTTAAAGAAAAGAATTTTCAACTCAGAATTTCATATCCAGCCAAACTAAGCTTCATAAGTGAAGGAGAAATAAAATACTTTACAGACAAGCAAATGCTGAGAGATTTTTTCACCACCGGGCCTGCCCTAAAAGAGCTCCTGAAGGAAGCACTAAACATGGAAAGGAACAACAGGTACCAGCCACTGCAAAAACAAGCCAAATTGTAAAGACCATTGAGGCTAGGAAGAAACTCCACCAACTAATGAGCAAAATAACCAGCTAACATCATAATGACAGGATCACATTCACACATAACAATATTAACCTTAAATGTAAATGAGCTAAATGCTCCAATTAAAAGACACAGACTGGCAAATTGGATAAAGAGTCAAGACCCATCAGTGTGCTGTATTCAGGAAACCCATCTCATGTGCAGAGACACACATAGGCTCAAAATAAAGGGATGGAGGAAGATCTACCAAGCAAATGGAAAACAAAAGAGGCAGAGGTTGCAATCCTAGTCTCGGATAAAACAGACTTTAAACTAACAAAGATCAAAAGAGACAAAGAAGGCCATTACATAATGATAAAGGGATCAGTTCCACAAGAAGAGCTAACTATCATCCTAAATATATATGCACCCAATACAGGAGCACCCAGATTCATAAAGCAAGTCCTTAGTGACCTACCAAGAGACTTAGACTCCCACACAATAATAATGGGAGACTTTAACACCCCATTGTCAACATTAGAGAGATCAACGAGACAGAAAGTTAACAAGGATATCCAGGAATTGAACTCAGCTCTGCACCAAGCGGACCTAATAGACATCTACAGAACTCTCCGCCCCAAATCTACAGAATATATATTCTTTTCAGCACCACGCCACACCTATTCCAAAATTGACCACATAGTTGGAAGTAAAGCACTCCTCAGCAAATGTAAAAGAACAGAAATTATAACAAACTGTCTCTCAGACCACAGTGCAATCAAACTAGAACTCAGGACTAAGAAACTCACTCAAAACCACTCAACTACATGAAAACTGAACAACCTGCTCCTGAATGACTACTGAGTACATAACGAAATGAAGGCAGAAATAAAGATGTTCTTTGAAACCAATGAGAACAAAGATACAACATACCAGAATCTCTGGGACACATTCAAAGCAGTGTGTAGAGGGAAATTTATAGCACTAAATGCCCACAAGAGAAAGCAGGAAAGATCTAAAATTGACATCCTAACATCACAATTAAAAGAACTAGAGAAGCAAGAGCAAACACATTCAAAAGCTGGCAGAAGGCAAGAAATAACTAAGATCAGAGCAGAACTGAAGGAAATAGAGACACAAAACACCCTTAAAAAAATCAATGAATACAGGAGCTGGTTTTTTGAAAAGATCAACAAAATTGATAGACCACAAGCAAGACTAATAAAGAAGAAAAGAGAGAAGAATCAAATAGATGCAATAAAAAATGACAAAGGGGATATCACCACGATCCCACAGAAATACAAACTACCATCAGAGAATACTATAAATACCTCTACACAAATAAATTAGAAAATCTAGAAGAAATGGATAAATTCCTGGACACATACACCCTCCCAAGACTAAACCAGGAATAAGTTGAATCTCTGAATAGACCAATAACAGGCTCTGAAATTGAGGCAATAATTAATAGCTTACCAACCAAAAAAAGTCCAGGACCAGATGGATTCACAGCTGAATTCTACCAGAGGTACAAGGAGGAGCTGCTACCATTCCTTCTGAAACTATTCCAATCAATAGAAAAAGAGGGAATCCTCCCTAACTAATTTTATGAGGCCAGCATCATCCTGATACCAAAGCCTGGCAGAGACACAACAGAAAAAAGAATTTTAGACCAATATCCTTGATGAACATTGATGCAAAAATCCTCAATAAAATACTGGCAAACCGAATCCAGCAGCACATCAAAAAGCTTATCCACCATGATCAAGTGGGCTTCATCCCTGGGATGCAAGGCTGGTTCAACATATGAAAATCAATAAACGTAATCCAGCATATAAACAGAACCAAAGACAAAACCCACATGATTATCTCAACAGATGCAGAAAAGGCCTTTGACAAAATTCAACAACACTTCATGCTAAAAACTCTCAATAAATTAGGTATTGATGGGACATATCTCAAAATAACAAAAGCTATCTATGAAAAACCCATAGCCAATATCATACTGAATGGACAAAAAACTGGAAGCATTCCCTTTGAAATGGCACAAGACAGGGATGCCCTCTCTCACCACTCCTATTCAACATAGTGTTGGAAGTTCTGGCCAGGGAAATCAGGCAGGAGACGGAAATAAAGGGCATTCAATTAGGAAAAGAGGAAGTCAAATTGTCCCTGTTTGCAGATGACATGATTGCATATCTAGAAAACCCCATCGTCTCAGCCCAAAATCTCCTTAAGCTGATAAGCAACTTCAGCAAAGTCTCAGGATACAAAATCAATGTTCAAAAATCACAAGCATTCTTGTACACCACTAACAAACAAACACAGAGCCAAATCATGAGTGAACTCCCATTCACAATTGCTTCAAAGAGAATAAAATACCTAGAAATCCAACTTACAAGGGATGTAAAGGACCTCTTCAAGGAGAACTACAAACCACTGCTCAAGGAAATAAAAGAGGATACAAACAAATGGAAGAACATTCCACGCTCATGGGTAGGAAGAATCAGTATCATGAAAATGGCCATACTGCCCAAGGTAATTTATAGATTCAATGCCATCCCCATCAAGCTACCAATGACTTTCTTCACAGCATTGGAAAAAACTACTTTAAAGTTCATATGGAACCAAAAAAGAGCCCGCATTGCCAAGTCAATCCTAAGCCGAAAGAACAAAGCTGGAGGCATCACGCTACCTGACTTCAAACTATACTAACGAGGCTACAGTAACCAAAACAGCATGGTACTGGTACCAAAACAGAGATATAGACCAATGGAACAGAACAGAGCCCTCAGAAATAATGCCGCATATCTACAAGTATCTTATCTTTGACAAACCTGACAAAAACAAGAAATGGGGAAAGGATTCCCTATTTAATAAATGGTGCTGGGAAAACTGGCTGGCCATATGTAGAAAGCTGAAACTGGATCCCTTCCTTACACCTTATACAAAAATTAATTCAAGATGGATTAAAGACTTACATGTTAGACCTAAAACCATAAAAACCCTAGAAGAAAACCTAGGCAATACCATTCAGGACATAGGCTGGGCAAGGACTTCATGTCTAAAACACCAAAAGCAATGGCAACAAAAGCCAAAATTGACAAATGGGATCTAATTAAACTAAAGAGCTTCTGCACAGCAAAAGAAACTACCATCAGAGTGAACAGGCAACCTACAGAATGGGAGAAAATTTTTGCAA
>NW_026652276.1:44563152-44574678 GCF_009828535.3 Hylobates moloch | reverse complement strand
TTTTTTTTTTTTTTTTTTTTTTTTTTTTTTTTTTTTTTTTTTTTTTTGAGACGGAGTCTTGCTCTGTCACCCAGGCTGGAGTGCAGTGGCACAATCTTGGCTCACTGCAAGCTCTGCCTCCCGGGTTCACGCCATTCTCCTGCCTCAGCCTCTCCGAGTAGCTGGGACTACAGGCGCCCGCCACCACGCCTGGCTAATTTTTTGTATTTTTAGTAGACACAGGGTTTCACCATGGTCTCAATCTCCTGACCTCGTGATCCACCTGCCTCGGCCTCCCAAAGTACTGGGATTACAAGTGTGAGCCACCGTGCCCGACCCTCAACATTCTTAAAGAAAAGAATTTTCAACTCAGAATTTCATATCCAGCCAAACTAAGCTTCATAAGTGAAGGAGAAATAAAATACTTTACAGACAAGCAAATGCTGAGAGATTTTTTCACCACCAGGCCTGCCCTAAAAGAGCTCCTGAAGGAAGCACTAAACATGGAAAGGAACAACAGGTACCAGCCACTGCAAAAACAAGCCAAATTGTAAAGACCATTGAGGCTAGGAAGAAACTCCATCAACTAATGAGCAAAATAACCAGCTAACATCATAATGACAGGATCACATTCACACATAACAATATTAACCTTAAATGTAAATGAGCTAAATGCTCCAATTAAAAGACACAGACTGGCAAATTGGATAAAGAGTCAAGACCCATCAGTGTGCTGTATTCAGGAAACCCATCTCATGTGCAGAGACACACATAGGCTCAAAATAAAGGGATGGAGGAAGATCTACCAAGCAAATGGAAAACAAAAGAGGCAGAGGTTGCAATCCTAGTCTCGGATAAAACAGACTTTAAACTAACAAAGATCAAAAGAGACAAAGAAGGCCATTACATAATGCTAAAGGGATCAGTTCCACAAGAAGAGCTAACTATCATCCTAAATATATATGCACCCAATACAGGAGCACCCAGATTCATAAAGCAAGTCCTTAGTGACCTACCAAGAGACTTAGACTCCCACACAATAATAATGGGAGACTTTAACACCCCATTGTCAACATTAGAGAGATCAACGAGACAGAAAGTTAACAAGGATATCCAGGAATTGAACTCAGCTCTGCACCAAGCGGACCTAATAGACATCTACAGAACTCTCCGCCCCAAATCTACAGAATATATATTCTTTTCAGCACCACGCCACACCTATTCCAAAATTGACCACATAGTTGGAAGTAAAGCACTCCTCAGCAAATGTAAAAGAACAGAAATTATAACAAACTGTCTCTCAGACCACAGTGCAATCAAACTAGAACTCAGGATTAAGAAACTCACTCAAAACCACTCAACTACATGAAAACTGAACAACCTGCTCCTGAATGACTACTGAGTACATAACGAAATGAAGGCAGAAATAAAGATGTTCTTTGAAACCAATGAGAACAAAGATACAACATACCAGAATCTCTGGGACACATTCAAAGCAGTGTGTAGAGGGAAATTTATAGCACTAAATGCCCACAAGAGAAAGCAGGAAAGATCTAAAATTGACATCCTAACATCACAATTAAAAGAACTAGAGAAGCAAGAGCAAACACATTCAAAAGCTGGCAGAAGGCAAGAAATAACTAAGATCAGAGCAGAACTGAAGGAAATAGAGACACAAAACACCCTTAAAAAAATCAATGAATACAGGAGCTGGTTTTTTGAAAAGATCAACAAAATTGATAGACCACAAGCAAGACTAATAAAGAAGAAAAGAGAGAAGAATCAAATAGATGCAATAAAAAATGACAAAGGGGATATCACCACGATCCCACAGAAATACAAACTACCATCAGAGAATACTATAAATACCTCTACACAAATAAATTAGAAAATCTAGAAGAAATGGATAAATTCCTGGACACATACACCCTCCCAAGACTAAACCAGGAATAAGTTGAATCTCTGAATAGACCAATAACAGGCTCTGAAATTGAGGCAATAATTAATAGCTTACCAACCAAAAAAAGTCCAGGACCAGATGGATTCACAGCTGAATTCTACCAGAGGTACAAGGAGGAGCTGCTACCATTCCTTCTGAAACTATTCCAATCAATAGAAAAAGAGGGAATCCTCCCTAACTAATTTTATGAGGCCAGCATCATCCTGATACCAAAGCCTGGCAGAGACACAACAGAAAAAAGAATTTTAGACCAATATCCTTGATGAACATTGATGCAAAAATCCTCAATAAAATACTGGCAAACCGAATCCAGCAGCACATCAAAAAGCTTATCCACCATGATCAAGTGGGCTTCATCCCTGGGATGCAAGGCTGGTTCAACATATGAAAATCAATAAACGTAATCCAGCATATAAACAGAACCAAAGACAAAACCCACATGATTATCTCAACAGATGCAGAAAAGGCCTTTGACAAAATTCAACAACACTTCATGCTAAAAACTCTCAATAAATTAGGTATTGATGGGACATATCTCAAAATAACAAAAGCTATCTATGAAAAACCCATAGCCAATATCATACTGAATGGACAAAAAACTGGAAGCATTCCCTTTGAAATGGCACAAGACAGGGATGCCCTCTCTCACCACTCCTATTCAACATAGTGTTGGAAGTTCTGGCCAGGGAAATCAGGCAGGAGACGGAAATAAAGGGCATTCAATTAGGAAAAGAGGAAGTCAAATTGTCCCTGTTTGCAGATGACATGATTGCATATCTAGAAAACCCCATCGTCTCAGCCCAAAATCTCCTTAAGCTGATAAGCAACTTCAGCAAAGTCTCAGGATACAAAATCAATGTTCAAAAATCACAAGCATTCTTGTACACCACTAACAAACAAACACAGAGCCAAATCATGAGTGAACTCCCATTCACAATTGCTTCAAAGAGAATAAAATACCTAGAAATCCAACTTACAAGGGATGTAAAGGACCTCTTCAAGGAGAACTACAAACCACTGCTCAAGGAAATAAAAGAGGATACAAACAAATGGAAGAACATTCCACGCTCATGGGTAGGAAGAATCAGTATCATGAAAATGGCCATACTGCCCAAGGTAATTTATAGATTCAATGCCATCCCCATCAAGCTACCAATGACTTTCTTCACAGCATTGGAAAAAACTACTTTAAAGTTCATATGGAACCAAAAAAGAGCCCGCATTGCCAAGTCAATCCTAAGCCGAAAGAACAAAGCTGGAGGCATCACGCTACCTGACTTCAAACTATACTAACGAGGCTACAGTAACCAAAACAGCATGGTACTGGTACCAAAACAGAGATATAGACCAATGGAACAGAACAGAGCCCTCAGAAATAATGCCGCATATCTACAAGTATCTTATCTTTGACAAACCTGACAAAAACAAGAAATGGGGAAAGGATTCCCTATTTAATAAATGGTGCTGGGAAAACTGGCTGGCCATATGTAGAAAGCTGAAACTGGATCCCTTCCTTACACCTTATACAAAAATTAATTCAAGATGGATTAAAGACTTACATGTTAGACCTAAAACCATAAAAACCCTAGAAGAAAACCTAGGCAATACCATTCAGGACATAGGCTGGGCAAGGACTTCATGTCTAAAACACCAAAAGCAATGGCAACAAAAGCCAAAATTGACAAATGGGATCTAATTAAACTAAAGAGCTTCTGCACAGCAAAAGAAACTACCATCAGAGTGAACAGGCAACCTACAGAATGGGAGAAAATTTTTGCAACCTACTCATCTGACAAAGGGCTAATATCCAGAATCTACAATGAACTCAAACAAATTTACAAGAAAAAAACAACTCCATCAAAAAGTGGGCAAAGGATATGAACAGACACTTCTCAAAAGAAGACATTTATGCAGCCAAAAAACACATGAAAAAATGCTCACCCTCACTGGCCATCAGAGAAATGCAAATCAAAACCACAATGAGATACCATCTCACACCAGTCAGAATGCCATCATTAAAAAGTCAGGAAACAACAGGTGCTGGAGAGGATGTGGAGAAATAGGAACACTTTTACACTGTTGGTGGCACTGTAAACCAGTTCAACCATTGTGGAAGTCAGTGTGGCGACTCCTCAGGAATCTAGAACTAGAAATACCATTTGACCCAGCCATCCCATTACTGGGTATATACCCAAAGGATTATAAATCATGCTGCTATAAAGACATATGCACACGTATGTTTATTGCAGCACTATTCACAATAGCAAAGACTTGGAACCAACCCAAATGTCCACCAATGATAGACTGGATTAAGAAAATGTGGCACATATACACCATGGAATACTATGCAGCCATAAAAAATGATGAGTTCATGTCCTTTGTAAGGACATGGATGAAGCTGGAAACCCTCATTCTCAGCAAACTATCACAAGGACAAAAAACCAAACACTGCATGTTCTCACTCATAGGTGGGAACTGAACAATGAGAACACATGGACACAGGAAGGGGAACATCACACTCCGGGGACTGTTGTGGGGTGGGGGGAGGGGGGAGGGATAGCATTAGGAGATATACCTAATGCTAAATGACGAGTTAATGGGTGCAGCACACCAACATGTCACATGTATACATACGTAACGAACCTGCACGTTGTGACATGTACCCTAAAACTTTAATAATAATAAAATAAAAAAAAAAAGAATTCTATTTAAAGTCTGCATAATGAAAAATAAAGCAGAAAATTACTGCAAAAATACACTAAACATTCTTACAAAGTGAACCATTGAGACATAATTATTTCCAGGTTACATGATACATTTGAGGTAAAAGTTATTGTAAAATTTATTTAAAAAAATGGATAAGATCAAGGGAAAATGTGATCTATTTTCTCTCTTTAGTAGCTTTTGGAATTTTTTCTATTATTCCTGCCATTCTGAAATTTCACAATAATTGGCCTTAGTGTGAGTCTTTTGCAGTAATTGTGACAAGTAGTTGGTAGGCCCTTTCAATTTAGAGACTCTTGTCCTTAAGTTTCTAGGAAGTTTTCTCGTATTAATTTATTGATAATTTCCTTCAATGATTTTTCTCTATTCCTCTTTCTGCAATTTAAAAAATACTTGACTTCTTGGATTAATCTAATTTTATCTTTTCTCTATTATTATTCACCTCAGTCTTTTTTGATTCTACTTTCTGAAAACTTTTGCCTGTAATATTTAACTCACACATATTTTATTTCAGTTATCACATTAGTGGAAAAACTAGTGACATTTTAGAATAAGGTGTATAGTTTAGATGACTGTACTGATGTTCATTTCCTGTACCAATGCCCTCTAGCCAAAGGATGAAGTAGGCGAAGGATATACAGAAACTATTATTTCTATAACTTCTCAGTAAATCTGAAATTATTTCAAAATGCAAGGCTAAAAAAATTAAAAGGACAAATGTTTGAGAGAAAAAGTATCAGGCTGTCTATGCATGTACCACTTCTCAGTTTTTGCCTATTTCGGAGAGGATATTAATTGTAGTTTCTTTGATATTTTCTTCTGCTCCCTGCATTGTATGTTTCTTATGAATTTCTTTTTTTCTGTTCATTTTGTTCTCTCACTCTAGAGGTTTTCTTCTAATGTGGTTGCACGTCATAGTTAAGAGGGAGGCACTAAAATCCTAATGGGAAATTCTTTGTGCATGGTTTGTCAGTGATCTTCATGCAAGGATTTAAGAGACCAGCTAACTTTTTCTCTACGGTAGAAAGCATGCTTAGATTAGAATCCTGGATCTGCCACTTACTCAACTATGCTACTGTGGGCAAGTTACTTTTTAAGCTTAAAGTGATCAAAGTTAACACTGCCAGTAATTAGACATTTTGACATCTTATATCCCCTGATATGACACACTGATAAGGGCATATCACCTCTGTGATATTATTGTCCCAAATTCATAACCTTTATCTAATTAAGAGAAAACATAGGCCAAACTCAAAGTGAAGAGTATTCTACAAAAAAATCAGTATTTAAAAAAGAATCAAGGTCATGAAAGACAATAAAATACTACGTAAATGTCACAGATTGGTGGAGAATAAGGAGACATGACAAATTAATGTAGGATCTTAGATTAGATCCTAGAACAGAAAAAGAATATAAGTTAAAAAAATGGTGAAGTTTGTAGTTTACTTAATAGGTCTGTAGTTTACTTAATAGTACTTTATGAATGCTAATTTCTTGGTTTTGCTAATTGTTGATTACGTAAGCTGTTAAAATTAGAAGTTGAAGAGATACATGAACTCTATGTATTATTTTTACAACCTTTCTCTAAGTGTAAAATTATTTTAAAATAAAATGTTAAAAAATAGGTTAAAAGGCCAAGGATGTTTGGTAGGGTGGGATGATGGGGGAAAGATAACTGCCAGGATATCTATGCATGGGTTGCCTCTCATTAATTTTGTTTGAGGCATGATGAATCCTTTTTTGATTTGTAAATTCAAGTCACAGTGTTTTTGATTTTGTTTTGCTGTTAAAATTTCTGCACATTCTTTCTGTTCCATTTATTCTGTATTCTTTTCTTGATAATTACTATTTTTTGGTTGGACCTGTCTCTCTGCTCTCTCTATTCTAGCATTTTATCTCATCATTTCATCTTTCATGTTATTTTCTTTTACATTCTGGAAGAATTAAAAATATCCTTCTCTATCAAGGATTTCATTTTCTTTTGAGACTACTGGCCCTTTATGACAAAGGCAAATATGATTCTTTCCATCATGTCAATAGTTTTTGGGCAGTATTTTCTTACACTAGCCAGCAACCATTTCATTTTTCCTGTTTTTCAGTTTGCAATTGTTTTTTAAAGATCCATTACTGAGAACATGGGATATATCTTAAAAACTGTATTTAATTTCCTCTCATACATATGTTCTTATACATATATACATATTTATACTATTCATCCTTGCCTTCAATGTAGTGCCATATTCAATTTTTTTCACAGAATCCATATAATATATACTTTTCTGTTTACTCATCCTTGAATGGGGATCTACCCATGACAATTAGAATTGGTGCCATGAACACTTGATTCTCCTTACTGTCCTATGTCACCTCTTTTAGATTTACATCAAAAAGGAGGCTTGGTAGACACAGAACTTACACAATTTCTAATGTCTAAGTGGGTGAGCATTTTTTGCTCCTTCTGCCTAGTTCTTTATGAGTAAAAAACTTATTCTAGAGAATCTGAGTCTGTCTATTGTCTGACTATATGTAGCATACATGAAAATTTATACCCTCCTTATATATTCAGAGTTACAAGGCACCAGCTTTTCCTGCCTCTGCCTTCTAGATTACATTGCTTTATACTTGTCCTTCCTAGGTTTTTCAGAATACAAGACAATTTTAGTCTCTAAATTGATTTATAAGAAGTATTAATGATACTCAAGTGAGGAAATTGGTTGGGAAAAAGATACTGGTAGTGGAATCTTTTTGTAAAGTAGATATAGTTGCTAATTTTTAGGTAAGTGCACACTCTGGGCCTCTGAACTAGAAGTAGATAGTGGTAGTAGTTCAGATCCCTCTCCAATTTACTTCTGAATCATACTTTTAGAGCATTAGTTGTGTTTTTCATTTAAGTCCAATCAGTACTTTAATTAGAAGAAATTCCTTATAGCCTGGGCAAGTGGTTAAATATGATCCTTAATAGCCATATGTTTTCATCGATTGTTAGTAGACATGGGAGTTAAATAAAATACACATTGAACTTCATCCATATAAGAACAAATTTATTAGATACTTATATTAATGCAAAAATGTAAAAACACTGTAAGAAAACCGAAACACTTTAGAATTCTCCGCTCATACCCTTCATACCTTGGGGTTTGATATTTATCTTAGAAACATAATAGTTCATATACCCAGAAACACAGATTTTCTTTTTGTTCCTTCCTAGTCTAGTTCAGTGGGATAATTTTGACATTATGTGGTTTTGCTTTTTTTGACTTTAAAACTTAATTCTCTTTTTTAAAATTATAGATGGGGTCTCTCCATATTGCCAGGCTGGCCTCAGACTCCTGGCTCAAGTGATCCTCCTGCCTTGGCCTCCCAAAGTGCTGGAGTTCAGGTATGAGTTACCACAACTGGCCTAAAACTTGATTCTGTATAAGATGTTACTGCTGAATTAGGGAATGATGGCCCTAATTAGTATCATATTAATCTAGTTACCTCTATATTGGTCTGTTTTGTATTTATTCGTTTTTGTATTTGATTTGACAGAGTATGTGGGCTGTGGCTTACAGTCAATGAGTAGTTTCTGGTAAACAGTACTTCACAGCAGTTAGACTTGTGCTTCGAACTCTGCATAAGGTTTCTATTTTATGGAATAGATTTGTTGTTTCAAGATAGTTTTGACATCTGAAATTCCTACTTTGGGATATCCTCAATTAACATTCATAAAGTTGTAATCATTAGAGTTTTAAAAATGAGTTTTACGCTTATAAAAACAACAACTCTTCCAAAGAATATTTCCACCTTTCTATTTTAAAAGTCACCAAGATTTTTGGTACTAGAGAAAATTTGCATTGGAAGTAAAAAAGGCTAATGTTTCAAATGTCATTCACTAATATTTTAATATTAATAATATGTTCTAGAAAAAGATTGTTTCGTAACGTAGAACAACATTTGTATATTAAGATTTCCATGTTATAATACAAATGCACTATAAATAAAAATAGATAATTTGCCACATAGTAATACATGCATATTAAAGCATTTCTACAGCATTATATAGTTCTAGAAAACTACAGAAGTGGTTTTGGAGTTTCTGTCTCTGAGTGGGGTAACGTTTTGTATTGAGGGCCACTAAACCACCTAAAGAAAAATACTGAGTATAAAATGCATGGAACATTTAACCTTAAAAAATAAAAATGAGAAACACAAAATTCTACATAACTGTCTTGTGTTCCAGTTTTGACTCTGGAAGTCTATTTTTTTTCCATCTCTAACAAAAGAGGAATTGGTAATTTTTTTTTTTTAATTTTAGAGATATACACAGTCTCACTCTGTTGCCCAGACTAGAATGCAATGGCGTGATCATAGCTCACTGTAACCTTGAACCTTGGGGCTCAAGTGATCATCCTGCCTCAGCCTCCTGAGTAGTTAGCACTATAGGGGTGCACCACCATGCCCGGCTAGTTTTTTAAATTTTTATTTTGTAGAGGCAAGGTCTCACTATGGTCTCAAACTCCTGGCTTCAAGCAATCCTCCTACCTTGGCCTCCCAAAATGCTGGGATTACAGGCATGAGCCACCACAGTTGGCCAGAATTGGTAATCTTTATATGACTATATTAAAGAGTAAGATACCAGTTTCTCCGTACAATTTCTGATGTTACCTACTCACAGAACTAAGAAAATTTAGAGAAATATATACTCTTAAACTAGAAGAATTAAATTTTAAGAATGTTTAACATTAACATCCTTTGGAAATTTCTCCTATCCAAATACCACCCACCACTCCATCCTTTATTCACATTATTTAATTTGTATAATTGTATAAATTACACAGTTTCCATCCCTTGTGATATAGCTCTCTCTCAGTAACTGAAAATAACTATCACTTACATAATATGGCATAGCAACATCAGCCATTTCTGCAGAAGTATATTTGGAGTAAATGTTAACGACAGAAGAAGTCTGTTTTAGGAGATTTTCTAACAATACTAAAAATGAAGCCTCTATAAGTAATGTTTAGTAACACTATAGGTTTTGACAATATGTCAAAATTATGGTTTTATTTCATGTTTGGTGTATAGTGGTAAAGCCAATGAAGGGATGCAGTGAGTGGGATTGGGGTGAAGGGACACGAGAAGATTGGAAGGCTCCTTAAAGTAGACTGTCTTGGTATTGAGTTCAACACATAGGATGGGCCAGAACATAAATATGAGTGTGAAACAGCTAATATCCATTATTCTAATGCAAAGACTATGCCTACCTTCCTCACTAAAGTACACTGTATGCAGGATTCATATTACCATCTCAACAGTTGATCAGTCTGTGGCTCTTTACTGCAGATAAAGTTCATTTCCTTAATGGAATGATGCAAGAGTTTCACCAAGAAACTTGTTCATAAGGGAATAGGAAGAATTCCCTGATACATAGTAGATAGTCAAAATATATTGAGTATATACATGGGTATAACTAGATTATCATTCTTTGGCCTGAATCTGACTAAGGAGGCATGAACATGATTCCCAAACTGGAAAAGGAGATAATTAATTGTTTTCATCTCCCCATAAATGCCACATGTCATCAACATAGATAATAAAAATCAGAGTAGTGTACATTAAATATCTAGAATAGGCAAATTCATATAGATAGAAAGTAAATTAGAGGTTACCAGGGACCAGGGGTTGGGAGGAAGCCCATAGGAAGAGTTATTGCTTAATGGGTGCAGTTTCAACTTGGGGTGAGGAAAAGGTTTGGAAACAATGGTGATGATTGCATAGCATTGTGAATGTAATTAATGCCACCGAACTGTACACTTAACAATGGTTGAAATAGAAAATTTTTAAGTTGCATATGTTACCACAATAAATAAAAAAGACCATTATAGTTAATTTAGAATTATATTTCCTTCACATGAAAGAGTTTGCTAATTCTGTACTTCTGATCACAAGTGTGATGCAAATATCCAAAATTGTTCCTTTCTAGAAGAGAAAGTTGGAAAACTTGAAATACAATGGAAGAAAAACAAAGTAAAAAGTCAAAACAAATTTCTTACTTTTATTGGTTCAGGCTGCATCACAGGCGCAGGCATAGTGATGGCACTTGGAGCATAAACCTGGTGATACGTTGCTTGAACTCCATGATCAGAATAAGGCTATTACAAAAAAAGAGACAAAAAATATCACCTTTCATTTATTAATTCAAAATATTTACTCAGCATTTACAATATACTAATCATCTAGCTATACAATGTAGAAACAGTTAAAAACACATTCCCTTATGTTTAATTAACTTATAATCTGATGAGTTAATATAATGAATTAACTTATAATCTGATGAGGGAAATAGACAGTAGTCAGAATGATCACAAATCCTATAGACACGTATAGGGATTCAACAGGCAAGGGAAGAGATTATGTAAATGCAGTTATGGCTTGTCCAGCAGATGGTGGTACCATTCATTGGAATATAGAATACAAGGAAAGCTTAATATTCATGTAATTGTGTCTTAAGGGTTGGAGAGAAGGAGTTAGGTTTGTGATATACAAAATTTGTGGTATTTGTAGAAATTCTAGTAGAGGTATACTGTTGATAGATGTGGCTCTAGACCAGCACTGTCAAATAGAAATATATGATGGGTCCAGCACACCAACATGGCACATGTACACATATGTAACAAACCTGCACGTTGTACACATGTACTCTAAAACTTAAAGTATAATAATAAAATAAAAAAATAAAAAATAAAAAAAGAAATATAATGTGAGCTACATATGTTATTTAAAATTTTCCCATTGTCATGTTAGAAAAATAAAGGTAGAATTTTTAGTAATGCCTTTTATTTAAACTAATACATATTAAATATTATCATATAAAAGTACAA
>NW_026652276.1:44556575-44563052 GCF_009828535.3 Hylobates moloch | reverse complement strand
TTTTTTTCCTTTTTTTTTTTTTTTTTTTTTTTTGAGATGGAGTCTTGCTGTCTTCCAGGCTGGAGTGCAATGGCACGATCTTGGCTCACTGCAAGCTCTGCCTCCCGGGCTCACGCCATTCTCCTGCCTCAGCCTCCCGAGTAGCTGGGACTACAGGCGCCTGCCAGTACGCCCGGCTAATTTTTTGTATTTTTAGTAGAGACAGGGTTTCACCGTGTTAGCCAGGGTGGTCTCGACCTCCTGACCTCGAGATCCGCCTGCCTCGGCCTCCCAAAGTGCTGGGATTACAGGCGTGAGCCACTGAGCTGGGCTACATTCTTTTTTCATACTGTGTCTTCAAAACCCAGTATGTATTTTACACTTAGAGGACATCTCAATTCGGTTTTACCACATTTCAGGTGCTCAATTGCCACATGTGGCTAGTGGCTATTATAGTGGATAGTGCAGTCTAAAACTCAGGAGTGAGATGGGGGCTAGATACACGGCTATGGACGACAACATCAGAGTGAATACATGTGAAAGAATGGAGAACCAAATATGAAATCTGCTTATAAAGGAAAACAAAAGGAGGTAAAAGGATTGCCAGAAGAGAGTAGTATCATGGAAACCAAGGGTAGGAAGAGTTTTAGGGAGTAGGTACAATGTCTCTGAGAGGTCAAATAAGATTAAATAAAGAAAGGAAAGTTTGTGTCAGTTAGGAAGTCACTGAGGACCTTTACCCAAGGCAGCTTCAGCAGAAAGATAATGAAGTGGGAACTGAACAATGAGAACTCATGGACACAGGAAGGGGAACATCACACTCCCGGGACTGTTGTGGGGTGGGGGGAGGGGGGAGGGACAGCATTAGGAGATATACCTAATGCTAAATGACGAGGTAATGGGTGCAGGAAATCAACATGGCACATGGATACATATGTAACAAACCTGCACATTGTGCACATGTACCCTAAAACCTAAAGTATAATAAAAAAAAAAAAAAAGAAAGGTAATGAAGTAGACTTCAGCAGGTGATGAGTGAATGGGTAGTGAAGTAGCAGAAATTCTGAATGTAGACTACTTTTTTAAGAAACTTGGCTTTGGAAGGTAGCAGAAAACTAGGGAATTGGTGGGATTGTGTGTCACAGGATAATATTGCCTCTTACAAGGTGTTGGGCACTATACAAAGAACTTGGTATACCATATCTCTAGTCTTTACATCAATCCTGCAAAATAGTTTTTCCTGATGTCCTCATTTTCCAAATAAGGAAATTATGAAAGCAAGACCATGAAGGGTTAAGCAATTCCTCAAAGTAACACAGTTAGTAAGTGGTGAAGCTGTAAACCAATGGAGAGCAGAAGACTTCAAATACAAGAGAGAAAAAGAACAGTAGTTGGAATGAGGTCCCTGAGGAGGAGGGAACTGATAGCATCTAGATTGCATGAGGTAGAAATAACCTTGGACAAGACTGAAAGTCACAAAATAAATATAAGAAGCTAAGGATGAGTTAGGATACAGGTAAGTTTGTATTTCGGGGGTTGGAGGCTGAGTTGGTTTCCACAAATTGGTTCTTACTTACTCTGCAAAAGAGAAGACAAAGCTATATTCTCAGAATGACATGGGCAGGCGGTGGAGTGGGTACAATCTGGTAGTACTGAGGGCTTGGCAAAGGTTTAAAATAATCATTGAAATAAGTGAGTGGAGAAGGTAACTTTAAAAAAAAAAAAAAAAAAGAAATCTGACTATAACGCTCACAAGAAAAGTTGTGAAGTTCTTAATTTTAGGGAAAAAAACACTTCAACTGTAAACCATCCCACTCTATTCATTAAGTTATATATTAGTCAGACTATACCTTCTACTAGAAACAATATCAAAACAAAAACATGCAAATATTTTGTATGGAAATACACAAAAGTACAAGTTATAAGATAATGATGAGAAATATTTTCAGAAAAGCTTTATTAGATTCCATTAAATAGTGCATATATTCTGATGGTAAGTAAGTGTCTGATATCAGGAATTAAAAATATGATTTAATGCCAAAAGAGATTCTGACAAAAAATCAAATGTAAAACCATTCTTATCTCACTACCTGCTCCTTGCAAACCAGAAAACAACAAAATATAGATTTTTAAAATGCCATCATCAATTAAAGAAGAAAATGCCTGTGACTCTCAAACCATACACAATGTAGAATGTCTGCCAAGTGCTGTGCAAGTTGGACCAATATAAGGGAGGATTCTGAAGCCTCCTCAGACATGAGAAAGGATGACGATTTCCCTAGAGGTCGACGTTCTGGAAGACCTCCTCAAAAACACTTTAGAGTCTTGAGTGCAGAAGTATGTATTGGTCAGGGTGAGGTAGAAGCACAAAATATCTCCACAGAGATCCTATTAATAATTAGGATAAATAATAATAATTAATAATCCTGACTTAATAACAGGGGAGGTAGAATTGATGGAGAAATCATGTTTATACAATTTTTCTTGTCTACTATCTAGCCTTTTACCTGAGGAATACTGCTGGAGGTGAAGCAGGGAGAAAGTGGGAAAGGAAGTAGCAATTGCCACATCCCAATACAGAACCCCTGTGATACAAAGGGCTTTACAAGGAACAAAAATGATCTCTGACAAGGATGTGGAGGAAAGGGAATCCTTGTACACTGCTGGTGGGAATGTAAATTAGTATGGCCATTTTGGAAAACAGTAGGGTAGTTTCTCAGAAAATTAAAAATACTATCATATGATCTAGAAATCCCACTACTGTATATACATATCCAAAGGAAATGAAGTCACTATGTTGAAAAGATATCTCCATTTCCATGTTCACTCCACCATTATGTATAATAGTCAAGATATGGAATCAACCTTAGTGTCCATCAGTCAGTGAATGGATAAAGAAAATGTAGTATCTGTATACACAATGGAATACTGTTCAGCCTTAACAAAGAAGGAGATCCTGTCATTTATGACAACATGGATGAACCTGGAGGACATTATGCTAAGTGAAATAAGCCAAGCACAGAAAGACAAATACTACATGATTTCACTTATATGCAGAACGTGAAAAAGTCAAACTCACAGAAGCACAGAGGGCCGGGCGCGGTGGCTCACACCTGTAATCCCAGCACTTTTGGAGGCCGAAGCAGGTGGATCACGGGGTCAAGAAATTGAGACAATCCTGGTCAACATGGTGAAACCCTGTCTCTACTAAAAATATAAAAATTAGCTGGATGTGGTGGTGTGCGCCTGTAGTCCCAGCTATTTGGGAGGCTGGGACAGGGGGATCGCTTGAACCCAGGAGGCAGAAGTTAGAGTGAGCCGAGGTGGCGCCACTGCACTGCAGCCTGGGTGACAGAGTGAGACTCTGTCTCAAAAAAAAATAAAATAAAATAAGTGGGGCATGAAATAAACAATAAAGAAATCCTAGTAAAAGTATTGATAGTAAATCTTAAGATCCAACTGTGGAAATTATTGTTTCAGAACAAAATTATAATATTACAAAAGTAATAAAACAATGTACTTAAACTCGGAGGTAAATGATAATTTCCTAATCTTTCACCACGCTGATTTAAAACATACCATGCACATGGTACTGGTACAAAAACGGACACAGACCAATGGAACAGGATAGAGAACTCAAATAAGACCACACATCTACAACCATCTGATTTTCAACAAACCTGACAAAAACAAGCAATGGGGGAAGGATTCCCTGTTTAACAAATGGTTCTGGGGAAGTCCAGGGAAAGATGGCCAAATAGGACCAGCTCCAGTCTGCAGCTTCCAGTGAGACCAATGCAGAAGGCAGGTGATTTCTGCATTTCCAGCTGAGGTACCCAGCTCATCTCACTGGGACTGGTTAGACAAGTGGGTGTAGCCCACGGAGGGTGAGCAGAAGCAGGGTGGGGCGTCACCTCACCTGGAAAGCACAAGGGGTTGGGGATCTCCCTTCCCGAGCCAAGGGAAGCCATGAGGGACAGTGATATCTGGCCCAGATACTATGCTTTTCCCATGGCTTTTGCACCTGCAGACCAGGAGATCCCCTCGGGTACCTACACCACCAGGGCCCTGGGTTTCAAGCACAAAACTGGGTGCCCATTTGGGCAGACACTGAGCTAGCTACAGGGTTTTTTTTGTTCATACCCCAGTGGCACCTGGAACCCCAGAGAGACAGAACCATTCACTCTCCTGGAAAGGGAGCTGAAGCCAGGAGCCAAGTGGTCTTGCTCAGTGGATCCCACTTCCATGGAGCCCAGCAAGCTAAGACCCACTGGCTTGAAATTCTTGCTGCCAGCACAGCTGTCTGAAATCGACCTGGACGCTCGAGCTTGGTCGGGGGGAGGGGCATCTGCCATTACTGAGGCTTGAGTAAGCGGTTTTCCACTCACAGTGTAAATAAAGCCGCTGGGAAGTTTGGACTGGGCGGAACCCACCTCAGCACCGCAAAGCCACTGTAGCCAGACTGCCTCTCTAGATTCCTCCTCTCTGGGCAGGGCATCTCTGAAAGAAAGGCAGTAGCCCCAGTCAGGGGCTTATAGATAAAACTCCCATCTCCCCGGGACAAAACACCTGGGGGAAGAGGCAGCTGTGGGTGCAGCTTCAGCAGACTTAAACGTTCCTGCCTGCTGGCTCTGAAGAGAGCAATAGATCTCCCAGTACAGTGCTTGAGCTCTGCTAAGGGACAGAATGCCTCCTCAAGTGAGTCCCTGACACCTGTGCCTCATGACTGGGAGACACCTCCTAGCAGGGGTTGACAGACACCTCATATAGGAGAGCTCCGGTTGGCATCTGGAGGGTGTCCCTCCAGGATGAAGCTTCCAGAGGAAGGAGCAGGCAGCAATCTTTGCTGTTCTGCAGCTTCCGCTGGTGATACCCAGGCAACAGGGTCTGGGGTGTATCTCCAGCAAACTCCTGCAGTCCTGCAGCAGAGGGGCCCGACTCTTAGAAGGAAAACTAACAAACAGAAAGCAATAACATCAACATCAACAAAAACCCCATCCAAAGGTCATCAGCATCAAAGATCAAAGGTAGATAAATCCATGAAGATGAGGAAAAACCAGCACAAAAAGGCTGAAAATTCCAAAAACCAGAATGCCTCTTCCCTTCCAAAGAATCACAACTCCTCGCCAGCAAGAGAACAAAACTGGATGGAGAATGAGTTTGATGAATTGACAGAAGTAGCCTTCAGAGATGGGTAATAAACTCTTCTGAGCTAAAGGCACATGTTCTAACCCAGTGCAAGGGAGCTAAGAACCTTGATAAAAGGTTGCAGGAATTGCCAACTAGAATAACCAGTTTAGAGAAAAACATAAGTGACCTGATGGAACTGAAAAACACAGCACGAGAACTTCGTGAAGCATACACAAGTATCAATAGCTGAATTGATCAAGCAGAAGAAAGGATTTCAGAGATGGAAGATTGACTTAATGAAATAAAGTGTGAAGACAAGATTAGAGAAAAAAGAATGAAAAGGAATGAACAAAGCCTCCAAGAAATATGGGGCTATGTGAAAAGGCCAAACTTAGGTTTGATTGGTGTACCTAAAAGTGATGTGGGGAATGGAACCAAGTTGGAAAACACACTTCAGGATATTATCCAGGAGAACTTCCTCAACCTAGCAAGACAGGCCAATATTCAAATTCAGAAAATACACAGACCACCAGAAAGATACTCCTTGAGAAGAGCAACTCAAAGACACATAATCGTCAGATTCACCAAGGTTGAAATGGAGGAAAAAATGTTAAGGGCAGCCAGAGAAAGGTCAGGTTACCCACAAAGGGAAGCCCACCAAACTAACAGTGGATCTCTCTGCAGAAACCCTACAAGCCAGAAAAGAGTAGTGGCCAATATTCAACATTCTTAAAGAAAAGAATTTTCAACCCAGAATTTCATATCCAGCCAAACTAAGCTTTATAAGTGAAGGAGAAATAAAATCCTTTACAGACAAGCAAATGCTGAGAGACTTTGTCACCACCAGGCCTGCCTTACAAGAGCTCCTGAAGGAAGTACTAAATATAGAAAGGAAAAACCAGTACCAGTGACTGCAAAAACATACCAAAATGTAAAGACCATCAACACTATAAGGGAACTGCATCAACTAATGTGCAAAATAACCAGGTAACATCATAACGACAGGATCAAATTCACACATAACAATATTAACTTAAAATGTAAATGGGCTAAATGCCCCAATTAAAAGACACAGACTGGCAAATTGGATAGAGTCAAGACCCATTGGTGTGCTATATTCAGGAGACCCATCTCATGTGCAAAGACACACATAGGCTCAAAATAAAGGGATGGAGGAATATTTACCAAGCAAATGGAAAGCAAAAAAAAAAGCAGGGGTTGCAACCCTAGCCTCTGATAAAACAGATTTTAAACCAACAAAGATCAAAAAAGACAAAGAAGGGCATTACATAATGGTAAAGGGATCAATGCAATAAGAAGAGCTAACTATCCTAAATATATATGCACCCAATACAGGAGCACTTTTTT
>NW_026652276.1:44362442-44556544 GCF_009828535.3 Hylobates moloch | reverse complement strand
ATTAGACTCCTACACAATAATAATGGGAGACTTTAACACCCCATTGTCAATATTAGACAGATCAACGAGACAGAAAATTAACAAATATATTCAGGACTTGAACTCAGCTCTGGACCAAGTGGACCTAATAGACATCTACAGAACTCTCCACCCCAAATCAACAGAATATACATTCTTCTCAGCACCACATAGCACTTATTGTAAAATTGACCACATAACTGGAAGTAAAACACTCCTCAGCAAATGCTAAAGAACAGAAATCATAACAAACAGTCTCTCAGACCATAGTGCAATCAAATTAGAATGCAGGATTAAGGAACTCACTCAAAACCACACAACACATGGAAACTGAACAACCTGCTCCTGAATGACTGGTGGATAAATTACGAAATTAAGGCAGAAATAAATAGGTTCTTTGAAACCAATGAGAACAAAGACACAACATACCAGAATCTCTGGGACACAGCTAATGCACTGTTTAGAGAGAAATTTATAGCACTAAATGCCCACAGGAGAAAGTGGGAAAGATCTAAAATTGACACCCTAACATCACAATTAAAAGAACTAGAGAAGCAAGATCAAACAAATTCGAAAGCTAGCAGAAGACAAGAAATAACTATATTACAGCAGAACTAAGGGAGACAGAGACACAAAAAACTCTTCAAAAAATCAATGAATCCAAGAGCTGGTTTTTTGAAAAGATTAGCAAAATAGATAGACCACTAGCCAGATTAATAAAGAAGAAAAGAGAGAAGAATCAAATAGACACAGTAAAAAATGATAAAAGGGATATCATCACTGATCCCACAGAAATACAAACTACCATCAGAGAATACTATAAACACCTCTACACAAATAAACTAGAAAATCTGGAAGAAATGGATAAATTTCTGGACACATACACCCTCCCAAGACTAAACCAGGAAGAAGTCGAATCCCTGAACAGGCCAATAACAAGTTCTGATATTGAGGCAGTAATTAATAGCCTACTAAACAAAAAATGTCCAGGACCAGACAGATTCACAGCCGAATTCTACCAGAGGTACAAAGAGGAGCTAGTACCATTCCTTCTGAAACTATTCCAAATAATAGAAAAAGAAGCACTCCTTCCTAACTTATTTTATGAGGCTAGCATCATCCTGATACCAAAACCTGGCAGAAACACAACAAAACAAGAAAATTTCAGGCCAATATCCCTGATGAACATTGATGCGAAAATACTCAATAAAATACTGGCAAACCAAATCCAGCAGCACATCAAAAATCTCATCCAGCACCATCAAGTTGGCTTCATCCCTGGGATGCAAGGCTGCTTCAACACATGCAAATCAGTAAATGTAACCCATCACATAAACAGAACCAATGACAAAAACCACATGATTATCTCAATAGATGCAGAAAAGGCCTTCAAAAAAATTCAACACCTTTCATGCTAAAAACACTTAATAAACTAGGTATTGATGGAACATATCTCAAAATAATAAGAGCTATTTATGACAAACCAATAACCAATATCATACTGAATGGGCAAAAGCTGGAAGCATTCCCTTTGAAAACCAGCACAAGACAGGATGCCCTCTCTCATCTCTCCTATTCAACATAGTATTGGAAGTTCTGGCCAGGGCAATCAGGCAAGAGAAAGAAATATAGGGTATTCAAATAGGAAGACAGGAAGTCAAACTATCTCTGTTTGCAGATGACATGATTGTGTATTTAGAAAACCCCATCGTCTCAGCCCCAAAACTCCTTAAACTGATAAGAAACTTCAGTAAAGTTTCAGTATACAAAATCAATGTGCAAAAATCACAAGCATTCAGCATTCCTATACTCCGATAATAGACAGACAGCCAAATCATGAGCGAACTCCCATTCACAATTGCTACAAAGAGAATAAAATAGCTAGGAATACAACTTACAAGGGATGTGAAGGACCTCTTCAAGGAGAACTACAAACCACTGCTCAAGGAAATATGAGAGGACATAATCAAATGGAAAAACATTCCATGCTCATGGGTAGGAAGAATCAATATTGTGAAAATGGCCATACTGCCCAAGGTAATTTATAGATTCAATGCTATTCCCATCAAGCTACCATTGACTTTCTTCACAGAATCAGAAAAAACTAGTTTAAATTTCATATGCAACCAAAAAAGAGCCTGTATAACTAAGACAATCCTAAGTGAAAAGAACAAAGCTGGAGGCATCACGCTACCTGACTTCAAACTATACTACAAGGCTACCAAAACAGCATGGTACTGGTACCAAAACAGAGATATAGACCAATGGAACAGAACAGAGACCTCAGAAATAACATCACACGTCTACAACCATCTGATCTTTGACAAACCTGACAAAAACAAGAAATGGGGAAAGGATTCCCTATTTAATAAATGGTGTTGAGAAAACTGGCTAGCCATATGCAGAAAACTGAAACTGGACCTCTTCCTTATACCTTATACAAAAATTAACTCAAGATGGATTAATGACTTAAATGTAAGAACTAAAACCATAAAAACCCTAGAAGAAAACCTAGGTAATACCATTCAGGACATAGGCATGACTAAAACACTAAAAGTAATGGCAACAAAAGCCAAAATTGACAAATGGGATCTAATTAAACTAAAGAGCTTCTGCACAGCAAAAGAAACTATCATCAGAGTGAACAGGCAACCTACAGAATGGGAGAAAATTTTTGCCATCTATCCATCTGACAACAGGCTAATATCCAGAATCTACATAGAACTTAAACAAATTTACAAGAAAAAAACAACCCCATCAAAGTGAAGGATATGAACAGACACTTCTCAAAAGAAGACATTTATGTCGCCAACAAACATATGAAAAAAAGCTCATCATCACTGGTCATTAGAGAAATGCAAATCAAAAGCACAATGAGATACCATCTCACGCCAGTTAGAATGGTGATCACTAAAAAGTCAGGAAACAACAGATGCTGGAGAGGATGTGGAGAAACAGGAACGCTTTTACACTGTTGGTGGGAGTGTAAATTAATTCAACCATTGTGGAACACAGTGTGGTGATTCCTCAAGGATCTAGAACCAGAAATACCATTTGACCCAGCAATCCCATTACTGGGTATATATTGAAAAGTTTATAAATACATGCACATGTATGTTTATTGCAGCACTATTTACAATAGCAAAGACTTGGAATCAACCCAAATGCCCATCAATGATAGACTAGATAAAGAAAATGTGGCACATATACAGCATGGAATACTATGCAGCCATGAAAAAGAATGAGTTCATGTCCTTTGCAGGGACATGGATGAAGCTGGAAACCATCATTTTCAGGAAACTAACACAGGAACAGAAAACCAAACACCGTGTGTTCTCACTCACAAGTGGGAGTTGAACAATGAGAACACATGGACACAGGGAGGGGAACATCACACACCAGGGCCTGTCAGGGGGTGGGGGATAAGGGGAGGGATAGCATCAGGAGAAATACCTAACATAGATGATGGGCTGATGGGTGCAGTAAACCACCATGGCACATCTATACCTATGTAACAAACCTGCGTGTTCTGCATATGTATCCCAGAATGTAAAGTATAATAAAAAAAATGGTCCTGGGAAAACTGTCTAGCCATATATAGAAAATTGAAACTGGACCCCTTCCTTACACCTTATACAAAAACTAACTCAAGATGGATTAAAGACTTAAATATAAAACCCAAAACTATAGAAACCATAGAAGGGCTGGGTGTGGCGGCTCATACCTGTAATCCCAGCACTTTGGGAGGCCAAGGCAGGCGGATCATGAGGTCAGGAGATCGAGACCATCCTGGCTAACATGGTGAAACCCCGTCTCTACTAAAAATACGAAAATATTAGCCGGCTGGGCATGGTGGCACGTGCCTGTAGTCCCAGCTACTCAGGAGGCTGAGGCAGGAGAATCACTCAAACCTGGGAGGTGGAGGTTGCAGTGAGCCGAGATCATGCCATTGCACTCTAGCCTGGGCGACAGAGCGAGACTCTGTCTCAAAAACCAAACAAACAAAAAAACAACAAAAAACCCCCCCAAAAACCAAAACACACACACACACACACACACACACACACACACACACACACACACACACACACACACACACACACACACACACACACACACACACACACACACCATAGAAGAAAATATAGGCAATACCATTCATTCAGGACACAGGCATGGGCAAAGACTTCATGATGAAAACATCAAAAGCAATTGCAACTAAAGCAAAAATTGACAAATGGGATTTAATTAACTAAAGAGCTTCTGCTCAGCAAAAGAAACTATCATCAGAGTCAACAGACAACCTATAGAATGGGAGAAAATTTTTGCAATCTATCCATCTGACAAAAGTCCAATATCCAGAATGTACAAGGAACTTAAACAAATTCACAAGAAAAAAACAAAGAACCTCGTTAAAAAGTCGGCAAAGGACATGAACAGACACTTCTCAAAAGAAGACATTTATCCAGCCAACAAACATAAAAAAAGCTCAACATCACTGATCATTGGAGAAATGCTAATCAACCACAATGAGATACCATCTCACACCAGTCAGAATGGCGATTATTAAAAAGTCAAGGAACAACAGATGCTGGTGAGGCTGTGGAGAAATAGGAACGCTTTTTTACACTGTTGGTGGAAATGTAAATTAGTTCAACCATTGTGGAAGACAGTGTGGTGATTCCTCAAAGACCTAGAGGCAGAAATACCATTTGACCCAGCAATCCCATTGCTGGGTATATACCCAAAGAATATAAATCATTCTATTATAAAGATACATGCATGTGTATGTTCATTGCAGCACTATTCACAATAGCAAAGACATGGAATCAACACAAATGCTCATCTGTGATAGACTCGATAAAGAAAATGTGGTACATATACATCATGGAATGCTATGCAGCCATAAAAAGGAAAGAGATCATGTCCTTTGCTAGGACATGGATGGAGCTGGAAGCCATTATCCTCAGCAAACTAACACGGGAACAGAAAACCAAACACCGCACGTTCTCACTTGTAAGTGGGAGCTCAACAATGAGAAACACATGGACACAGGGAGGGGAACAACACAGACTGGGACCTGTCAGGGGCTGGGGAAGGTAGAGCATCAGGAAAAATAGCTAATGCATGCCAGGCTTAACACCTAGGTGATGGGTTGATAGATGCAGCAAACCAACATGGCACAGGTTTACCTATGTAATAAACCTGCACATCCTACACATATATACTGGAACTTAAAATAATATAAAATATAAAATAAAACATACCAGACACAGTTCCTGGCACACAGATGGTGAAGCTATAAGTAATGGATCAGAAATATAATTTAAAGATGCTGAAGAGGATATTAAAGTTTGTAATTATAAATTTAATTTACATTTTTGTAGGAAGAATTTTTTTAAAGATTTTTTCTTCTTCATCTTAATTATATGCTTTTGACTAATAGAATGTTAGTAACAATACAGATTGACAGGCAAAATGAGAATGCAGAGTATTTGGAATTTTACTATTTCAAAAAGATCAAATCAAAGATTAGCTTAGTGGAATGAATGGTTGATTTGGGAAATGGTTCAGAACTAGTTAGTGAAAAAGTCTAAGATGATGCATTCTTAGATATAAGAAAGGGGAAGAGATTTGAATGAATCAACAAAACAGAAGATGAAGCAGTTTCAATGAGGGTCGGGAACAAATTTAAAAAAGAGAAAAAGAAATAAATGTTAACATGAGGTAGTTACAGATTAATTAAGACTAATACATACCTCTGGAACTGAAGTTTCCATCAGAGACAGTGGAGGAGGAACACATCCACCATCCTGTGCAATTTCCACTGGTTGATAAACAACCTCAGAAGGTTGCAGGTATAAGAATGGAGCAGAAGAGGCAGGAGGCTAAAATACAAAACCATATTTCTAATTCAAATATGATTAGTTATTTCTGTTAAACCAAATGACTTAGCTAACAGATGAGAGAAGTATTTGTTTCATATTTTACTAAATTTTTTTTTTAGGAATAGCACAGAAGTATCTCAGCAATGGATTAGAAACTAATCTGTTATAAATTCCAATTGTGTAGCTGTAGTTAAAGAATCTTATCACTGGTAAGCACTAAAACTTCTTAATGACTCAGAACGTCATATATAAATAAAGATAATAATTATGGTTATATTAATATCATCAGTAAAGGTTGTAATAATGTGACCTATGGTATTTAAATGGACATAAATGTCTACTCTCAGCTCTGTGACTTCTAATGGAAGTGGGAAAATGTCAAACAATTTTTTGGTGAAGTACTATTTGTTACTAAAAGTTGGGAAATAGAATACTTATTTAGGAACAGAATAAAAAGTGAAGCCAAATCCAAGTGAAGTTAGAAAAATGCTAAATTTTCAAATAACACTAATAGTAAAAAAGGGTAAGTTTTCATGTTGATACAGTACACATTTATAAAATGCTTTCATTTATGCATTATCATTTGATATTCACAAACATCATGTAAGGAAACTTACAAAGGTATAGTATCATTACATCCATTTTACCAATGAAGAAACTGAAAATGAACTGCCAAAAGAGTAAGTTAATAAACAGAAGAAGAAGGTCTCAAATCTAAAAAACTTTAGTATTCATGCAGTCATCACAAGAATATAATGAAAGAAGGATTTAAAATTATATATTGAAAGTTAACATTTACCTGAGGAACACTCCACTGCCACTGTCCTGGTAGATACTGTGTGGTGGCCTAAAATTAAATAAAAGAAAAGAAAAACCCATTCTGATTATAAATAAGGGTTAACACTAGATATCTACAGGCAAAAATATGAAGTTGGACCCTCACACCATACACAAAAATTAACTAAAGTCATATACAAAAATTAACTCAAAATGGACCAGAGACTTAAATGTAAGAGCTAAAATTATACAACTCTTAGAAAAAAACATAGGTGTAAATGCCTGTGACCTTGAATTAGGATATGTTTTTAAAATTTTGATTCCAAAAGCACTAACAACAAAGCAACAACAAAAAATAGTTAAATTAGATTTCATCAAAACTTTAAAAACTTTTGTGCAAGTGAAAATACAACCCACAGGATGAGAGAAAATATGGAACTTATATCAAGAATGTATAAAGAACTCTTACAACTCAATAATCAAAAGACAAGTAACCCAACTTAAAAATAGGTAAATGATACGAATAGACTTTTCTCCAACGAAGATATACATATGGCCAATAAACGCAAGAAATAATGCTCGACACTACTAGCCTTCAGGGAAATACAAATCAAAACCATAATACAACATCACTTCATACCCACTAGGATGGCTTTAATCAAAAAAGTAGATCATAAGTGTTGACGGGCATGTGGAGAAATTAGAACCCTCATAATCTGCTGGTGAGAATGTAAAATGGTGCAGCCCTTTGGGAAAATAAACACTTCCTTAAAAGGTTAAACAAGTTACCATATGACCCAGCAATTCCACTCTAGTTATAAGACCTAAAAGAAATAAAAATATATGTTCACATAAAAATTTGTATGTGAATGTCCATCGCAGCATTATTTATAACAGTCAAAAAGTAGAAACAACTCAAGTGTCCATCATCTGATGAATGGATAAACAAAATGTGGTACAGTGTATCCATACAATGGGATATTATTCGAGAACGAAGTACTGAGATATGCCATGTCTCATTTATCATGACATAGATAAATCTTGAAATCATTATGCTAAATGAAAGAAGCCAGTCACAAAAGACCACAAATTGTATGATTGTTTTTATAGGATATATCCAGAATAGGCAAATCTAGAAAAACAGGTAAGTAGATTACCAGTTGCCTAACGCTGGGATAAGGGAAAAAAGAAGACTCAACTCGTCTACTGTAGCACAAAAACAGCCATAGACAATAAGTAAACAAATGTGGCTGTGTTCCAATAATGTTTTATTTACAAAAACAGGCTGCTGACTGGAGTTTTGTCTGCAAGCCATAGTTTGATGACCCTGCTATAGACCAAAATGGTCTGGCATTATAGTTCACTTATCCCCAATTTTTCACTAAAATTAATGAAGAGTGCTGGTTAACTGAAAGAGGATGTCATAATATATAATAAACAACAATATATTATTTACTTTAATATAAATTATGTTAAATATAATATAGCAAGAAACTGACATATGTTAACGTTAAAAAAAACCAGCTTGCAGTCCAATACCTGCATCTTATTTGGGGAATTATTGCTAAAGACTTTTTAGATTAAATGTTAGCCAGGGGAGCAAAACTGACCTCATCACATTTGGTAAAAGGAAGCAAAGAGTCCATCTTCTTGTATGACATTGTTTAGTTCCCTCGTAAGAAAAGAGAGGCATGATGTCAGCAAGATGGCTGACCAGAGATGCCTGGCATTCATTTTCCACTGGCTCCCCACCCCGCCACAAGAAATGACTAAGGCAACGAATAAACAGCTGCAATTTGACAGGAGCATCAAAGGGAGAGTGCTAGAGTGTAGCAGGGGAGTGCAGACACACCTGTGGTGATTGCAAATCCAGGAGCGCAGCATGGAGCCACTCAGCCTCTGTAACCCCTTCTCTTCTGCTAGGATTGGTTTTGCCTGGAGTCCTGCAATTTCTTATTGCAGGGAAAAGGTAAGCAGAAGATCCCCACCAGCCTGCATTGCTACTGCAAACACCCACACTCCTTGCAACAGGAGAATCCCGCAGTCTCACAGTTTGAAGAGCTGCTGGGAATTCATGGCTGCATTGCCCTGAATTAGGAGTACAAAGTGTGTACTCCCCACCCCCTCAACCCCACCCTGTGAGCAAAGCTGCTGCAGCGTGACAGCATCTTGAGGCCATAGTCACCTCTAGGGGGCCAGTAGCTATTGCACATCTCCAGTACTGGGGTTCCATTTTCATTCTGCCAAGTCCATACCAGTGGCTGAACACAACCCCAGCAGCATGGAACCTGAGGCTCAAGATTGGCTGTGATTCTGGTTCTGTACAGTAGAGAAACCAACTTCTGTTGCCCTCGCCTCCAGCTAGAGGAACAATCTGGCTGACCTGCCCAGGGTGAACCCACTCTTTAGCTGGTCAAACTGCTGCACTCCCCTGAGCAGGAGAAGTCCTCAAGCCTCGTAGCAGCTGAATGCTGCCAGGATGGAATGGTTACATACCTGCATACAGGGCTGAGAAACAGCCCAGAGGTGCCTCATGCCCTGCAGACAAGCCCCTGACCTACCCTGTGCATGTAATTAGAGCCCAAGAAACAGCTCTGGGGACTGCCATTGGCAAAAATGTCCCCAGGGGAGTGGAGTGGCTGTGTGTCCATCCCTCAGGCCTAAGAAATGGCCTCGTGCCCATCCCCCCCAGCAGACACATCCCCAGGACAGCTGAGCAGCCTGGAACCTGTGTCCCAGGCCTGAGAGGCAGCCCCATAGGCTGCTTCCAGTGGGCATGATCCCAGGCCAACCAATAGCCCTGTGCCTGCATTCTGGGCCTATGGAACAGCCGTCATAGAAACGTTTCCAGGCCGGGTGATCCACCCTATGCCTCTGTCCCAGACTTGAGAAATAGCTCCGTGGGCCAACCCCAGCAGACATGCCCCTAGGCCAGGTGAGCAGTTGTGCACCTGCATCCTGAGCCAGAGAAACAGCCCCTGACAAACATATCCCTAGCCAACTGAACAGCCACGTAGCTGTATCCCAGACCTGAGAAACAGTCCCATGGGCTGTCCCCAGCAGATGCACCCCTAGGCCAGCCAAGGAGCCATGTGCCTGCATACCAGACCTAAGAAACAGCCCCATAGGCTGCCTCTGGTGGGCACTCCCCCAGGCTGGCTGAGAAACTGCATGCCTGTGCTCTCAGCCAGAGTAACAGCCCTGTGGCCCCCAAGCCCAGTGAGCCAGACTTACCATGTTCATGTACGCAGCCCTGACCTGAGGAACAGCCCAGCAAGCCCACCCCTGGCAAAGCCCCACCACCATTGTCACAGACTCTCTTGTCCTAGGTCACTGAGTAATTTGCAAACACAACTAGAGTATTACAACTTAAGAGACTAAACAGAGACTACCCTATTGTGTCCACCTAGAACCAAGGCCAATGCACCCCACTGAACCAACACCCCAAGACTCATTCATAGAAATAAGTCTTGCCCTATGAAACCGACTCCAAATTTGAAAAGGCGACTTTTGTACCAGATGTGTAGAAATCAATGCAGGGACACATCAACCATCAAGGAAACATGTCACCTCCAATAAAAACAGTAATTCTGTAGTAACAGACCCCAATCATAGGGAAATATTTGTATATATTTCATAATGCCAGAAAAAGAATTCAAAATAATAATCTTAAGGAAATTCAGTGAGATACAAGAGAATACAGATAGACAATTCAACAAAATCAGGAAAACGACTCATAATTTGAATGAGAAATTTAACAAAGAGATAGATATCATAAAAAAGAACCAAACAGAAATCCTAGAGCTGAAGAATTCAATGAATAAAATAAAAATACAACTGAGAGCTTCAACAATACACTAGACCAAGCAGAAGAAAGAATTTCTGAACTTGAAGACAGGTCTTTTGAAACAACACAGGCAGACAAAAAAAGAACAATGAACAAAACCTACAGGATTTATAAGACACCATGAAGAGGAAAAATATTCATTCATATAATGGGCATTCCAGAAGGAAAAGAGAAGGGAAAATGTGAGGACAACACATTTAATGAAATAATAGCGGATAATTTTCCAAGTCTTGGGAGAAGAGAGGGATATCCAGGTCTGGGGAGCTCAAAGAATCCTAGTAGATTCAATCTAAACAGATCCTCTCAGAGGCACGTTATAGTCAAATTGTTAAAAGTCAAAGAGAAAGAAAGAATTTTAAAAGCAGCAAGAAAAAAGTGTCAAGTCACAATTAAAGGAATCCCCATTATACTAACAGCAGATTTCTTAGCAGAAATCTTACCAGGGAGAATGGGATGATATATTTAGATATATTCAAAATACTGAAGGAAAAAAAACCTGCCAGCCAAGAATATTACACCCAGTAAAGCTATCCTTTAGAAATGAAGGAGAAATACAATCTTTCACAAGGCCAGGTGTGGTGGAATCCCAGTGCTTTGGGAGACGAAGGCAGGAAGATTGCTTGAGCCCAGGAATTTGAGACTAGCCTGGGCAACATAGCAAGACCCTATCTCTTAAAAAAAATTAGCAGGCATGGCACATGCCTGTAGTCTCAGCTGTGTGGCAGGCTAAGGTGGGAGGGATTACTTGAGCTCACGAGTTTGACACTGCAGTGAGCTATGATCATGCCACTATACTCTGTCTCTAAAAAAACCAGCTCTTTTATAGACAAGCAAAAACTGAGAGAATTTATCACCAATAGATTAGCCTTATAAAAAAAATACTCAAGGGGGTCTTACATCAGGAAGTGAAAGGATGGTAACAACCATCATGAAACATGCAAAACTATAAAATTCACTGGGACAGCCATTACACAAAGGACAAAGAGAAGAAAAGAATCAAACCTTATAATTACAGAGAACCCAGCTGCAAAAAATCACCAAAAAGAGAGGGAACAAGGAACATAAGATACACAAAATAAGCAGAAAATGATAAAGAAAATGACAGGATGTCCTCACCTATCAATAATAACCCTGAATGCAAATGGGTTAAATTCTCCATTTAAAAGATAGAGACTGGCTGAATAGATTAAAAAAAGAGACCCAACTATATGCTACCTAAAAGAAACTCACCTTACCCGTAAAGACACACATAGGCTGAAAGTGAAGGGATGGAAAGACATGTTCCATGCAAATGGAAACCAAAGCAGGCAAGAGTAGCTATACTTATATCAGACAAAACCGACTTCAAGTTAAAAGCTTTAAAAAGAGACAAAGAAGGACATTTATATAATAATATAGGGATCAATTCTGCAAGAGAATATAACAATGTAAATACATATGTACCCAACACAAAGCACTCAGGTATATAAAGCAAGTCTTATTTGATCTAAAAAGAGAAGGAGAAACCCCAATAAAATAGTGGTTGGGGACTTCAACACCCCACTCTCAGCATTGGACAGATTATCTAGAAAGAAAATAAACAGGCCGGCACGGTGGCTCACACCTGTAATGCCAGCACTTTGGGAGGCCGAGGTGGGCAGATCACAGGGTTAGGAGTTCGAGACTGGCCTGACAAACATGGTGAAACCCCATCTCTACTAAAAATACAAAAATTAGCCGGGCTTGGTGGCATGCACCTGTAATCCCACCTACTCAGGAGGCTGAGGCAGGAGAATTGCTTGAACCTGGGAGGCAGAGGTTGAAGTGAGCTGAGATCACGCCATTGCACTTTAGCCTGGGTGACAGAGCAAGATTCCTTCTCAAAAACAACAACAACAACAACAACAACAAAAAAAAAAACAAAAAGAAAAGAAACAAAGAAACATGGATTTAAACTGCACCATAGGCCAAACAGACCTAACAACCATTTAGAGAACATTTAACTGAACCGCTGCAGAATATACTTTCTTTTCATCAGCATATAAAACATTCTCCAGAATTACCATATTTTAGGAAACGAAACAAGTCTCAAAAAATTAAAAAACACTGAAATTATATCAAGTATCTTATCTGACCACAGTGGAATAAAATAAGACATCAATGACAAGAAAAACATTCAAAACTACACAAATTCATGGAAATTAAGCAACATACTGCTGAATG
Source organism: Hylobates moloch (assembly GCF_009828535.3). Classification (NCBI taxonomy): domain Eukaryota; kingdom Metazoa; phylum Chordata; class Mammalia; order Primates; family Hylobatidae; genus Hylobates; species Hylobates moloch. The sequence goes on along the minus strand of NW_026652276.1, from coordinate 44,543,812 downwards.
ACCAGTGGGTGAAGGAAGAAATTAAGAATGAAAATAGAAACACAACATACCAAAACCTATGGGACACAACAGTAGCAATATTAAGAAGCAAATTTATAGCAATGAATGCTTACATCAAAAAACTAGAAATATTTCAAATAAACACCCTTACAATGTACCACTAGGAACCAGAACAGCAAGAACAAGCTAAACCCAAAATTAGTAGAAGAAAAGAAATAGTAATAATCAGGGCAGAAATAAACAATGTTGAGACTACAAAACAATATAAAAGATTAACAAAACAAAAGGTTGATTTTTTAGACAAACCATTAGCTAGTCTAAGAAAAAAAGAAAGTAGACCCAAATAAATAAAATCAGCAATGAAAAAGACATCACAATGGATACCACAGAAATACAAAGGATCATTAGAAATTAACATGAACAACTATATGCAAATAAATTAGAAAACCTAGAAGAAATGGATAAATTCCTGAACATATACAATCTGCCAAGACTAAACCAAGACTGAAGAAATTGAAAACCTTAAGAAACAAGGCTGGGCGCGGTGGCTCATGCCTGTAATCCCAGCACTTTGGGAGGCCGAGGCGGGTGGATCACGAGGTCAGGAGATTGAGATCATCCTGGCTAACACGGTGAAACTCCATCTCTACTAAAAATACAAAAAATTAGCCGGGCGTAGTGGCGGGCGCCTGTAGTCCCAGCTACTTGGGAGGCTGAGGCAGGAGAATGGCATGAACCTGGCAGGCGGAGCTTGCAGTGAGCCGAGATTACGCCACTGCACACTCCAGCCTGGGTGACAGAGTGAGACTCCATCTTAAAAAAAAAAAAGAAAAAAGAAAACCTTAAGAAACAAATTTAAGTAACAAGATTGAATCAGTAATTAAATCATCTTCCAACAAAGAAAAGTCCAGAACTATATGGCTGAATTCTACCAAACCTTTAGATAAGAATACCAGATCTTCCCAAACTATTCCAAAAAATTGAAGCAGAGGGAATTCTCCCTAATTCATCCCATTAGTTTGATTATATTAAACGAAAAAGTTCCTGCACAGTGAAGAAAACAATCAACAGAGTGAACAGACAACCTGTTGAATGGGAGAAAATATCTGTAAACTACTTATCTGACACAGAATTAATATCCAAAATATACAAGGAACTGAGACATCTCAACAGCAAAATAAACAAAAAATAAACTGATTAAAAATGGGCAAATGATCTGAATAGACATTTCTCAAAAGAAGACAAATGGCTAACAAATATATGAAAAAGTGATCAACGTCACTAATTATCAGGAAACTGTAAATCAAAACCACAATGAGGTATTATCTACCCCGGTTAGGATGGTTATTGTCAAAAAGAGAAAATAACAAATGCTGGTGAGGATGTAGAGAAAAGGGAACTCTTATACACTGTTAGTAGGAATGCAAACTAGTACAACCACTATGGAAAACAGTATGGAGATCCCTGAAGAAACTACAAATAGAACTACCATATGATCTGGTAATCCCACTACTGGGAATTTATTTGGAGAAAAGGAAATCATTGTATCAGAGAGACATCTGCACCCCCATGTTTATTACAGCATTATTCACAATAGCCAAAATATGAAATCAACCTAGGTGTCCAACAACAGATGAATAAAGAAAATGTGGTATATATATATATATATATATACACGATGGAATACTATTTGGCTATAAAAAAGAATAAAATCCTATCACTCATGGCAATATGGATGGAACTGGAGGTCATTATGTTAAATGAAATAAGCCAGGAACAGAAAGTTAAACAACACATGTTCTCACTCATATGTGGAAGCTAAAACACACTGATCTCAAAAATCTGCCACCTGCACAGATATTTTTGAAAGAAACAAGTTTTATTTTTTTCCCCCTTTCTTGTAATAAATGATAAAACCCCAAGTCTTTTTCACTGCCTTTCGAACCATGTTCAGAAGAGAGTAGCTTATCCTCTGCTGGTCTACGCTGGTTGCTGAATTTACTTGTATTCCTGTTTTTGTATATGCTGCATTTAGACTTACATATGGCAAGAAGGCATTTTTGTTGTTGTTGTTAAAGGAAACAAACTCTCAAATCATGAAGTGATGTAAATGTTGCATAGGCCTACAAAGCTCTGAATTCAGGTCCCATTGCTGTCACAAAGAAATGAATGTAACTCCTACCCTAATCCCTTTTTTATATAATAAAAGTGCCTTAGCATGAGTTGCAACTGTCGTCACTACAGTAAGCTGGTTTACAGATGTTTTCTCTGAGCCACTGAGCATCACAATGAAGAGTACCATGTGCTACAAAAAAAAAAAAAAAAAAAAAAAAGTTGATCTTATAGAAGTAAAAAGAATACTAGGGGCTGAGAATGATAGAGGGAAAGGAGGAATAGGGAGAGGTTTGTGAAAGGATACAAAATTACAGCTACCTCAGGAATGGAAAACCAAACATCCTATGTTCTCACTAGTAAGTGGGAGCTAAGCTATGAGTATGCAAAGGCGTAAGAATGATACAATGGACTTTGGGGACTTAGGGAGAAGGGGTGGGAAGAGGGTGAGGGATAAAAGACTACAAATTGTGTTCAGTGTATACTGCTTGGGTGATGGGTGCAGCAAAATGTCACAAATCACCGTTAAAGAACTTACTCATGTAACCAAATACCATCTGTTCCCCACAAACCTATGGAAATAAAAATTAAAAAAAAACCAAAAAATCCAAAACACCCCCAAAATTACAGCTAGATAGGAGGAATAGGTTCTAATGTTCTATACCACTATAGGATGACTATGATTAACAATAATACATAGTTTCAAATAGCTAGAAGGAGGCTATTGAATTGCTCCCAACACAAAGAAATGATAAATGTTTGAGATGATGGATATGCTAATTACTCTGATTTGATCACCATATTATATGTATCAAAACATCACTACATACCCCATGAATAGGTATAATTATCATTTGTCAATGAAAAAAATTTAAAAAAGAAAAAACACTACCAAGGATTAACTACCTCTTTTTTATTTTTTATTTTCTAACTAATCATTTATTTTATTTTATTTATTTTTAAAACTTTTATTTTAGGTTCAGGGGTACATGTGAAGGTTGTTACATAGGTAAACTCGTGTCACAGGAGGTTGTTGCACAAATTATTTCATAGCCCAGTACCCAATAGTTATCTTTTCTGCTCTTCTCCCTCTTCCCACCCTCCACCCTCAAGTAGACCCCAGTGTCTACTGTTCTCTTCTTTGTGTTCATAAGTTCTCATCATTTAGCTCCCACTTATAAGTAGGAACATGTGGTATTTGGTTTTCTGTTCCTGTGTCAGTTTGCTAAGGATAATGGCCTCCAGCTCCATCCATGTCCCTGCAAAATATATGATCTCATTGTTTTTTATGACTGCATAATATTCCTTGGTGTATATGTACCACATTTTCTTTATTCATCTGTCATTGATAGGCATTCCATGTCTTTGCTATTGTGAATAGTGCTGCAATGAACATTCGCATGCATGTGTCTTTATGGTAGAATGATTTATATTCCTCTGGCTATATACCCAGTAACGGGTCTAATGGTAGTTCTGCTTTTAGTTCTTTGAGGAATCTCCATACTGCTTTCCACAATGGTTGAACTAATTTACAGTCCAACCAACAGTGTATAAGTGTTCCTGTTCTCTGTAACCTTGCCAGCATCTGCTATTTTTGACTTTTTAATAATAGCCATTCTGACTGGTGTGAGATAGTATATCACTGTGGTTTTGATTCACATTTCTCTAATGAACTATCTCTTTGTAATTAGCAAAGTAGTTGCATGAGAAAGAAATAAATGAAAGTTAGTTAAGAAAGGACTGAAAGTTTCAGAGAGAATTTTAATTGTAATTTATGTTTACCTGGTAGTGATATGCAGGTTGCTGATAAATGGGCTGAGCTACCATCACAGGGGAGCTACATACAGAACGTGACTATAAGAGGATGGAAAAAGAAAAATTAGGCATAAGCCTTTAAAATAGCCCACAATAAAATTTATCTCAAATTATTACCTAAACCCAGTCAACTTCTGGTTTATGATTAGAAATGTTATTTTTCTACCTCTTATTGATATGATTACCAACTCTGCTAAGTCTATTTATTAAAATCATCACAATATTTCTACTTCCACATGGTTTCATTTCCATCGTAATGCTAAAACAACCACCAGAAAAGTTGTTTTTAGTCTGAAATGTACCACCTCCAAAGATTATGAAAATATAGTTCTAAGAGAATACTTAGAGGAAAATGACAGCAAGACTTAGGGTGACGCTGCCTGTTTCCATTGTGGGGACCAGCAGGAAACAGTTAATGTTTATAATAGTATTTAGAACTCAATGAATAGTCGTATCTAATTTTCCCACTAGTTACAAATAATCAATGTTCTATTCCTTTGTTATACCTATAATTAAAGCAAAGATACTTTATTTTTATTTTAGTAATTTGACATTTAAATGAGTTAATAGTTTGATAAATTTATAAGTGAAAAATCTGTGTCTGAAAAAAGTACAGGTAACACTTGATTATTCAAAGTGAAAGAGTAAGCCCCAAAACAGATTACTTAAAACCAGATCTTTAATAAAACAGGCAAGTTGTATTATTGCAAGATAGTAAAACTGGCTCTAATATAGCAATTAAAATTCAATGTCTAATGTGGGATCTAACTTATATTGTTTTGTTTAATGTTTGCACCCCCAAGACCGAGGAAAAGTATCATAGTTTTGTACAATTCACAGACTATGGTATGCTAATAAAACTGTATCACAAATTAACATTAGAAAATAATAATGTAATTTCCTATATTAATAGATTAAAGGAGAAAAAATGGTAATTTCGACAGAGACAGAAAATATATCTGTTAAAATTCCATACCTTTTTATGATTAAAAACTCTTAACAAACATAGTAGAAAATGGCTTCCTTAATTAATTTAGGGCAGTAACTCTCAACCATGAGTGATTTTGTCCTCTAGGGAACATCTGGCAATGTTGGGAGACATTTTTGATTGTCATAACTATGGGGAGCCTAGGGATACTTCTAAACATCCTACAGTGCACAGGACAGCCTTTCACAATAAAGAAATTATCTGAGGCCAGGCGCGGTGGCTCACACTTGTAATCCCAGCACTTTGGGAGGCCAAGGCGGGCGGATCACGAGGTCAGGAGATCGAGACCACGGTGAAACCCCGTTTCTACTAAAAATACAAAAAATTAGCCAGGCGTGGTGGCAGGCGCCTGTAGTCCCAGCTACTCGGAGAGGCTGAGGCAGGAGAATGGCGTGAACCCGGGAGGCGGAGCTTGCAGTGAGCCGAGATTGTGCCACTGCACTCCAACCTGGGCAACAGAGTGAGACTCTGTCTCAAAAAAAAAAAAAAAAAAAAAAGAAATTATCTGGCTCAAAATGTCAACAGTGCTAAGATTGAGAAAGTCTGGTTACAAAGTATGCGTGTGTGTGTGTGTGTGTCTATATATGTATGTATACACATGCATATATACATATGTATGTATATACGTGCATACATGTAAAGCTTAATGGTGAATCACTGAAATTGCTCCCTTTTTCAAGAACAAGGTCATGATGTTTTCACTACATCAATACTGTAGCAGAGAAACCGTCAGTGCAAAAACTCCAGGAAAAAAAGAAGTGAAAGAAATCGAAGTACACTGAATCATAAATAATTTGTAAATGAGAGCTTGGCAGGGTTACTGATAGAATATCAATACTGAAAAATCAAGAGCATTACTATACACCAGCTACAATCTATTAGGAAATGTTATTTAAAAAACAGCATTCATGAAAGCAACAAAACTGTAGTCTACTAAGAATAAATTTGACAAAATGTGTCAAGCTTTTTTACGGAGAAAGAGAACTTTTTTATGGATAGAAGTAAAATAAGACAAATAAATGGAGAGATGTATCATGTTCATGGATAGGAAGATTCAATATTTTAAAATACTGAGATGTCCCAAGTTATTCACACTATTTAATGCAATTCTAATAAAAAAACAAGGGCTTTTCACTGAAATAAACAAACTGAATTACAAAATTTATACATATAAAAGCAAAGACATAAGGATAGATGAGAGACTCTTGAAGAAGAACAATGTACTTTAAGATTTCAAGACTCATTATAAAGTCAAAATAATTAGAACTGGGCAAGGTGAACAAATACACCAATGGAACAAAATAGCAGAAAAAAGGCCCACACACATGGAAACTTAGTATTTGGCAGAGGATTAATTTCAAAATAGTAGGAAATAGGTGGATTAGTCAATACATAAATTCAAGATTTAATATCTAGAAGTGAAAAGTGGCAATACTATAGCATTAAAAATAAAAAATAGGATATATTCTTGTAGTAAAAAAAAAAAAATTAAAAAGAAGAAAAAGTCTTGTGCCAGTTTTCAAAGGGAATACTTCCAGTTTTGCCCATCCAGTATGATATTGACTGTGGGTTTGTCATAAATAGCTCTTATTATTTTGAAATACGTTCTATCAATACCTAGTTTATTGAGAGTTTTTAGCATGAAGGGCTGTTGAATTTTGTCAAAGGCCTTTTCTGCATCTATTGAGATTAATCATGTGGTTTTTGTCGTTGGGTCTGTTTATGTGATAGATTATGTTTACTGATTTGTGATGTTGAACCAGCCTTGCATCCCAAGGATGAAGCCAACTTGATCGTGGTGGATAAGCTTTTTGATGTGCTGCTGGATTTGGTTTGCCATATTTTATCGAGGATTTTTACATCGATGTTCATTAGGGATATTGGTCTAAAATTCTCTTTTTTTGTTATGTCTCTGCCAGGCTTTGGTATCAGGATGATGCTGGCCTCATAAAATGAGTTAGGGAGGATTCTCTCTTTGTCTATTGATTGAAATAGCTTCAGAAGGAATGGTACCAGCTCCTCTTTGTACCTCTGGTAAAATTCGGCTGTGAATCTGTTCTGGTCCTGGACTTTTTTTGTTTGGTAGGCTATTAATTATTGCTTCAACTTCAGAGCCTGTTATTGGCCTATTCAGAGATTCAACTTCTTCCTGGTTTAGTCTTGGGAGGGTGTATGGGTCCAGGAATTTATCCATTTCTTCTAGATTTTCTACTTTATTTGTGTAGAGCCCTCTCTTGTCACTCCTATTCAACATAATATTGGAAGTTCTGGCCAGGGCAATCAGGTAGGAGAAAGAAATAAAGGGTATTCAATTAGGAAAGGAGGAAGTCAAATTGTCCCTGTTTGCAGATGACATGATTGTATATTTAGAAAACCCCATAATCTCAGCCCAAAATCTCCTTAAGTTGATAAGCAACTTCAGCAAAGTCTCAGGATACAAAATCAATGTGCAAAAATCACAAGCATTCCTATACACAATAACAGACAGAGAGCCAAATCATTAGTGAACTCCCATTCACAATTGCTACAAAGAGAATAAAATACCTAGGAATCCAACTTACAAGGGATGTGAAGGAACTCTTCAAGGAGAACTACAAACCATTGCTCAACGAAATAAAAGAGGACACAAACAAATGGAAGAGCATTCCATGCTCATGGATGGGAAGAATCAATATCGTGAAAATGGCCATACTGCCCAAGGTAATTTATAGATTCAATGCCATCCCCATCAAGCTACCAATGACTTTCTTCACAGAATTGGAAAAAACTACTTTAAAGTTCATATGGAACCAAAAAAGAGCCTGCATTGCCAAGACAATCCTAAGCACAAAGAACAAAGCTGGAGGCATCATGCTACCTAACTTCAAACTATACTACAAGGCTACAGTAACCAAAACAGCATAGTAGTGATACCAAAACAGAGATATAGACCAATGGAACAGGACACAGGCCTCAGAAATAACACCACACATCTGCAACCATCTGATATTTGACAAACCTGACAAAAACAAGAAATGCGGAAAGGATTCCCTATTTAATAAATGGTGCTGGGAAAATTGGTTAGCCATGTGTAGAAAGCTGAAACTGGATCCCTTCCTTACACCTTATACAAAAATTAATTCGAGATGGATTAAAGACTTAAAATGTTAGACCCAAAACCATAAAAACTCTAGAAGAAAACCTAAGCAATACCATTCAGGATACAGGCATGGGCAAGGACTTCATGTCTAAAACACCAAAAGCAATGGCAACAAAAGCCAAAATAGACAAATGGGATCTAATTAAACTAAAGAGCTTCTGCACAGCAAAAGAAACTGCCATCAGAGTGAAAAGGCAACCTACAGAATGGGAGAAAATTTTTGCAATCTACCCATCTGACAAAGGGCTAATATCCACAATCTACTAAGAACTTAAACAAACTTAGAAGAAAAAAATCAAACAACCCCATCAAAAAATGGGCAAAGGATATGAACAGACACTTCTCAAAAGAAGATATTTATGCAGCCAAAAGACACAAGAAAAAATGCTCATCATCCCTGGCCATCAGAGAAATGCAAATCAAAACCACAGTGAGATACCATCTCACACCAGTTAGAATGGCGATCATTAAAAAGTCAGGAAACAACAGGTTCTGGAGAGGATATGGAGAAATAGGAGCACTTTTATGCTATTGGTGGGAGTGTAAACTAGTTCAACCATTGTGGAAGACAGTGTGGCAATTCCTCAAGGATCTAGAACTAGAAATACCATTTGACCCAGCCATCCCATTACTGGATATATACCCAAAGGATTATAAATCTTGCTGCTATAAAGAAACATGCACGTGTATGTTTATTGCAGCACTATTCACAATAGCAAAGACTTGGAACCAACCCAAATGCCCATCAATGATAGACTGGATTAAGAAAATGTGGCACATATACACCATGGAATACTATGCAGCCATAAAAAAGGATGAGTTTATGTGCTTGGCAGGGATATGAATGAAGCTGAAAACCATCATTCTGAGCAAACTATTGCAAGGATAGAAAACCAAACACCACATGGTCTCACTCATAGGTGGGAATTGAACAATGAGAACACTTGGACACAGGATGAGGAACATCACACACTGGGGCTTGTTGTGGGGTGGGGGGAGGGGGGAGGGATAGCATTAGGAGATATACCTAATGTAAATGATGAGTTAACAGGTGCAGCACACCAACCTGGTACATGTATACATATGTAACAAATCTGCACGTTGTCCACATGTACCCTAGAACTTAAAGTATATAAAAAAAAGAAATGCAAAAAATAAAAAATAAAAACCACTAAAGCAGTATTATATGTCATTTATGAATACATATATTTGTAGTAAAAATATATAAAATGGATAGGAAAGATATTCTGCTTACTTCTGAACAGGAAAGAGGGTAAGGAAGTGGGGGTAAGGAGAATTGATCTGAAGCTATCTTACTTTACTCCTCATTTTAAGAACTTAAGTAAATGTGGCAAAATGTTGATGTCTATTAAATTTGGTTGATATGTTATTATTTGTAATTATCTGTGGTTGAGATATTTCAGAAATATAACAAACATTAAAAAATTGATAGTAATAGATGGAAATCCTTTTTAAATGAAATTACTTACAGGCCAAGGTGGTGGGACAGAAGTTACTTCTGGAGTATGAAAATAAGCAACACCATTATGGTAAGTATAAGGATATCCAGTTGAAGTTGTTAGATACATTGTTCCAGCTGCTGGCATTATACTAGAACCTAAAGCAAAGATTAAATAATAATAATTGAAATGTTCAATTTAACTGTTAAAAATGTAGTTTCTAAACACTTCAGAAAAATATTTATCTTAATATACCTATGTAGCTATGGTAAAAATTGAATGTCACAGGTATTTAAAAACAATTCCTTATGTCAAAGTATCTTTGAAGCCTGTATTTTTAAACTCAATACCTTAAAGCTTTTAGTTTAAGATGATTAAAGGAAAAGATAAACAATGCTAATAAGAAATACTAAAAATGTATCAATTCAGATTCCAACACCAGTATGCTACACAGAGCTTAACAATTTAGATTATCATCAGCAAAGTAATTATTTGTACAAATATAAATTATGTGTAATTTAAAGTTACTTCAAGACTACATACACTGTAGTAAAGTTCCTAAGGTCTTGGCTAGAACTTTTATTTCTGAAAGTCCAAAGATGATGGAGGCAGTAAAGTTGGAGAAGATTCTACTTTCCTGAAGACATTTTGGTTCCACCCTACTGATTCTTTGGATATCCTACCAGCAAACATTCGTTCATGCTATGGCTGTCTTTTATCTCTCTTTTCTATGATCTATTCTCTATCTAGTCTCCCTTTGCTACAACTGCTGCTGTTGCAAACATGACCGCAAGTCTTCATGTGGCTAGCCTGGGGTCCCCATCTCTTTTCCCGGGCCAAGTTATATAAACCCCCACCACAAACCAAAAAAAAAATAAATTATATATATATACAGAGTATATATATATATACAGAGTATATATATGTATATAATATAGTCATTGAAGAGACTTTAAAAGTTAAATTAGCCAAATTAGATTAGGGTCTTAACCAGCAAGGTTATATAAATTAGTGAAACTGACAATTCTTCTTCCACCTATACCAGTGCTTCTCAAAATTTCACATAAATTAGAATCACCTAAATTGTTTTTTAAAATGCAAATTCCAGGGACTTATCTTCAGAGATTTTGAGTCAGTAAATCTGGGACAGGGCCTAAGAATTTGCATTTTGACAGCTTCCAGTGAACTGACATTGTCTGCAAACCACACTTCAAATAGCATGGGCCTACCACTTTAAGTAATACTATTGCTCCTCAGCTTTTATATTTTCACTGCATTTGATCTAGTATTGTTATTATTTATTTTAATGGTTCTTAATTAGATCCTTTTGAGAATTTGATGAAAACCAGGGACGCTTTCCTCAGATATATATACAGTCAAACACAATTTTACACACAATTTTGGAGGTCCATGGATTCTCCCCAAAAGATATTCAACTATTATTCAAAGATAATGATAATGGTTCATTATTCAATAATGGTTCATTATTCAAAGAAAATGAACCATGCTTTACCTGCTAAATAAATAAATTTTCAGTGCATACTATTTCAAGGCATTGAACAGGGCCCTAGTGATACAGCAAAAAATACAAAAATTAGACATGAGATGGTCTGTATCCTCAAAGAAGTTAGGTCTGGTAGAGAAGATAGTCATTAGTTGATTACACAATTAATTAATTAAATACGATTTTGATAAATACATGAGGCAGTATAGGGTACGATACTGAACATTTCAATTATTATATATACAAAAATATATAAAATCTCTCTCTATACATATATATGGAACATTTGTGATGAAATGATGTTTCAGCTAAGCTCTAAAGAATGAATTGGATGGCAAAGAACATTCTAGGTAAAGAAAATAGTATATTAGATTCTGAGAACAGGAGTATAGTATGTTCTGGAACTGAAAGAAGGCTAGATGGCTAAAGCATGGAAAGAAAAGGGAAGAATACTTCAAAATAAGCTGAGCATAAGACAATAAGAGGTGCACTTTTGAAAGATCACTCTGGCTGCCTTGTGAATGATGGATTGGAAGGTAGAAAGATTGGATTCAGAGAGACCACTTAGGATGTTTTTCCAGGAATTAAGGTAAGCAAAGTGGTTAGTTGGGACACGGTGTTGGTAATGGAGATGGAAAGAAATGACAGATCTAAGAAAAAACTAAGATAAGAATCCCTTATTTGTAAATGTACTTTTAATACCTATTTTTCTTCGCAGAAAAGTCAAAAGAACTTTGGAGTCAAACAGTCCTTCATTTGAAGGCTAGTGCTACCACTCACCATTAGGCTATTTAACCCCATACTTCTTAAAGTTGGATAAGGGATGGATGGTATACCAGGAGATATGAAAAAGCAGAGGCTGAACATAGTAATCTTCCTACAGAATCAGTTTTATTCAATTATTTTTGGGAAACATTTTTATATTCAAATAAACAATATGATATTATGGAACAGAATGCAAATTATACATGACATTTTTACATAACTCGTGAGACTTTAAAGAAAATTTGCAATTCCAGTATGCTGCAGTGGGTTAGGAACCACAACATGCCAAGATTAACTCTCCTCTAGCTTTAGGAGTATTTCAGCAGAAACATTTTTAAAACAATGACTTTCCTTTTTGGGAATGAATTTTCTATTTACAAAAATAGAGATAACAATACGTCATGGGATTCTATGAAGATTAAATGAAAACCCATAACATTGACGCTTGCACTAAGTAGTTTTGAAAAAACTATTTGTATATTTGAAAGCATTCAGCATAGTGCTGATTTATTTTCTATTTCAGCAAGTGGTAGATGATACTATGAACATTACTATTTAGTACATATTGCTGGTGATAATGGGCTAAAGGACCGATACTATATGTCCTAGCTTAACAACAGTAGTCTGAAAATATTCAGCATTCTGCCATATTTAGTGCATTCCATTTTGTATTAATCTACTGAGGATACTTTGATTGTCTCCTAAATTAACAAATACTAAGTCAAAATTAAACTTAATATACGTCAATCTCTTTTTTGTTGTAGTTGTGGCAACTGTACTAGCCGAATATCTATTATTTCTAAGTCAAAAGCATAACAGTCCAAATGAATACAATCTATTAATTTGTTAACAGATTATATATAATAACCTAATGTTTTAGACATTCCCGTAGACACTAGGATGTGGCTAAGGGAAAATAAGTTAGTTATAAATTTTACACCACATTTCTCCTTCTAGCCAGACTGTTCGGAATTTTAATAAATATTAAAGGTAAAAAGTTAACTATAAAGATGCCTAACTTAATAAATAGAAAGAGTGAGGAAAGAATAATAGAATTGAAAGCATTAGAGAAATTTGAGGAAGGTAGATACATAATTTAGCTAATTCCTAAAGTTTTAGGGATTGTCCCCCTGAAAATTATGACATACCTGGCTGAGTTACAGTACACAGCATGCAGCGAGTTTCTGATATTAGTTCTATGTTTTCACTTTCAATATTTTTACTCTGATTAATTTTAAATTACTTTCTAATTAAAATTTTTCTCATTAGTAAGTCTAAATTATTAAATTACTTCTAATTACTTTTGCTATTTTAAATGATATTTTCATCACAAAAGATTTTTTCCTTTAATAATGTAACTACATGGAATATACTTAAGCATCTTTATGTATATAAATTTTTTCCCAGCCAAAAAAAAAATTGAGATATATTATTTTGTGGCAAAAATATTCAGTTTTTCCACCAACTTTGCTAAAATAACTTTATTAGATGAAAGAAACATGATCTTTTAATAAAGTTCTATAAAAAGTCTTATATTTCAAAAAAGAACCATGCAAAAACATTTAAAAATACATTAGTTCTCAATACATACGAGGGATCCCTACTTGTTGTTTTCTTATTGCTGGACCAATGTTCAGCTTCTTATCCTTATAATTAAGTTTTTCAGCCTAAAATAAAAAAGAAATTATTTTATTATTTTAGCACTATTATTTATAAAATCAATAAGAAAAAACTAGTTAGAAAGAATTTCAAAAATTCAGACTATGATATTCTTTGAAAGTAGCAAGGAATAGTGGGAAAGAGCAGTCTTCAGACTGAAATAGATCTGGGTCTGACTGCAATTCCCGATTTTCCCCATTTGTAATACAGTCAATCCTCATTACTCGTGGATTCTGTATTTGTGAATTTGCCTATTTGCTAAAATTTATTTGTAATCCTAAAATTAATATTTGTGGCAATTTTGAGGTTATTAGTGGACACGTGCAGAGTGGCAGAAAATTTGAGTAGCCTGATGCACATGCTCCCAGCTGAGGTCAAATAAGGCGCTATTCTTTCTTCTTGTTCCAGTGCTCATACTCTAAGAGAGAGCTTTCTATTTAGTGCCATGTTTTCTCCACTTTCGTGCTTTTTGTTGGTGATTTTGCTATTTAAAATGGCCCCCATGTGTATTGTTGAAGTGCTGGCTAGCACAAGAAGACTGTCATAGGCCTTATGGAGAATATATATATATATTAGATGTGCTTAATGCTATTGGCCATGGCTTCAATGTTAATGAACTAGTAATCTGTTACATATGATGCCTTTAGATGGAAAAACACATAAAACAAGGTTATATATTGATGGGTTCATGACAATATTATGACCAGAGGTTCTTGGGAACATTATCTTGTATTTCCCCTAGAAAGAGGAGTTCAGCATTTGCTAATTCAGTGTTCCTAGCAATGTTAGAGAACATAACTGCCACAAATAAGAATTGACTTTTGTATATATTTTATACATACAACGTATATGATTTTAATAACATACAATTCAAATTCTACTTTTTTTCTAAAAAAGTTAAATGTTATATTTGCCTTAAAGTTATTACACTGAATTGCTGGCTATAGGCTTTTTCTGTGAATATTCTTAGTTTATATAATGTTTTTCACAGGAGGGAAATCATCTCAGATAACCTCACTGCTGGAATCCACATTTGTAGTGTTTTTTAAACATTCAAAATGCTATTAACACTTTGCAAAAGATATATCCCCAAGTTCTTAGTTTAAGTAAAGAAAGCGAAACATTATATTACAGTTTCACAACCATACTCGTAATGATTTTGGAATTTGCTCTTCTGCAGATTAAGTTTCCTAGAGACCAATGCCAATCTTAAGATGCAAATCTTTTTTAAAAAGCAATTGATTATTGTATTTGAACCCTGAAAAGATTAGTTTCAAATACAAAAGTTCCAGAAATGAAGTTAAATACACCAAAAGATCATACCTCTTGTAAAATTTTTTGTGCATCTTCTTGTGTTTCAAAAGTGACGAAACCATACCTAAATAAATGCATTAATTATTACTAATTAATCATTTTCTTAGAATGTTATATTAATTATATTAAAATGTTTTAAAATTTTGTTTTTAAATAATGGGCCACTGTAGGAGTAGGCATCTTTCTATGCTGCACTAGCATGGGAATCTTAAGAAGAATCATTCACAGCTTAACACTGTCACCTCCCTTTAGTCAGGGAACTAAAAGATAAAAGAACCTCTGAGATCTTGAAATAGCTTCAGCTCTCAGCTGTATGCAAGGAAGAAAAGCACAAGAGATTCATGCTGTGGCTTGAAAATTGGGATGCAATAAATTTCAATCCAGAGCAATAATCTCATTTTAAACTAATAGAAGTTTGGCTAAGAGAAATCAAAGTAGAAAAATAACTAAAAAATTTAAAATTTCAACACAATAAAATTTCTTATATTGGTGAATGACAATGTAAATGTATTATTTTATTATTATTAGCGCATATAACTGATAATGTAATTATTAGTATATTCCCAAACGATATCAATTAAAATATGTACGACCCAGATTTCACATCTGTTTTTCATACATAATTAACTTCAAGTACAATTCATATAATGTTCAAGATACAAATACACATAAATGATGTGCTCCGTGTCCAAAAAGCCAACATAGGTAGAGAAAAAAGTAACAAAAGAAAAAGTGTATCTGTCAAAACATAATTGCTATTTAGATAACTTAAAGAAACTCTTCTGAGTAATGCTAAATATCTTCACTATTTGCTTCAATTCATAATTACTGGATCATATACAAAGTTTCTTCTTTTAAACAAAGGAATTTCTCTTTATCTATTTGCCCAAAAAAGGAATTATTTTTACACTATTTTTTTGGTAGAACACACACACCACCCAGTGGAAAAGGCATAAAATACAGTTTACATTTCCATGTATGTTTTCCAATGATTAAAAAATGGATATTACCAAAACAGCAAATTCTGTTAGTCAAACACAAGAGGTAAATCTCACTTCATCTTAACATTGTTTGGCATTCTGAGGAAGTATCTCATCTGTTTAAAAATAACCTTTCTGTAGAATCCCATCTCTTCCAGAGTATCCATCTGTTGAATGTTGTTTCTCACTAATGCCACCTCAATGGGTCCCTTTTCTTATGCCTATAAATATTTATGTTTTGCCTCTCTTTCAAGAAAATAAATACAATACTTTACTGCCTTATCTATTTTCTTTTAACTTTGCAGTCCAACTCCTTAAGTGAGTGTACTATGTAAACTATCTTTTTCCTTTCTGAAATTCGGCTTTGTACACATAGCAATCCACCGAAACAGCTCTATACACATTTAAAGACACAGTCTATTGCTTTCTTCTCAATTTTCACTATCATTGATATGTCAATTAAAAATCATTCTCACTAGAATTATATTTCTCATACTGGTCCCCTAATTAGGTCTCTGAGGCACAACATAGAGACATTTCTTGGTGTCAGCTGTTTTCAAATAAAGCTCTCTATGGCCTAAAGCGGGGATACAATTCCAAAAGAATCTGATTCCTTTTGCTTCTCATTCCTCAGCTAATGTACATCTGCTACTCACATTAAGTGCTTGCTGCCTACCACTGAATGGTCCCTCCACTCATGCAAAACTAACTTCTCAACAAATTAAGAAATATTACAGTGTCTCCTCCCTCCAAAATACACACACACACACACACACACACACACACACACACACACACGGAAATCAAAAGGTAGGAGGAAAGAAGAGGGCGTGATAGTCTCTGCTCGAAAATGGAACGAAAGTAAACTGGCATACAAAACCTAGTCATCCAATGAAAATAGAGTTATTAATTCTATAGACAATCTGTAGTGATACTAACCCTTTGGATACTCCAGCTCTGTCATTTACAATCTTCACTTCTTTCACAGACCCATACTGGGAAAAAAATTTTCTTAAATCACTTTCATTTGTCTAATGGCATAAAAAGAAAACATTAAAAAACATTTTTAGTTGATAAAAGATGAATAATTCTCATGCTTGCTCTGGAGACAGAAAAAGTTATAGATAAGATGCAAGAAAAATGCCTCTCATCATCAAAACAGTGCATAAACCACTAGGTGATTAAAATCAAGGTAAATACCTTGCTTTATGTGATAGCTATGTTGTTAAATTACTATATGCCAATAAAAATGTAAGCTGAATTATTTTAAAACTACCAAGCTCACTATTTAAAGAAATCTTTAAATGATTCTTGTTCTCTAGCTGGCCAGTTTTAAAAAAACCAATTTGGATT
The DNA here is from genome assembly GCF_009828535.3 of Hylobates moloch. Lineage (NCBI taxonomy): Eukaryota > Metazoa > Chordata > Mammalia > Primates > Hylobatidae > Hylobates > Hylobates moloch. The sequence continues at coordinate 44,526,723 of NW_026652276.1, read as the reverse complement.
AGGAATGCTATTTCCATAGTAAGGGTACAATACTGTTGGCTCTTGTGGCTCAGAGACAGTCATGGCAGTGGAACTAGGTTGTGTTGGCCTACATCAGTCATTCTATTTTAATCAGTAGTCTCAGGAACTCCTTTCCTAAGTCAGTTTTAGGAAAGGAATGTATTTCCAAAAGTGCTTGAACTCAACTGTGAGAACAATGGTGTGACTATAAGATTTAAAGTTATTAGATTCCTTATCTGTACTCAATATACATTTCAGCTAAATTCAGACATTGTTTTGATAGTAAAATAAAAATTGGAATAATAATTAGATTTAAAGCATACAAGGTATCTACAAAGATGGTTTTGGCATGTCTGTTTTTTAATTGAAATAGTCTGATAATAGACTCATATCACCTTTTCTCAGAATACTGACACTAAATTCATTGCAATTTCATTTTCTGGTTTAGCTATAACTGTTTGTCTACAAGAGTAACTTTTCTCTAGAAAAAAATTTCTTTATATACACTGCAAAAAGACATGCTTTAGTGCAGAGCTATGCCTTTTGGGTTTAACTGCCACCTCACTACTTACATACACTATTGGTTTTTAGTTGGTAACATAAAGCCTGCTAAGCTGGATAATGACAAATACTGATTCAATCTAAGAAAAACTGAATGCCTTTTTTTTTTTTTTTTTTTTTTTGAGACGGAGTCTCGCTCTTTCACCCAGGCTGGAGTGCAGTGGCGCGATCTCGGCTCACTACAAGCTCCGCCCCCCGGGGTTCACGCCATTCTCCTGCCTCAGCCTCTCCGAGTAGCTGGGACTACAGGCGCCCGCCACCACGCCCGGCTAATTTTTTGTATTTTTAGTAGAGACGGGGTTTCACCGTGTTAGCCAGGATGGTCTCGATCTCCTGACCTCGTGATCCGCCCGCCTCGGCGTCCCAAAGTGCTGGGATTACAGGCGTGAGCCACCGCGCCCGGCCAACTGAATGCCTTTTATTTCAGTTAATAGAAAATGAAATCAATGCTAGAATAAGAATTGTTACTAGATACTTGAATACAAATTAATTCCAACTATTCTCTGGTAGAATAATCACTAGCTCAATTTTGTAGCTCCACTTCTTCAGTGACAGACAGTCAAGAAAAGTAAGAATTAAGAGGGATAGGCTGTTTGCTTATAAAAATGAAAGGTTAAAAAGTCCGTGACTACTTGCTATTAAAGTAAATGATTTCCTTGCTGGCCTTTATCTGTGGTTTTGAAAAAGGTATAAGTATACAGGAGGAAGCCCTAGCAGTTACCTTAAAACTATGGCTGCATTATAACAACCGTCTCCAAAGTTCATGCTGTAGCTGATGGGCTTCAGTAACCTAAAATAACTTGGCCATACGAATGTTTATATTTATTGATAACTTATTTTTAAAAGCATGCTAAGCTATTGTAATGTAAATGAATTCCCAAATTGAACATTTCTGCCAGCCATCAGTATTTTCCACAGATAAAGAAAATCTTTTTAAAAATAAATATTTTATAAGAAATAATTTTTCTTACTTTATTTTTAGTGAAACAATCATATACTTGTTTCGGACTCATTGTTTTGGCAAATACACTAAGTGTAACATTTCTCTTGTGCAGGAAAAAAGAAATTCCACCCAAATTGTAACAGATTGATTATATGGAAATAGAGAGTTATAAATGTCAAATATCACACCTAATGGCATAAGGCAGGTTTTTTTTTTTGTTGAAAATGATAACTCTCCCTATAATTTCTAATATGTAAAATAGAAGCTTGGAAATCCTTCTATATATCCATTTGAAAGTAAGAGTATTACACTTAAAATATCTATGCATGCCTTTCTTGTAGGTGTTTACTCTTACCTCCCCTCTGCGGGCTGGGAGGCACTGCACGTCATCTCATGAACTACGCTTCCTTGAAACAGTGGAATGGTTGATTACATGATGTAAATATATTACTTTTTAAAAAGCTTTTATTTTAGGTTCGGGGTACACGCGCAGATTTGTTACAAACTCGTCACGGGAGTTTGTTGTATAGATTATTTCGGCACCCCAGGTACTAAGCCTAGTACCGAATAGTTATTTTTTTCTGCTTAAATATATTACTTTTAAGATGCTTTATTCTGACAAGGACACAGGACTTTTTTGGTGATCAAATCCTAAATTCTAACATAGAAAGTGCTTTGCAAAGAATAGATGCCTACGAGGTTGCTCAGGAATCTGAGATAAGAGTTGGGGTAAAGAAATAGTATTTCATAAAACTAAGTTTTTAAAAAATGGAGTCTCTTTTGAAAATTATAATCATCGATTATTTTGGCTACTGGAATATTAGGGAAGAAAGTATAATTAGTTCTGGTATGGAAGAGTATGGAGCTATAAGACAGAAAACTAGGCTTCTAGTCTCACTCTGTCACTATGTGGCTAAGAGCCTACAGCAAGTCAGTGAGGATCAATTTCTTTATATTTGACGAACAGTTTTTAATGCTTTATGTAACCTACATGCTGGTTGAAAAGATTCTTTATAATAAGATAATTCGAAATCTGTTAATCATTATGCAAATATGTTATTATTTTATAGTTGCACAAAGAAAGAATTTCTGAGACATAAAGACTTCTAACGAAAAAATACACTTTACTGCATGCATAAATAGGTACCTTAAAGTCAATTCCTCCTACAAAGATGCGATTAGGGATCACTGTTCCATATCTTGGGGCACTTGTTGGGTTATTCAAAGGCACAGGCGACACAGGATTAGGGGATGGAGATAATGAATCTGTTTGCATCTGGTTTGATGTTTGCTGTAAAATAAAATTCTTTTACACTTTTTGCACTGGGTATAATGCAGTCTGCTTTTGATGCAGACCAAAAACATATATCTTTCAAAAAGAAGAGTCATTTAGGCAAAATATAGTATTCTAGGCTTTACTTTTAATATTATAAAAATTATAATTAGAGCTAAGAGCTTTTTAAGGCAACAGAACTAGGAAACACAGAATCTACTCCACTATAGAGATTTTAAATATTAAATATATTACTTAAAATGCTTATATTATTATCAAACCTATTACTTAATTATTAAGGGGAATATTAAACTCATGAAGATGTTTGAGAAAGAGAAAAACAGTCCCAGCCTGACACAATCAACTAGGCCCTGGTGTTGTTAGGAGTTGGCCTGGCACTCACAGCTAGGCTGTGGTGTTCTCTTGTTAACAGAACACCAACATCAGACAAAGTCACCCTATGACTCCGATGGATCAAGATTAAAAACAAGACCACTCCATAATCATGCTTGAATGCTGACAAAAACAAAGGCATTGCCCAAACCACAAGAATAACCAAACAACCCTCCATTCTGGCTGATATGAGTGACTGCTCCTTCTTTATCAGCTATAGTTTTAGCCTTGATCCATTTTTCTTTCCTTTTAGATAAAAGTTAACACATCCAATCATAGAATTACTACAACTCCTGACACTATACATTCCAGAGTAAAGCCCTACTTCCTTAAACCCTCTCTAAAAATTGCTCAACACAAGCCTATATCCTGTAAGTTCTAACACCTTCTGATTGAGAGGCCCCATGGTTTATGTTTTCCCTTGTTTGAACAATTAACAGACCCAACTTTACTAAATGACGCATGTGTTCCTGGTGGTCTTTAACTAATGGTCATTGACAAGCTAATGAACTCTAACATTCACATTCACCATTTTCAGCCTGAAAGTCAAAATTTTAAATGCACTTGTCAATTTGAAGATTGGACTGATTTTGTTAAAAAATTATATACTTGTAGCTCGTAAATGTTTATTACAAAGAATTAACTCAGTACATATCCACATGTTCACAATTCTAAGTTAGAGGACCTAATTTAAATCTTAATAAATATATATAAATGTATAAGCCTTTGCAGAATGGTAAGATAATAGACTTTTAAGGTATAACAAAAAAAAAAAACCAAGACTTGAGAATCGCGTTGAAGAGAAACCAATTCAAGAACTGTTGAATTATTTTCCATCTGAAAACACTAAACACGCTTCTGAGACAAACTCCATAATATCCTAAAGACAAACCCCATAATATCCTAAATATGTGCCTCAAAAAACTTGAAGTAAACTGGGTGTTGTGGCTCGTGCCTGTAATCCCAGCTGCTTGGGAGGCTGAGGCAGGAGGATTGCTTGAGATCAGGAGTTCAAGTTGTTTTTAATCTTGATCCATCGGAGTCATAGGGTGACTTTGTCTGATGTTGGTGTTCTGTTAACATGAGAACACCACAGCCTAGCTGTGAGTGCCAGGCCAACTCCTGGGCAACAAAGAAATACCCCATCTCAAAAAGAAAGAAAAAGAAAATAAAAGCTTGAAGTTCATAATTCCAATTCTCTGAGAAACAAACTCATGAAAATGAATTTCCAGCTCAGGTAATAGAGTTGTTCTTTTTCAAATTTGTTGTGCTCTTTCTTCTCTGGCCAATACAATCACAATCCCTAAATTAATCTTTGCAAGATGTACACAGAAATGACTAGGACAGGAGTGGCAATTGGGCTATAGGCTAGACCTTATGGGCTCTCTTCCCCATCCAGCCTTAAGGAAGTATGTACTCCTAATAAGGGAATATGTAAATACTTCTTTTAAAACACAGAAAAGCCACCACATTTCATAATTACTATGTTGTAGTTTCCAATGAAAGAAACTGGGAATCTAATCTTAACAGCTTTCTCTCTGGGCACTTGGAGGTTATTTGTGACTTCAGTCACTTCGCTCAGTAGGATATAATGCTCAGAATGGGTAATTCTGGAATGCTTAGTATTTTTCAACCATGGATTTTGTATTGCTAGAGATAATATAACAGCTCTAGTAGATGTAATCTTGTCTTTCTGCCCATTTGTTTACAGTGTCAAAATTACCTATTTGCTAAATTAAAAAAAAATTCTTCATGAAATTCTCTTATTGAAAATTAGATGTACTAATTTGTTCGCAAGTTTAAGTAAAAGACAAACCCCATTATATTTCACTGAGAGAAGGATGAAATGAACGGAAGTAAACAGTGCTTTATTTCCAATCTCGAGAAACTAAAGGATACTCCCTGAGAAAAGAAAAACAACCTTTCACACTCAATTCACTTCATTCTCCTCCACTCTCTAAGGCTCCTGCTCTATTGTGGGCTCGCTCTGCTTAAGTTTTCTCCCTCATCATTTTCTAACATATGATTTAGTTTACTTAGTATGTTTATTATCTGTCTCCACTATTATGTAATGCATTAGGGCAGGAGTTTTGCTTTTTTCACGGCAGCATCTAAAGTACTGACAGTACACAGCAGGTGCTCAATAAATATCTGTTGAATGACTAAAAGTGAATCATTTCTTCAGTAGAGACCTGCTCACAATATGCCAAATAGGCTGAAGGCTAAAGAATACAGTATAATAGCAGTCTAATATATATATATATACACACACACACATATACATATATATACATTATATATACATATATATACACATACATATATATATACACACACATATATATATATTTGAGACAGAGACTTGCTCTGTCGCCAGGCTGGAGTGCAGTGGCGTGATTTCGGCTCACTGCAACCTCCGCCTCCCTGGTTCAAGAGATTCTCCTGCCTCAACCTCCCGAGTAGCTGAGACTACAGGGGCGCACCACCACGCCCAGCTAATTTTTTTGTATTAGTAGAGATGGGTTTTCACCATGTTAGCCAGGATGGTCTTGATCTCCTGACCTCGTGATCCGCCCACCTTGGCCTCCCAAAGTGCTGGAATTACAGGCGTGAGCCATTGCACCAGGCCTACAAAATATTTTAATGTTAGCAATAGCAAGGCTCAGGTGGAGGCAACATCTAAGTTCATTATAAACAATTAGCGACGCATTGAGTTAAACAACAAAGAAGGCCTCAAATTCCACTAGCAATAATTCCGCACGTGTTACAGAAACACCTAGATGGGGACTGTTGTCGGGTTTGAAGGCTCCTCCGCTTGCTAAAACTTCCAGCACTAGAGAGTTTATTAAACTTCTCCAAAGCAATGTGCCCTCACTGGCTCCTCCCCTTGAGAATCAACCTCGAGATCTAGCATCTATTTTGCAAACGAAGACAGCAGGAACGGGCGGGCTAACCGTCGCAGTCACTGCCTCGGCGCTCCTCCCCCTCCAAGGCCAGCAAGTTGCCGCACTAGGGGAAATGGCCGCAGCGACAACTTCCTCGAGTTCTCTCGGGTCATCGTGAACTTGGGCACCGAAACGAGGATCCACCCCCTCCCCACCAAAGTGCGGGAGGGAAAAGAAGGCTAGCCAGCGAGAAATTTTGCCCCGCAAATCCGCCAGCAGCAGTGGCGGGAACCCTCAACGGCACCGACCCCGCCGCTGGCCTCGTGCGCAGCTGGTCCCCACCCTCTCGTGGCGCTCCCTGATTGGCTGCTGGCGGCGGGACGGGGCGGGGCGGGACGGCATGTTGCCGCTGCGCCTCGGGCCTGTGCGGGCAGTCCTCGTTCACTTCCCCAAGTCAGCCCTGACTGGCTCGGGAGCACAGCCAATGCTAGAGTGTCCGGGTCCCGCCTGGGCCACAGGCAGGCCCCTGCCAGGTCTCTCAGACCTTCCGGTCCTCGCTGACCAGTCGGGGAGTGGAGGCGTCGACCGCCCTGGCAACTCCTCGCCTTGGGCGGCTGGGTCGAGTTCGGCCGGAGGGAGCGTCAAAGACGCTGCCTAGCCCAATTTCGGCGGGAAAGCGGTTTATCTGCTCGGACTCCATTGGGTGCCTGGCCGCACGCCGCCTCCCGAAACATCCACGGCTGAGGTCCCCTGGCCCGTCTACACCCAGTCCAGGCCCTGTGGCGGCGCCTTCCTGACCCCCATGAGACAGCCAGACGAGGTCTGCGGGAGGGCGGCTCCTGGCAGCGGTCGGTGGGGCACCTGGCCACGTTTCTTCCCAACCAGATAGCGAGCGTTTGGGGCCTTCACCTCGCCCCTCCAGGCCCTCAGGGACAGGCTCCACGCTGCTCTTTCTCCCTGCTACCCCGCGCCCTGGGGCCCTGATCGCTGTACTCACCGGCCCGGACTCGGTTTCCATTTTCCTCTCCGCTCTTCAGAGACGCGGGGTAGGGAAGAGAAGCCTACAGTTTGAAGCCACCTTCACGCCAAGGCAGCTGCGCTGCTTGTCCTGCCTGGGACTCTCGCCCCCTGGCGGCGAGGGCGGCGGTGGCAGCTGCAGGGGAGCAGGCTCGGACCCGGGCCCTGAACCTGCCACCTGGCGGGTGGGGAGAAGCGTACTGCGTCGCCTCGGGTGTCAGGTGGCGGTGCGGGCGGGCGCCACAAGCCGGAGAGGGGCGCGGGCGGGCGAGTTTCGGCTGTGGCCTTGGGACTCCGAGCCGGGGCGTCTCAGGGGCAGAGCGCACGGCACAGCGGGGCGGGCGTGGGGCGTGCGGAGCGAGGGCTCGGTTCTGGGACCCCTCTCGCCTTCTCAGACGGCTGGGGAGGAGAGAGCCAGCGGTCAGGCAAAGCTCCATGCACGCCTTCCCCTCTCTTCCACTTGAGAAGAGTCGGCCTCTGGGACTGGTGGGTTTCGAAAGGTTGAGGTGACCTTAAGGCTTTACTGAGGTGGAAGAAGCCGGTTGACGGGCGACTTCCGAAGACTGGTGTAAAGCGAAGAAGGTTCTAGAGTCAAACTCTGACTCTTGGGGCCTGACGCGCAAAACTCGGGGGCTCCCGAGAAGCCGCGGACGCCGCTCTGCACCTGTTGCCGCCGTCACTCATCCCGCCAGGCGGGCGGGGCCGCGCGGGTGGCTTGGTCAGGACCTGCCATTCAGCCCAGGCTCCGGTGCCCGCCCTGGAGGGCGCCCCAAGCGGGTCCCGGCCCCGCTGAGCACCTCCAGCAGTGGCAGAGCCTCTGGAGGGGTCCGGGACAAAGCCACCCGCGCGGTAGGGGGCGACTTAGCGGCTCCAGCCTCCAACCGCCTTGGGATCGCCTTTGGAAGAAGATTGCGCTTTTTTTTTTTAAATTAATGAATTAATTAACTATTTTTATTTTTGAGACGGAGTCTCGCACTGTCGCCGGGGCTGGGCTGCAGTGGCGCGATCTCGGCTCACTGCAACCTCCGCCTCCTGGATTCAAGCGATTCTCCTTGTCTCAGCCTCCCGAGTAGCTGGGATTACAGGCGCCCGCTACCACGGCGAATTTTTGTATTTTTAGTAGAGACGGGGTTTCACCATGTTGGCCAGGCTTGAACTCCTGACTTCAAGTGATCTGCCTGTCTTGGCCTCTGAAATTGTTGGGATTACAGGCGTGAGCCACCGTGCCCGTCCAGTTAACTAATTATTTAGACACGAAGGCTCACTCTGTCGCCCAGGCTAGAGTGCGGTGGTGCAATCACGCTCACTGCATTCTCGACCTCCTGGGCTCAAGCGAGCCTCCCACCTCAGCCTTTTGAGTAGCTGGGACCACAGGCAGGCCCACGCCACCACGCCTGGCTGAAAGAAGACTGCTTTGTAAAGAATACGTATTTCTAGTAGGTAGCTAAAATGATTACAACGGGATAAACTTATAGTAATGATTATCATTATTATAGCTGCCATTTATCAAGTACTTTGTTTCAGGCACAATGCTTTGTGATTAGTATCATTTAATCTTTTCATTCTCACAGCAACCTTTCAGATAGATGCTCCAATTATTGTCATAGTACATGATGAAGCAGAGATTTGAAGGATGAGTAATTTGGTCAAGATCTAAAGCTGTAGGAGGTTTAACCGTCGTCTCCCCCCCCACCTACAGTTCTTGATCTTAACCATTTTGCCATATATTTTTATAGAATCAGCAGTAACAACTGTTAAAAGTTACACCAGTAATAACTATTGTACACACTACTATGAAAGTTTGACTTTGGGTTACTTTGCCTTCAAGATATAGAATTAAAAAGAGAGTGACTATATTAATTTTTTATTTATTCAAAGATTAGCTCTTCGTATTATTTTACCCAAAAAAAAATGGGAAACAATTTTTGTTTATCTTACCTGAAGAATCCCTAAAGTCATTATACATTTCTGCATGCAATTTAAGCTAATTTTGTCGGGTTTAAGTCTCTGTGCAAATCGAGAATACAAACCTATTTAGATGAAAACTCATATTCTAAAGCATAATAATTTTACTGTTCAATACCAGTAGAACTGATCTTCTTTGGGCATTTTTTTTCCTAGGACTGTTGATGGATTTGGGTAGATGTTCCTATCCTCTCTTGCCCAAATTTTTTTGACTAAAAACACTTATTTTCGAGAACTACATTCTCTTAAAAAATGTACTCAGCGCAGTAGGTGTTTAATCTGACAAAAATTTACATAATTTAGGGAACACTAACTGTATTTCAAGGCTGGTGTTGGGTACTAGAGGGATATACTTTATTTTCAGTATGGCAATTCTCTGTTCTGCCTCTTACTATTAATTCTTACACCAAAAGGAATGTTCAACCTTAAAACTTGGATAAACCACATAATATTATGCAATGCACTCCAATTTAGTAGACACGGAGTTCCTATTCTGTGCAGTAAATAATGGAATATAATATGGTAGATATGAAGATGAAGAACAGGGGTGTCCAATCTTTTGGCTTCCCTGGGCTACATTGGAAGAAGAAGTATTGTCTTGGGCCACACATAAAATACATAAACACTAATGATAGCTTATGAGCTAAAAAAAAAATCACAAAAAAACTCATAATGTTTTAAGAAAGTTTATGAATTTGTGTTGGGCCGCATTCAGATGTGGCCCATGGGCTACCAGTTGGACAAGTTTGATGAACAAGGTCAAACCTCTCTTCTCAAAGCATTTTAAATCTAGAAGGATAGAAAAAACTAATTACTCAAAACAGTGTAATATAAATATGCTTATAAGAAAATAAAATACAGGCATAACAGTATAAGTGATATATGAACAATGATCAACGGTCTGTGGGAGCATAGAGGATAGCATCATAGAGCACAGCGTCCAGGGCTGGGTAAGAGCATGGTTAAGGCTGGAATGCTGGTCTGGGCAGAAAAGTTGAGGGAAAGATATTGAGCCTGTATCATGTACCTAACGCTGGGCTAGTCACATTCTTTTTAAGTCTTAGTTCTCTCTTTTTCTTAGTCTCTCTTTTTCTCTCTCTCATTGGAAACCTGAGTCTTAGGTAAAAGTGACTCTTGTGGTCACATAGCTAGTAAGTGGTGGATGCCATTTTCAAAACTTAGTTCCTTTTTTTTTTTTTAATTATGCTTTAAGTTCTAGGGTACATGTGCACAACGTGCAGGTTTGTTACATAGGTATGCATGTACCATGTTGGTTTGCTGCACCCATTAATTCGTCATTTACGTTAGGTATTTCTCCTAATGCTATCCCCCCGCCCAGCTCCCCACCCAACAACAGACACTGGGGTGTGATGTTTCCCACCCTGTGTCCAAGTGTTCTCATTGTTCAGTTCCCACCTATGAGTGAGAACATGTGGTGTTTGGTTTTTGGTCCTTGTGATAGTTTGCTCAGAATGATGGTTTCCAGCTGCATCCATGTCCCTGCAAAGGACATGAACTCATCCTTTTTTATGGCTGCATAGTATTCCATGGTGTATATGTGCCACATTTTCTTAATCCAGTCTATCATTGATGGACATTTGGGTTGGTTCCAAGTCTTTGCTATTGTGAATAGTGCCGCAATAAACATACGTATGCATGTGTCTTTGTAGTAGCATGATTTATGTTCGGGCAAAGTGCACTTTGTCATGTTACTTATACTATGGCAATAAAGATAATTTTATTCTGGAGACCTTTGTAAATAGGGACCATTGAAGACGATTGAACCAAGAAGTTGTATAATCAGAGCCAAATTTTAGGAAGATATTTTCATATCAAAGAAGAGTTTTTGAGGGGCACAGACTGGAAACATAATTAAATTTGGAGGAGAAAACAATTCAAGTGAAAAATAATGGGGACCTGAACAAAGGTGACAGGAGTGAGAATCAAACACTGGGAAAAGGTTAAAGAGATACCAGTGAGGAATTGAGACTGTTGGGCGTGGGTGATGATGGAGAGGGATTGGTGAGGCTTATTCAGAAATCTGGTTTCATATATGGGAGATACTGTTTACCAAGATAAACATAAAAGTATAGCACATTACAAATTGCAAACATAAACGTCCCATTTTCTTAAGTTTTCTGCCAGCTTCCTAATGTTTCTCATCTTTTTTCTTCACACAATCTGTTCCGAACATAGTCTTTGTTTCAGGGATTTACCCAAACCTACCCTTCTTTCTTGCCTTCGCTAGCTGACAGTTCTTTCCTTCTTACCTCTTGAGTTTTCTAACTTCAGATTCTAGCTCCTAATATCTACTTCTGGCTCTCGTTTTCTTGATAACCCTTTGGATGCATTCTCTAGTTTATAGATGTGGATAACTATTTTGTGCCTCCTGTGGGCGGGCTTTATGCTATGGCATGGGATACAGCAATGATTAAGGCCTAGTTCTTGCTCTGGTAGCAAGACCTAGTGGCAGCCTGTGGTCTAGTGCAAGAAGCAGCTAAGCAGCCTGTGGTCTAGTGCAAGAAGCAGCTAAGTAAGTAAAAAGTTTATACATTCATTGTGCTAAGCATGGTAGTAGAAGAGTTGCCAGGTACAGAGATAGCCCAGACCAGGGAGTGATTTAACTTGGTAGATAAAACAACATGAAAAGATATGTTTAGAAAATGCCTCTGTTTCCATTTTACTTTTTTTCTTGTTTCCAGATCTATTAACTTATTGTTTCATTTTGGAGGATTTTAGGTGCTTTCTTTTTCTCTGTAATGGTTGGAGGTTTGAAATAGGAGAGGTGAGGGATAGAGTTAAAAAATATGCCTTAAGGAAGCAAAGAGGACAGCTCAGATCTTCTTTTCTCCTACAGGGAACACAACACTTGTTACAGAGACGAAGACTAGGACAATATTTGATTTATTGATTTTTTTTGGGTAAAAATTAGTTCATTTATTTGCTTATGCTGTTTACTATGAGCACTACTTAGATGCAAGAACATACAATATAGAACCTACTGCTTAGCATAAAGTATGAACTCAAAAAATATTTGTAGAATAAGGGAATAAATGAACAGATAAGCCTCACCCCATTCCACACTTTATCTAAGCCCCCACCATTTGATTCTTACTTTAGACACTTGGACCATTAAGAGGCTCACTAGGTGGACTCTCCGCTAATCCTTATCAGTAGACTGAGATCAGATACTTACTTTCTTGTCCTTAACTCCCAGAAGTGAATTTGGACATGTTTAATTTTAAAGAAAAGTTTTAGTTGTGATGCTTAGTAAGAGGTGGCTTTTCTTTTCATTAAGATATAAACTAGGAGACTTCTTGGTACTTTAGACAGGCTAGCTCATGGCTAGAACACAGCTGTCCTTCTAGACCACTATGACATCCTTCTGGATTAAGAGTGAAGAACAATTGATTATTGCCAGATAACCTTTTTCTTTGTTCCTTTTCCTCCTCAATGGATATGTGGATTCTAAATTTTAATTGATTTCTCCTGATTGATTTTCCCATTAGCAATTTATGAGAGTACAGATTCCTTTTCATTGGCACACTGTAAGTTCTCACTCTTGGAAGCTTCTGCCAGCCTGGTGGTAGGCAAATCTAAAAAGCTCACTGGTTGGTCCTTTAATAGCTCTGATGTTCTGTAGTTCTTTTTTTATTGACAAATAAAAATATTTTATAAATACATAGTTGTATATATTTATGTGGTATAATGTGATATTTTGATATATGTATATATTGTGGAATAATTAAGTCAAGCAAATTAACATATCCATCACCTCATCTGCTTATCATTTTTCTTGTGGTGAGAACATTTAAAATCTACTCTTTTAGCAATTTTGAAATGTATCAGTAAAACTTACTCATTCTATCTAAGTAAAATTTTGTACACTTTGACCAATGTCTTCCCTTTTTCTGTTTCTATGAGTTTGACTTTTTTATATTCTCTATGTAAGTGAGATCATACAGTATTTGTCTTTCTGTGCCTGGCTTATTTCACTTAACATATTGTCCTCCATGTTCATCTATATTGTTGCAAATGACAAGATTTCCTTCTTTTTAAAGGCTGGATAGTATTCCATTGTGTACATATGCCACATTTTCTTTACCCATTTATCTGTTGATGGACACTTAGATTGCTTCTATATCTTGGCTTTTGTGGATAATGTTGCGGTGAATATGGGAGTGCAGATATCTCTTTGACATACTTTTTTCAGTTTCTTTGAATATATAGCCAGAACTGGGATTGCTGGATCATATGGTAATTCTATTTTTAGTTTTTTGAGTAACCTCTGTATTGTTTTTCAAAATGACTGCACAAAGTTACATTTCCACCAACTAGGCTTCCCTTTTCTCCATATCCTCACCAACACTTATTATCTTTCACCTTTTTGATGATAGCCATATAACAGGTGTGAGGTGATACCTCATTGCAGTTTTAATTTGCATTTCTTTGATGATTAGAGATGTGTGGCAGGTCTTATTCATTTTTGTACACTGTGAACTTAACTCTGTAATGACACATAGCAGGCATTCAATATTTTTTCTTAAACTATTGAGGTAGAGCAGTAGTACCCCAGGAATATGGGAATAAAATATTAGAGCTCATATTTTTATTTATCTAAATTGATAAGAAGTAAATCAAGCTTTGCTAATATTTGATATGTAGATTCCACTCTTACCCTTACTTGGTCCATACATGGGTAAAAATATTTTGAGGGAAGATTAGGAGTTCTAGAACATGGAGAAGTTGATAGCTCCAACTCATTGCCAGGTCCATGAGCCCAGCTAAATGAATTTTAAATTATGTTGTGTTAGTTTGAATTAAACTAACTCAAGATGGATGCATGGCTTAAATATTCCGGAGAACATAAATCAAAGATAATTCTAGTGAACATTTCAAAAATTGCAAAGCGTACCCTTCTTCTATTCTTACTACAAGCACGTCCTCAGCCACATCACGAAGTAAAAACAATGACAATATATCATATAAGAAGTCAGCTCCCCAAAATTGACTTTTTAGTATGTGGATGTACACCCTCTTCTGTAAACAACAGAAGGCCCTAAATGGATATTGTGTCTTAAGATATTAGCTAATGGTGGTATAAAGCCATCACCATTAGCAAAACATTTTAAAACATCTTCTTAAAACTTTTTGATGTATGTTTTATAATGTGCATAAATACTAATATAGAGACATAGTAAATGATGGGCATCTTCAAAAACCAACAAGAATTTGCAAATACAACGTGTGGAAACTCCTACAGAAGAGCATGGTCCTCAAGATCTGCTTTTTTTTTTTGTTTTGTTCTAGAAGGTGGAGGAAATACACACTTAAAAAGGCAGACACACTTAAAAAGATGTAAATATAGTACACTAGGTATAAAAGGTATTAATGAAGAATAAATGGTAACTTGAGCATTTTGGAAACACTTTCTGGAAAAGACGATGTCTGAACTGAATTTTGAAGAAGGAATGATGGTTACCTCAAGGAACAGAGGTGGGAAAGGGATTTCATATAACTAAGATGTGAAAGCATGAAATGCATTTAGTATTCAGTGGATTTCAAGTAGCCTAATAGTCCTAGAGTGTGAAAGAAGAGAAGTGGTGTAGCCAGAGAGAATTCCAGGGATGTAGATAGGAGCCATGGCCATGTGTGCCAAAGAGCCTGGACTCTGTTCAGCTGGCACTGGGAAGCCAATAAAGCTTAATAGTGGGAAGTCAGATTTGTACTTTACATAAATCCCTCTATCTACAAAATAGAGGGAAGATGGATATTAGAACAAAACACATGGTCACTGTAATCAACTTAATTGGTGTTGGATGGGAATCAGGACAATCCAAAAGTAGACTGAAGTACATGTAGAAATGTGATATATGACAAGAAGGATAATTCTACTCAGTGAGGAGACAATAGGATTATTTAATAGTGTTGGCACAAATAGACATTCATCTGGAAGAAAATAAAAATAGACCCCCATCTTATTTTTAAAAATTTATTTGACACTTATACACATTCATTAACACTTATATAAATATAAAAACCAAATTTAGAAATAAGTTATAAACAGACCAAATACATAAATAGTTTAAAAAAGCAATAAAAATCTTGCAGAAAAGGGTAGGATTTATATGTACAATATAGGGGTGGAAAACTGCATCTTAATCAACAATGGAGACTCAAAAATTATAATCGAACTGATAGACATTTTTTGATTCTGTGAAAATTAATATAATGTGTAGGCAAAAGTTTCCATAAAGTCAATAAAGGATTGTTCTAGATAACTACTAATGTAGATGACATAATAAGGATAATATTTACAATGTGCTGATTGAGTTCTCTGGGAAGCATATGGAGTTAGGGGTGCAAAAGGTTTATTGGGGAGTAAAATATTTGGGGGAAAAGGGAGGAGCAGGTGGTGCCATCACTCCAGTTACAAGCTGACTCAGCCAGCCAAGTGGGAGCTGTGGAGCAAGGATGTCTGTTGGTGGAGTCCTGTGATGGTGGAAATGGAGAAGGGCATGCCCTCAGCTATCACTGCCTCACTCATTCATTGGCCATGGGCTGCCTGAAGAAGAACTTTATGATCTTGGTTCAAATTTGAGGTAGACCCTGAATAAGTGAATAGCTGCAGGCTGTCAGTGAACCATATGCTTCGCAGCTGGGGACTGAGTCCTTTATCATAGCAGGGTCTGGGTGTGGCAACTCTGTGTTTGTCATAAAACTCTTACAAAATCCTGAGAAAATGGCATTTGATCCAATAGAAAATAGGGCAAAGCACATTTGTAGACAATTTACTGAAGATCAAGAGCAAATGGCCAAGAAACATTGGAAACAATGTTTAGTAATCTGGAAAGTGAAAATTAAAATAACAATAGACTATAACGTTATACCTATAATAGTCACACAAATTAATGAGAGCTACAATACCTTTTAAGGTGGAATGTGAAGTATTGTAGCTCTTTCGGAAAGCTATCAGGCATTATCTATCAAAGGTAAGTATATGCCTTAGACCCTAAAATTTGACTCCTGGGAGTCTATCTTATACAAATAAAACCTTTGGTTCATAAATGTATGTATAAAAATGATTTTTACAACATTGTTTGTAGTTATGAAAAACTAGAAATAAATTGAATACCCTAAATAGGGCAATGGCTGAATGAATTAGGATATATTCACACCATGGAAATATTATGCACTTATTTAAAAGAAGGAATTAGTAGCTATTGCAGAAGAGGTGGTGAGATTTTTTACTAGCTCTTATTGAATGAAAAAAGAAAGATGCAGAGGAGTATTGTATTAGTCTGTTCTCACATTGCTGCAAAGATTCTATCTGAGACTGGGTAATTTATAAAAGAAAGAGGTTTAATCGACTCACAGTTCAGCATGGCTGGGGAGGCCTCAGGAAGCTCATGGTAATGATGGAAGGGGAAGAAAATATGTCCTTCTTCACAGGGTGGTAGGAAGGAGAATGAATGAATACCCAGTGAAGGGAGAGGCCCCTTTTAAAACCATCAGATCTTGTGAGAACTAACTTATTATGGTGAGAACAGGATGGGGGAAACCATCCCCATGATTCAAGTATCTTCACCTGGTCCTTCCCACAACACATGTGGATTATGGGAACTATAACTCAAGATGAGATTTGCACTGGGACATAGCCAAACCATATCATTCCACCCTTGGCTCCTTCGAAATCTCATGTCCTCACAGTTCAAAACATAATCATGCCCTTCCAACAGTTCCCCAGAATCTCAACTCATTCCAGCATTAACTCAAAAGTCCAAGTCCAAAATCTCTTCTGAGACAAGGCAAGTCTCTTCCATCTATGAGTCTGTAAAATCAAAAGCAAGTTAGTTACTTCTTAGATACAATGGGAGTACAGGCATTGGGTAAATACACCTGTTTCAAATGGGAGAAATTGGCCAAAATGAAGGGGCTACAGGCCCCATGCAAGTCCACAATCCAATAGCGCAGTTACTAAACTTTAAATTTCCAAAATGATCTCCTTTGACTCCATGTCTCACATCCAGGGCACACTGATGCAAGAGGTGGGTTCCCATGGCCTTGGGCAGCTCAGCCTCTGTGGCTTTGCAAGGTACAGCCACCACCTCCTGGCTGCTTTCACAGGCTGGCGTTGAGTGTCCGCAGCTTTTCCAGGTGCATGGTGCAAGCTGTAGGTGGATCTACCATTCTGGGGTCTGGAGGACGGTGGCCCTCTTCACACAGCTCCACTAGGCAGTGCCCCTGTGGGGACTCTGTGTGGGGGCTCCAGCCCCACATTCCTCTTCTGCACTGCCCTAGCAGAGGTTCTTCATGAGGGCTCTGCCCCTGCGGCAAATGTCTGCCTCGACATCCAGGGGTTTCCATACATCCTCTGAAATCTAGGTGGAGGTTTCCAAACCTCAGGTCTTGACTTCTGTGGACCCACAGGGTCAGCACCATGTGGAAGCTGCCAAGACTTGGGGCTTGCACCCTCTGATACCATGGCCTCAGCTGTACCATAGCCCCTTTTAGCCATGTCTAGAGTGGCTGGGATGCAGGGAACCAAGTCCCTAGGCTGCACACAGTAGGGGGGCCCTGGGCCTGGCCCACAAAACCATTTTTTTCCTCCTAGACCTCCAGGTCTGCGATGGAAGCAGCTGCTGAAAAGGTCTCTGATATGCCCTGGAGACATTTTCCCCATTGTCCCATTGTCTTGGCAATTAGCATTTGGCTTCTCATTACTTATGCAAATTTCTGTAGTGGGCTTGAATTTCTTTCCAGAAAATGGGTTTTTCTTTTCTACTGCATCGTCAAGCTGCAAATTTTCCAAACTTTTATGCTCTGCCTCGCTTTTAAACGTAATTTCCAATTTCAGATCTCTCTCAAGTTCAAAGTTCCACAGATCTCTAGGATGGGGGCAAAATGCCACCAGTCTCTTTGCATAGCAAGAGTGGCATTTACTTCAGTTCCCAACAAGTTGCTAATCTCCATTTGAGGCCACCTCAGCCTGGATTTTATTGTCCATATCATTATCAGCATTTTGGTCAAAGCCATTCAAGTCTCTAGGAAGTTCCAAACTTTCCCACATCTTCCTATTTTCTGAGCCCTCCAAGTCTCTAAGAGGTTCCAAACTTTCCCACATTTTCCTACCCTTTTTTGCATCCTTTAAACTGTTCCAATCTCTGCCTGTTACCCAGTTTCAAAGTTGCTTCCACATTTTTGGGTATCCTTATAGCAGCACCCCACTCTACCGGTACCAATTTTCTGTATGAGTCTGTTCTCACATTGCTTCAAAGATACTACTGAGACTGGTCATTTATAAAGGAGAAAGGTTTAATTGATCACTGTTCAGAATTGCTGGGGAGGCCTCAGGAAATTCACAATCATGGTGGAAGGGGAGGCAAACATGTTCTTCTTCACAGGGTGGCAGGAATGTGAATGAATGAACACCAAGTGAAGGGGGAAGCCTCTTATAAAACCATCAGATCTTGTGAGAACTAACTCACTATCATGAGGATAGGAGTGGGGAAACTGCCCCTGTGATTCAATGATCTCCACCTGGTTCCTCCCACAACAAGTGGGGATTATGGGAACTAAAATTGAAGATGAGATTTGGGTGGGGCACATCCAAACCATATCAAGTGTATATAAGATTATCTCTCCCCCCTCATTTTTTTCTGCTAAACAATGACAAAATATACTTTGTTTATGTGTGTGTATATATTTATATATATATACATATATATATATAATATACACATACACACATATACATAGATGAATGTTAACTTGAGTTACCTTGCAAGGAGTGGGGAGGGTTGATGTGGGTGGAAGAGGGAAGATGTGTCCAAGATAGGCAAAAGAAGAACAAATTGTACCAAAAACGAATACATATGATCTCTTTATGCTATAATTTCTAAACCTAATAAGAAAGGCAGAATCGGGGCTTACATAGCTTGCAGTAAAGAGATAAATGAGAAAAATGGGTCACAGAAATGGAAATCATTATATGCAATTTTATTGGATATATAAAAGTTTTTAGTTTGTACCAGTTTACTAGATGCCAGAAATATTTACTGGCTACATATAAATCAAACAGTATCCGGCCATATGAACTGAAAGCATAGTTGTGGAAAGCACAGGGCTTTCAGTAAACTTACATATCTCTATCACTCAGCAGAGGCTAGGTTATATTACAGTAACAAATGAGCCCCAAATCCAAGGGGTTTACAACAAAGGATGCTTTATTGCTCATGTTACGTGTCTATTATGGATTGGCTTCAGTTCTGCTCCATGCCACTTTCACTCAGGATTCAGCCCCTATCTGGTGAACAATCTCGAGGCTGAGAAAATGTGATCATAGTTAAATTTATGCTGGCTTTTAAAGCTTCTGCTTAGAAGAGGGTTCTTTCACTGGTCAAAGCAAGTCACACGGCTGAGCCCACTGTCAATGGGGTGAGGATGTATGACCCTCCTCCAGGGAGGATCAGTAAAAATCCCCCAGGGTATAAAGATCTGCTTTATGGCAAAGAGTGTTAATGAAGTGTTTCCGTGTGATCACAGTAGTGAATGTTATTAATGATTGGTGGATTAATGAGAGGTGAGAATTAAGATGAGAAATAAGAGGAAATACATTGTGTATGCTACTTTTTATAATTAAATAAATGCTATTTTTATTATCCACTGGGTGTTAAGTATAAAGACACTCTTTTTGATTTTTTTGTTTCAATCACAGATCACAGACCATCTCATCACATTTTCATAAAACAAACAAAGTAAAATCTCTTTAATCCATATTCTGAATATAGAAAAATTATGGTAGGCAGAAGGGTAAAATTTTAACTACATATTTCATTTTTCTGAATTTTAGAATTCACAGCAGTTTATTGATGAGAAATATAATGATCATCACAAATCAGAAAACATATTCCTTCCTTTATAAATTATGGTATAAAATAGTACTGTTTTGTGCTTTTTGCCCAGAGTTTAAGTATTTGCTTGTCCAAGAATCTTCCAAATAGATTTTATCTGCAGCTATCAGTTTAGTTATTAAAATTTCATTTTGGTTAGGAGAAAATTTGAAGAAAGTGCTGCAACCTCTTATTACACAAAACGTACAGTGCTTCTTGTTATTCTATTTCACAAGTTAAATTACATTTCAGTCCTTTACTGTTGTCTAATATTTCAGATGTTTCCTACAACATACATAAACAAAATTTCAAAAACAATTGTAAGATTATCTGAAATGTTTCACCAGTACAATTTATACAGAACAGTGAATGGCAAAAGTCCCAAGTGTGGTTCAACAGCTGTTGCTCCCGTACTGTGGGCTGAGTAGAGGCAGTTGTATCCATGGTGACCTATATGACTTAGTGAGAGTGGGAACTGGGATTCTCACAGGAGTTAATGACAGAGCAAATGCTGGCAAGCCAGCTTTCATCAGGCATTTGGCCTCAAATGTTTTTTTTTTTTTTTTTTTTTTAAAGAAAGGATTCACTTTTTCTAACTCCTCATTGTGTAAAGCAGACAAACTTCATATTGTGCTTAACAGAAGAGCTATATACCTGAAAACTAACTTGGAAAAAAAGGGCTTACAAAACAAACTATACTTTACTTTTGTCCTATATTTTAATGTAAAACATGCATTATGATTTTATATTTATTCAAATATTGCACTCTGCTTCTTCCTCCCAAAAGGTTTAAGGTAGACTAGAATGAAGGAGTATCAATAAAGTCTATAGAATAGGTGTTAAGAGTCTTATACATTATGAGTGGAGAAAAGAAGTGCATTAGAAAAGGAAATATGACTCTGCAGTTTCTTCCAATGGGCCCTATGACCCTAAAAAGCATTAATAAACTTCATACTTTGGTATAAGTTGGAGGATAAAAACCTCACCATCATGTAGGTGATTTAGATTTGGGGAACGTACCTGGGATTTGGGGGCTGGAGGGGAGGAGGAACCTATTGTATATTCACTTCTGCATTGAAAATGTCAGGCATTGGGTGTATATCTGGTTTGAAAAGATTTCTGTCATAACTTTGTACCTGGAAAAGATCCCGGTTGTCAAATAAAACAGAGAATCAAGTTTTTATGGGGGCCTTATTGGTGCCATTTCAGTGGTACTTTTCATAAGTGCCTCTGGCTTCTGCATCAGTGGGGGAAAAAAACCATGACATGAGCTCCAACTCCAGGATCCATGTCAAAGTAAGTTAATACATAGAAAATAAATAAACACTGTCTATTTTTAAAAGACCTTTGCCATGCACAATGCAGACTACTACCAGATGATTGGCCTGGAGCTCCTGATAGTGCCTTAGCCCCAGGGTCTTCATGGGGTAATTCCTGTGGGAATGGTATTAATGGATAGAGGCCCACGCATTCTGCTCTCCTGCAGACAGTAGAGGTTTCTCAACCTCTGAAAGAAGCAGCAGTAATCAGTCATTGAAGAACATTGGCTGTAATTAAAGATTTCTTAGATTTATTGCCTTTCAGTACTTTAAAGGTTTATTAAACTGGGGAATCTAGACCTATTATAAGCAATTCGTAACTTCTCATTTTTGTAGGACTGTTATAATGGAGCACACTTTACTTGTTCTTTGAAATAAGATTAGTTGATTTTTATGTTTTAGTTACTGAAATTTCTTAATTCCTAATATAAGTGACAATTTTCAAGAAAAAACTTGAATTTCAAAGAGGTCATATATCAAGTTTTGCTTATCTTTTATTGACTTGCATGTATTTACTCTACTGTAATATTCACTCTACAGATTACCCTACAAATTCTGTTTTCTTGAGCTGGCAAAACAAAATGATCACCATGTATACTGGGGAGGGCTATGACTGAATACAAAGATGCATGCAACTTAACTGAAAATGCTGTATGTCCTCTTCTTTGATTACGTGCAATGTGTCTTTTAACTTATTAGGAGAACTGTCTCAATATAAAAATATTTTTCTTACACATATGTGAATGAGATGATAAATGTGTTTCCTCACGCACTAATCAATCAATCATACTGGTCCATGTTGATGACATAAAGGTCATGCTGATGTTGAGAGAAGAGGTTGTCATGGTTAATATGAGTGGTCCCAGATCTGAAGGAGTGGCTCTTCATTCTCCAGGACAGCTACTGGACTTGTATCTTATGAGAGCTTTGGGTAGCAGGAAGAATGCAGGCTTTGAAGTCACTAACATGGCCTCAAATGCTGTTTCCTTCACTTCCTAATTGGCTCTAACTTCAAGCAAGCTACTTGACCCTTTTGATCCCCAGTTTTCTTATCTGTGAAGTGGAGATCAGAATACTGCAGAGAGGATTATCTGGTACATAGAAAGCAGTTATCAAAGAGATAGTTCTTTTCCCCCCACTATGACTTCCTGGTAGTATATGGAAAGTCTTAATATTCTCACTGTTTTTTTCTCAGGCCCAGGATTCTGGACTTCCCTGGCTGGAAGGACTATATTGACATATCTAGTCTTTTAGTCTGGTCTAGGTATTTTCAGGACTGCTAGAACTTGCTTAGTTCTTATTGGTTGTATTTCAGTCTAATTCTAGATTTCAAGTCATTCCAATTTATAAGTGCCCTTCTTCTAAGATTTGTAGCTGCTTGGTGTGGATCTGTTCTGATTTCTGCTCTAAAATGGAATTCTAGGATCCTTGAGGATGAGAAGTTCTACCATGCAGACAGTGACAGAACCATTTTTCTTTATCAGATTGATTATTTTATTTAGTCACAGGACTGCAAAAGTCCTCTGTCCATAAATATTTATTGAGCACTTACTCTGTTCCAGACATAGTTCTGGGAGCTGGAGATACAGCAATGAATAAAATTGCAAGGTCTTTAGGCACATGGAGATTGCATTCTACATTTCAGTGAGGCAGAGATAGGGGGAAAGTAAAACAGAATATGTAAGTAAACAATTCCATGGAAAAGACAGTTTGTTCACAGTGATAAAATCCTGTGAGAAGACAAAACACAATAATATGAGTGACATGGTATGTACTGAGGATTGTAGGGGCAACTTGAGATTTGTAGTTAGAGAGTCCTTTCTGACGTAGTAACATTTGAATTTCCTGCTCGTTACTATTATTCACATCTTACCTTCCTACCCCTGCTCACCCTCAAATTCCAATCTGCCAATCTAGGAATTGTCACCATGACTTGGTAAAAGGTTGGGAGCCAAGAGTTGTAGGTGACAGCTATTTGGAAAGAGGGACTGTTAATGCAGGGGTAGGAATGTGCCCATGGCTGCTGACTTAACTGAGTCTAGCTAGTCTCTTCTCTCAGTTTTTGAAGTGGGTCCACAAAGCAGAATCTGCTCCTGGATAGGAGCAAGTACATAGGAGGGTTTTTTTTTCAATTGCAAACATGAGTATCAGGAAAAGCCTTCTGAGCTTATGCTGGAAGACAACAATATAAACGACTTGCTAGATCAGGGTCCAACTAGTTTATCAAAGCAGAGTAATTCAGACAACAAACTTTATGGATAGAGGCTCAGAGCAAAGGAATCAGAGGTGTGTGTGTGTGTGTGTGTGTGTCTGTGTGTGCACTTTCACATGAGGGTGAGAGGGAAGGATGCCAAGGAAGAGAAAAGCGTCCAACTGGACATTGTCTAGTTGAAAGATAAAACATTTTGCAAGTTATATGCTGTAATTTCTGGCCTCTGTTTTTTTTTAGATCACTGACCTTGAATGTTTGTTAATAAAGTGATGCTAATTTTAATATTTGTAAAAATAAATTATTATCATAATGGTATACAAATCTGTAGGATGAGGAACTTATAAATGACATTAATATCCTATAACAAGATAATGAGTGAGATAAAGGCAGTTTTACATTTTTCAGAGGACAACCGAAGAATGGGACTTTTATTAGAGTAACAAAGAAAAATGAAGCACTGACAACTGTAAATGACAGAAGTCAAATGTAATAATAGTTGAATATCAAAGAAAAAAAGATAGCCTAAAATAAGATATATTTCTGAGGATAGCAATTAAAACTATTTCCTATATAGCATAGACAGGAATTTCCTGAACTAAAGGAGATGGAAGACATGTATGGTTGTTTTAAGTCTGGGTACACTTTATTTTCTTCCTCTAGTCTGTGCGTTATAAAGGCATATCCATTGGAAAGGAAACTTTTCTTGGGTTACCCCTCCTGTCTTTTAAAGATGAGTGGGAAAAAGAAGCCTTTGCTGTTATGGATGCAGTTCTCAGAATCTCACTAGAGGGTGGTGTTGGTTCTAAAACCAGAGGTAACTGCTACTCTCTACAGTACATTCATTACTAGGCTGCATTTATGTTTAAAGAAAAGGTAAAGTCAAGCCTTCTCAGTATTCCCTAGTAGTTGGTAAATGTCAAATCTGAAACCTCCCAAGTGCCCCTGCCAGTTCTGGCTGGTTGTAGCCCAGAGGAGACAGATAAAGTAGTGAAGAGATTATCGGAGGAGTTGGGTGGCAGATTCTAATTTCGGCTCCTGCACTAACTAGTAGACAAGGCTCCCTGGGCCTTTGTCTCAACTGTAAAATAAAAATGATGTCCTAGTTGATCCCTAAATCCCCATACAGCTCTAAAATTATGAGATTCAAACCAAATTGTTGGTCTAAAATGCTGAATAATTTCTCATGCTCTTAGCCAGACTAAGGAACAAGTAAAATCTCAAATTGTTAAATTATTAATAATTAAGGTACAATGTAATGTTATAAGTGAGGCTTAATATAGATTCTAATATCAAAGAAGTTAAAAATTAAAATGCCAAGTCTTTTGTCTTACCAGGGAGCCTTAGAGCCGTGGTTTGCATCTGAGCATTCTGTGGATAATTTCAGTGACTTAATTCATCATCCAGAGATCTCTCCCTTCTTGGTTGCTAGCTTACTGGAAATGAGCAAAATATGTTTTTATATAGGATTATATAGAGAAAGGAGGCTGAACCATTGTCAAATAGGAATGTTTTAGGATAGAGACTAAACTCCCCACCTGCATTTATCTGACTTGGATTGTATCAGTGCTTTGTTAAGAGTCAGTCTTCGGAGGGATTTAGTTGGTTCAGTTTCCTTTCACCATCATCTCTTTCATCTGACTCCCCTTCCTTGTTATATTTACTCACATTGCAGCATGACCTTAGAATCCTTTCCTGGAACCTGAAGCAAATTATGGAACCCCAAGATCCCAGTAAATAGTTTATCTCTGCATGGACTTGACTTCTAAGAATTGGCCTGAGAGCCTGCAATTAACCTCTGACCACGCAAAGTTTCACCCCGTCACCTCAAACGCTTAGACATTCATACTCAATACCCCCTTTCCTCCAAATTGCTTTGTTTGGCAGAAGAAGGTTTCTTTCTACACCCTCCTTCCCCGCAACCTGGATTTTGTTCCATCTCAGGCTCGTTTCGCAAATCTAAACTTCCTAAAATATACACGGAGCGCCTCCGGGTTCGCACACGCGTGCGCGCGCGTACACCCTGGCTCGAGTACACCAGCCCTGCTGGGCCGGCTCCCGGTTGCAGAACACATTCCATTCTTCGCGCTCGGGCACACCCCTCGGCAATGAGGATTGGTCGGGCCGAGCCCCCTCGGCGAGGCGAGGCTCCTAAGAGGCCCAGACGCCTGCCAATCCCCAAGGGCTGTCAAAACAAGTCTCCCTCTCTGTCACAACAGAGCTGAGTGGAGGCCGCCGCCGCCGCCGCCGCCGCCGCACTTCCTGGGACCGCTGCGCCGCAGTCCGCGGGCAGGTGGCGGGTGCGCCCGGCCGCAGTCGCCCGGCTGTGGCCCCTATCGGGCCGCCGGCGTCCGGGCTTCAGAGGCCGCCTGGCTGGGCGCCGGTGCCTTTTGTCTGGCGCAGGGCCGGCGTTTGCATCACATTTCGGATACCTCCCTCTGTTTTTCGCCTCTCCTTCTGCCTCCCGCTCACATCGCCTCCCCACTCCCGCCACCGTCCCCGCCGGACTGCTAGCCTCCTAGACCAAAGCCCGAGGACGTCTCTGCCCGAGCAATGTCCCCTCTCCAGAAAGTTGCCGCCGCCGCCGCCGCCGCCGCCGCCACCGCCGCCGCTGGGCGGTGAAACAAAGTCTGGCGGGGCCGCCTCCTGGTGCAGGAGCGCACCCGTGCCTAGCGGCTGGACTCCGCTGCCGGTCGTCCCGCTTTCCCCCGGGGAGCCCGAAACGCGCCAGACCATGGCCGAGGGCGCGGCCGGCAGGGAGGATCCGGCACCGCCCGACGCGGCGGGGGGCGAAGACGACCCCCGAGTGGGCCCGGATGCCGCTGGGGACTGCGTGACGGCGGCCTCTGGGGGCCGGATGAGGGACCGTCGCAGCGGGGTCGCACTGCCAGGCGTCGCGGGGACCCCAGCGGATAGCGAGGCGGGCCTCCTGGAGGCGGCACGGGCGACCCCCCGGCGTAGCAGCATCATCAAGGTAAGCGAAGCCGCGCTGCACCGGGAGCGTGGCTGTGGGTGATGGGTGGGTCGGGGACCCGGGCAGGATGTGCGGTGTCCGGAGGCATCCAGGCTCAGCATTGTTTTCTCCCACCTCCTTCAACGCCAAACCTTCCTTCCTTATCCGGAGATTCCCAGACTCAGCTCTTAGCCGTGAGACGCACAAGTGACTTTTTCTCCCCACTGACGGCAGAGGAAAAGTTCCGCTCTGCGTCTTTGCGTTCTGATGGATGCTTTCCCTCATTTTCTCTGCAAGCTTCACTAAACCGTTGATGGAGGGAAGAAGGGAGAACTCAGGATAAATGCAGACCCACCGGATGGTTGTGCATTGCTTTCTAATTAAGGGTTAGCTTTTCCCATACAATGAAGAAAATGCACAGCTTACTCTCAAGTGAAAAAAAAAAATTCTCTCTAGACTTAAATGATCCCGAAATCCCAAGACATGTGAACTTTCCCGGCAGGGAGGCAGAGTTTTAAGTGGACCCTGCACCACAGTAAAGAGCAATGCAAGAGCCCAGAGTTTTTGCGCTGCAGAAAGCACAACCGGAAAGCAATCAATCCCCCAAGCATTATCCCTGGTCCTTGTGGTTACCACCACATCCAGGGAAAACGTTTCCTGACCCGCTAATCACCTCGCAGAATTTCTCTCCATCCATTTGGCAAGGAATTTGTAAACCTCTTTCCTCCGCTTTCTCTTTCCATCTTCCTTCCACTTGGGGCTTGTTTCATCTGTTTGAGATTTCCTCTTTTGGGAGCATGACTTTGGGGTAAGGTTATTTAGGTAAGAACCCTCACACAGGCTCTGGAAAAGGGCCTCAGTGTAAATGCATGTGAGTAATCAATCAAATGCATGTCAGATTAAAATTGATTTTGGTGGAGCAGTCAGTATAAAACGATATGTATGTATGTATATATATAAGTATATATGTGTGTGTGTACATACACACACACACACACACACACACATCCCTCAATGACAATGAAAGATGGACTTTTACTTACTATTGAATTTATTGGGTTCACTAATATATTCAAAAGCTCCGTTCAGGGTTAAGCTGCATAACCAGTGCATCATGCATGTTCCAAGCTCCCAGCACCAGCTTAGGTAGACTGACCACAGAATGTGGCTCCAGTATAGTTTTTTTCCCAACACTGACACATGGAAATTTAAAATCAGTGGAGAGGTTTCTATAATATAGAAAGAAGAGTGGGTGGTAATTACAAATGACTTGTAGTAGTTTCTGTTATTTTGTGGCTTTTTGATTATGTAACAGGAGTGTTCTGTTCTGGGTGTGAATTTGGACAAAGGGAAATTACTATTTTGTTTTTAACCCACGGGTCAGAAAGCACACTGTTTTGAAACTTAAAAAACATCACAATTAGGAAACACATACATTTTGGATTCTACTGTATTGATACTACATGGTATCCTGTGTGTGTAAAACAGGAACCGCAAAAGACTTTAAAATATATGACAGTAAAGAGCAAAGGGCTCTATAATGTTGTAAAAAACAAAAGTAATGGAGTATAAGGAATATACAAATTCTTGCAACTGAGTTTGCCACTTTTGAATTGTACTATGATGGTTTATATTCTCAGAAGGGTCATTGCTGAGTAATGGTGCCTCTTTTGTTTTGAAGTTTCTTTTTGTGACAAAAAAGGAGGGAGACAACAGAGTATTAACTTGATTTTCCCCCTATTTAATAGTAAATGCAATTAACATTTGGTAAATGGCCTTTAAAATTAAAGATATTAGAAAATAAAGTGAATTATTATGTTAGGTTTTTATTGAAAAAGTAGCACATACATATAATTTAAAAAATCAAATGTTGCAAAGGAGTGTGAAGGAAAGACCCTCAGACACTCCACATTCCCACTTACGTAGTCCACCCTCATAGATGTTAACACTTTCTTATGTATGCTTCCAAAATATTCCATGCATATGTAAGCAGATATATCTATATGTGTCTATGATGAACTATAGCAGCTCCTGATTTCTACAAAAAAATCTGGCTAGAGTTTTACAAGTCTCCTAGCTTTAAAAATTTTTGGAGCCTAGAGGGTAGTCTAAGGTCATTGTGATGAATAAACTAATCTTCAAGGGTAATCTGGTAGGTCTTGGTGGGCAGCAGTCATTGGGGTCTGTTCCCAGAGGCCTTAACGCCCTTCTAAGGAGAAAAAAAGGCAGGTGGTAGGCTCTGTTCCACTCCTTCTCTGAGATCAAGAACCTTTCTGTTGACATTCTTGAATCTGCTGCCCTGTGGTTTGTTTCCTTTAGCACAGTAAAAATGAGTTTCCAAAAAAAGTTTAGATCATGTAAGAAATACATAGCACATGTTCTATATTAAGAGAAAATGCATTTTTCACGGTTTTGCCAAGAGTTTTTTTTTTTAATTTGGCATTGAAATGTACACAAAGAAGAAAAGCTTTAGTACATTTTATATTAATCAAAATATTAAATGCTGTTCCAAATAGCTGTAGTGCAGTAATAATTGATATTCATAACGCTGAGCCACTGAAAGGTTGTGAATCATCAAATATTAAATTCTTTTCAGCTGAATTTAAGGTATTGTTTCAGAATAGTGCTATCCTGCCAGAAAACAGACTGTTTTGTATATTAATAAAAAGAATGTTTTTAGTAAATTTGCCCTCCATAATTTGTGAAAACATATGTTTAGTTGAAAAAACAATTTCCTTCTGAGCTGAGGAAAACAATGACAACATTTATCTGTATGCATCTTCAGAAATTCTTTCTACTGCCATTGTGTTTCTTCCCCCCATATAACCAATCCTAGGTTTAAAAACATTCAATGTGAGAATTAAACTAAGCTTTTTAAAAATCTGTCTACTTTTTCCTATGTTTTTCTGTGTGATTGTTTCAACAGCATTGACATTGATAAATGCTGCATGTTTTTTGGTAAGCGCATTGTTATATACCACAATAATGCAATAGAATCCATTTTAATTTCTTCTTGATGACTTGTGGTTTGAAATGACAAGTTGGATACCTGCAGTATTGATAATCTCTAACAGTTGTTTACTATTCTGCATTTGAATATATTTCTAATTAAGAAATAAGACCATTTATTTATCTGGTATTTGATATCAAACTTACAGTATTTAAAATATTTAACATTTTAGATTATAGCTTATAGCCCTATAATCTGCTGCCTTATGGTTTGTTCCCTTTAGCATAGTAAAAATGAGTTTCCAAAAAAAGTCTAGATCATATAAGAAATACATAGCAAATGTTCTATATTGAGAGAAAATGCATTTTTCACAGTTTTGCCAAGAGATTTTTTTAATTTGGCATTGAAATGTACACAAAGAAAAAAAGCTTTAGTACATTTTATATTAATCAAAATATTAAATGCTGTTCCAAATAGCTGTAGTGCAGTAATAATTGTAATGTTTTGGAAATAGGAAGCAGCATAGCTTATTTGCTATATTAGATGGTGGGAACTGAGCTACATATGTATTTTAAAAATAGCAGTTGATTTTTCTTCCATTGTATGTAACACGTTGACGGGTTCTAATTTTTTTCAACTTCCTTTTGTTCTACTTAAGAACAAATTCTCTAGGCAAGGAAGAATAGAAATTGTCACTTGGATCTCATGGATATGGGTGTGGGGGATGAAGACGGGAGTTGGGAATGAGGTGTTGAGACCAGCACTGGAGCAGCTACCTGGGTGTTGTTCATGTCTCATTATTTTATATCACGGCGAGTCTCACTCTATCGTGTCACCGTGGGCTGGTATGGTGGATTTTTGAACTGCAGCCTCAAAGGTGCCCCTTGGGTACCAGTAGACCCCTATCAAGATTATGGCTTTCCTCAGAGAGGCAAGAGGAATGCAGTTCACATTAAGTGCCTACTACTGTGAGTCATATACTAAACTAGGAGCTTTCGTACATTTGTATCACTTAAACCTCACAGGAAACTCTCTAAAGTAGGGAAGGGAGGCACAGAGAGCTACTGTAAAAATGTGGAGTGATGACTGAAAGTCATGTCTGCTTAATTTCAGAGTTTGTGCTCTTGGGCTGGCTCTCAGATGCAAGAAGTCCACAATCCACGAACGCTTTCTAGGTTTGAAACAGCCCGAACACGTGAGATAGTGACAGAAGAGTATGCATTTTAGGTCCTACGGTTTGTGGGGTAAATTATGTTTTCTCAGCCCTCTTTCCTTCAGTTCAGACATTTGGAGCTTGATTCTCTAGAGGGAGATTGCAACCTTTTCTGTCTTTTCTGTCTTTGGCTATTTTGTTAGGCCTGTGCTGTACTTGAAAAGGCAGAGCAATCTGGCAGGTGTTCTGCTTGGTGTCAATATATGGAGCTTACACCCTATTGTTTTACCCCAGGCCCACTTTCCCCATACCCCTGCAGACAGTGGAGTTTGTGAAGCATTGTATTCTCTTTTAGGCTGATACGCAGGCAGAAAAAATACCTGGGTCATAGGAATATATATTAATCTAGGGGAGTAAGAAAATGGGGGAATCTTCTTTTGGAGCTCTGAAAGTGTGTGTGTGTGTATGTTTGTGTGTGTGTGTGTTTAAATAGGGATAGTTACGAAGGGAAATTAAATGTTATTAAAAATTAGTTAAAAATTTTAGGCACCCTATGAATTATACAGGCGTTTATAAATTGACCTGGGAATTAATCAGCATTTATAGATTTTATTCTCCACAAATATGTGTTAAAAGTTCCAAATAACCAACTTATGGATGGATTTTGGAGAAATAACCAGAGGAGCTGGCCAGCCTTTACTTTACCGAAAGGGTTGCTGAGAGTGTGCCCTGGGGGCTTTAGCTGCGGCTCTCCTCCTGAGATGTGATTTGGCTGCATGAATAGCATGAACCTCTTAGGTAGATTTGGTTTATGATCCCCACAACTTCAGTTAGAATGTTACTTTCTCTCAAATTGCCGTAGTAACATGGTCACATTTCACCTTAGAAGTGGTTGCTTCTAATTGCAGGGTCTTTCTGATGTGATTTCTTATAGCACCTCTCAAGAAAATGACTAAACTTCAGGTAAAGAGCCTTGTCTTACTTTGATGAAAGGTTTTTGAAGTGTCTGTTGATTAGTGTTTGCTACTATTATCAGAATTTACAAAGTTTGTTTTCCCTTTTGGAAAATATATTAAGGCTAAAAAAAGTGTAAGTTAATTACATAGCCATTGAGGGGTTAAACACGCATTGTGATTGAGACTGAATAGTGTTTTCCCAACCTTTCCCTTTTTACCATGGAGAAAACAGGTAATTAAATTTTGTACAGTAAAATGTCAATTGGACATTTATTGCCAAATAACACCTCAGGCACAGCAGGGCGTTATGAAAAGATATCAGGAGACAGCCGACCTTACCTTGGTGCTACTGAACAAGCAATTCATTAACTGCTTCTAGGCAATGCCACAGCAAACTAATCAGGCAGTGGCCCAGGCAGTAACTCAATGAAGGAATTGCGTCAGTCTTCTCTGCGCCCTCACTCAATTCTGTTCAGCTTTAATAACTGTGAATATTAAAAATAACTCCACGTTGGCCGGACGTGGTGGCTCACGCCTGTAATCCCAGCACTTTGGGAGGCCGAGGCGGGCGGATCACGAGGTCAGGAGATCGAGACCGTCCTGGCTAACACAGTGAAACCCCGTCTCTACTAAAAATACAAAAAATTAGCTGGGCGTGGTGGCGGGCGCCTGTAGTCCCAGCTACTTGGGAGGCTGAGGCAGGAGAATGGCTTGAACCCAGGAGGCAGAGCTTGCGGTGAGTCGAGATTGCGCCACTGCACTCCAGCCTGGGCGACAGAGCGAGACTCCGTCTCAAACAAACAAACAAACAAACAAACAAACAAAAAACTCCACATTCAGGAGCAATGTCCGAACTGAGATGTGCTTAACACTGTGTATTTAAAAAAAACTATCTGACTTTAGATGCCTAGACAGAGCTAAGAGGCAGGATCTCAGCAACAGTAAATGAGCCATTGGTTATAAGAAGGAGGGAGAGAATCATTGTGTTGGACTTTACATTGAAATCTAAGGTAATCAATCAATAAACTTTATTATAGTGAAACCTTTCAGTTCTTCAAAATCTTAGTGTTTTAATAATGTAAAAGAGGGTTATTTGTAGTTTTGTTGACTCTTATTCACCTCCCTATCTATCGTAGTTCATCTCTGTATTCTAGTTCCTGTAATAGGAAACAATAGACAGAGTTTATTGTAATTAATGATTATACTAAACTGACAATAACTATTAGGGCCAAATGGCCAACTTCTGTAACAACAACATTCAGTCTTACATATTGGCAAATGTATTGTGTATTTCAGCTAACTTTTAATGACAACAAAATCATAGTATGACGAAGTATTGGAATAGTCCATTGGATTTAAAATTGGATTTCATTTGTAGTTTTATCTGTAACATCTTTTGTGAATGTAAGAGAGAGATATAACCTAGTTTATTTTCAGCAGTGCCATTTAAATTCATCTTATTAATAATCAATCTAGCATCACTTTGAGAAAAGTAGGATTGTACATGGTGAGTAGAAAAGAAGCATTGTTTACATTATCATTATCACTTCAGAAAGAAGGCAAGTTAATTTTGAAAATAATAAAATCTATCAAGGCAAAACAACATAAACTATTTTAGTGTGTTTCATTTCCATATATTTCTTAATTTGTATTTGTAAATTTATGAAAGTGTGTAGCTATTATAGACAAGGTTATTGTGTTTTTCCTTAACTATACATCTTCGTATTCAAAAGTTTAAAATATGTTTGGAAGATAATATCTGCTTTATTAATTCTTATGCTGACCATTTTCAAGAGCCTTTAATTTTTAACATTTTTACTTCTTTTCTCTTGACTTTTAGGTTCAGGGGGTATACATGTGTAAGTTTGTTACTTGGGTAAATTGCATGTTGCTGAGGTTTGGTGTATGAATGATCCTGTGAGCTAGTGAGCATAGTACCCAATAGTTAGTTTTTCAACCCAAGTCTCCTAACCCAACCTTCCCCTTCAAGTAGTCCCCAGTATCTATTGTTCCTCTCTTTGTGTTCATGTGTATTCAGTGTTTAGCTACCACTTATAAGTGAGAACATGTGGTATTTGGTTTTCTGTTTCTGCATTAGTTCACTTAGAATAATGGCCTCCAGCTGCATCCATGTTGCTGCAAAGCACATGATTTTGTTCCTTCTTATGGCTGTGTCGTATTCCATGGTGTATGCTTTCCACATTTTCCTTGTCCAGTCCACCATTGGTGAGATGATTCCGTGTTTTTGCTATTGTGAAGAGTGCTGTGATGAACCTACAAGTGCATATGTCTTTTTGGTAGAACGCTGTTGGATATATACTCAGTTATGGGATTGATTAGTCAAATGGTAGTTCTGTTTTAGTCTCTTTGAGGAATCTCCACACTGCTTTCCACAGTGACTGAACTAATTTACATTACCACCAGCAATGTATAAGTGTTCCATTTTCTCCAGAACTTCACCAACGTTTGTTGTTTTTTGACTTCTTAGTAATAGCCATTCTGGTGTGAGATAGTATCTCCTTGTGATTTTGATGTACATTTTTCTAATGATTAGTAATGATGAGCATTTTAAAATATATTTGTTGGCTGCATGCATGGCTTTCAAAAGCCTTTTAAAAGATGCTAAGTATGTACTAAACACAGACTAAGCCCAGGCAATATGTACAGCAGGCAAACTTGTATTATTTACATGGTACAATATCATGGTTAGAAATGGTGGGACTTTGATGCTACTGAGTATTTAGAAATCAGAGATACTCAAATTCAGAACACCTTCTCTGTGAGACATTCTCTGATGTGAGGGAGATGGATGCACGAATAAGGCAAAAAGAGACAAAAGAACACTTTAGTGTTAGCTGGGACCAAAATTACAATGTAGAACCCTAGAAAGCTAGACCTGACCATGTTGTAGGCACTTTTCCCTAAGGCCCAAATGACTTCAAACCAAAGCAAGCCAAATAGCCTGTATACTTAAAGCCCACACCCCACCTCCCAGATCTGACAGCCGATGATGAGGATGGGCACACCTTCTAGGGTGTAATCAGGGGCACACCCATTAGGGCCAGATAATAGGGAGTCAGAGACATGGTCAGCAGGGGGAGAGTATGTTTCCCCTCTAAGCCTCCCTTGGCTCAGGCTAGGTTAAGGCCTGGTTCAGGAAAAGGGCAATGGCATCAGAAGAGTGATGGCCCTGCTCCCCTACAGGTCAGCCCTGATTGTTGGGTTGGGGAGGAGAGAGAGAAGACGATGCTAGGTGCACTCTGACCTCTCTCTTCTTTGAAAGCTTCATCCCCATATAACATAGCCCATCAATGTCCTTGACCTTGCAGTTTCTTAATCATTGATGATGACTAATTTTTGGAAGTGGGAGTGGGGTTGGAGGTGAGGGAATTGGAGCGTCATGCTCCGCCTAGAGGCATATATAAAAGATGCAAAGTCATCTTCAGCATTTAGTAAACTCCAGCTTTGAAATATTTTGGAATTATTGATTTCATATCATACTTAAATATTATATATTTAGAAATGTTATTAATAGTAAGTAGCTTTATTTTTATGTTTAATCTAATAAAGAAAACACCTAGTAACATCTTGAATTGGTTTTCCTACTGAGCAATTTTCTTTATAATAATAGCAAATACTAATATAGTTTGTATGATGAGTTTAGCATTGTTTTGAGCATTAATGTGTATCAAATAATTTAATTCTCACAATAACCATATGATATGCATATTATTATTATCTCGATTTTTACAGATGGAGAGATGTTAAGTGACTTGCCTAAGGTCACATAGCTAATAAATGCAGAGCCAAGAAGCAGGTCCAAATAATCTAGCTCCAGAGGTTGCTTTTAATCTTTATGCTACATGTTCTCGTCCTCTAAAACAGTATTGATTTAAAGCTTAGCTGATGTGGATAAAATAGCAGATTTTTTATTGTTATTTTAAACACTAAGTTCAGCTGACAAATCAAAAAGAAACAATTTTTAAAACAGTTTTGGGAAACTCAAGGATTACTTGAATATACATTTTTTTCTCAGTTTCATAGCCTTCCTTTCACATAAAATACCCGTGAATTTATTTTAATATTGCATTCCATTTTCCCTTGAGAGGAATAGGGCTCCTAGTAGTACAAGCATACTTCACATTGTCACACTTTGCTTTGTTGTACTTTGCAGATATTGCATTTTTTTAAACAAATAGAAGGTTTGTGGCAACCCTGTGTTGAGCAAGTCTACTGGTGGCATTTCATGTCTCATTTTGGCAGCGTGTGCTCACTTTGTGTCTCTGTGTCACATTTTGGTAATTCTTACAAGATTTTTAACTTTTTCATTGTTATTATATCTATTATGGTGATCTGTGATCAGTAATCTTTGATGTTACTATTGTAATTGTTTTGGAGTGCCATGAACTATGCCCATATAATACAGCGAACTTAATTGATAAATGTGTGTGTTCTGACTGCTCCACTGACTGGCCGTTGTCAGTGTCTTTCCCTCTCCTTAGGCCTCCTACTCTCTGAGACACAACAATATTGAAATTAGTTCAGTTAATAACCCTATAATGGCCTCTAAATGTTCAAGTGAAGTAAAAAGTTTCACATCTCTCACTTTAAATCAGAAGCTAGAAATGATTAAGCTTAGTAAGGAAGGCATGTCTAAAGCTGAGATAGGCTGAAAGCTAGGCCTTTTTTTGTCAGTTAGCCAAGTTGTGAATGCAAGGAAAAGTGCTTGAAGGAAATTAAAAGTGCTACTCCAGGAAGCATGTGAATGATAAGAAAGCAAAAACAGCCTTCTTGCTGATATGAAGAAAGTTTTAATGATCTGGATGGAAGATCAAACCAGCCATAACATTTCCTTAAGCCAAAGTCTAATTCAGAGCAAGATCCTAACTCTCTTCAATTCTATGAAGGCTGATAGAGGTGAGGAAGCTGTGGAAGAAAAGTTGGAAGCTAGCAGAGGTTGGTTCATGAGGTTTAAGGAAGGAAGCTATCTCTATAATGTAAAATTGCAAGGTGAAGCAGCAAGTGCTGATATAGAAGCTACAGCAAGTTCTCCAGGAAATCTAGCAGAGATTATCGATGAAGCTGGCTACACTAAAAAAACCTCAAATTAGAAGAAAGTGTCATCTAGGACTTTTATAGCTAGAGCAGTGAAATCAATGCCTGGCTTCAAATCTTCAAAGGACAGGCTAACTCTCTTGTCTGGGGTAATGCAGCTAGTAACTTTAAGTGGAAACCAATGCTCAATTACCATTCTGAAAATCCTAGGGTCTTTATGAATTACGCCAAATCTACTCTGTGCCCTATGAATGGAACAACAAAGCCTGGATGATAGCACATATGTTCATAGCATGATATACTGAATATTTTAAGCCCACTGTTGAAAACTACTGCTCGAAAAAAACATTCCTTTCAGAATATTACTGCTTGTGGACAATGCACCTGGTCACCTAAGAGCTCTGATGGAAATGTAGAGGAGATTAATGTTTTCATCTTGTTAACATAAGATCCATTCTGCAGCCTGTGGATCAAGGAGTAATTTTGATTTTCAGATCTTATTATTTAAGAAATACATTTCATAAGGCTATAGTTGCCATAGATAGTGATTCATCTGATGGATCTGGGCAATGTAAATTGAAACCTGAAAAGGATTCACCATTCCAGGTACCATTAAGAACATTCGTGATTCATGGAAGGAGGTAAAAATATCAACATTAGCAGGAATTTGGAAGAAGTTGATTCCAACCTCGTGGATGACTTTAAAAGGTTCAGGACTTCGGTGGAGGAAGTCACTGTAGACGGGGTGGAAATAGCAAGAGAACTAGAATTAGAAGTGGAGCCTGAGAAGATGTGACTGAATTGCTTCCATTTCATGATAAAAATTGAATGGATGAGGAGTTGCTTCTTATGGATGAGCAAAGAAATTGGTTTCTTAAGATGGATTTTACTCCTTGTGAAGATGTTATGAGCATTGAAATGACAACAAAGGATTTAGAATATTACATAAACCTATTTGATAAAGCAGCAGCAGGGTTCAAGAGAGTGGACTCCTATTTTAAAAGAGGTTAGTTGTGAGTAAAATGCCATCAAACAGCATTGTATGCTACAGATAAATTTTTCATTAAAGAGTCAATAAATGTGGCAAACTTCACTTTTATCTTATTTTAAGAAATTGCCACAGCCACCCAAACCTTCAGCAACCACCACCCTGATCAGTCACTAGTGTTCAAAATGGAGGCAAGGCCCTCCACCAGGAAAAAGATTATGACTGGCTGAAGGCTCATAATCATTATGATTATGGCTGATGATCATTAGCATTTTTTAGCAATAAGGTATTTTAAGATTAAGGTTATATACATTGTGCTTTTAGACGTAATGCTATAGCACATTTAATAGACTACTGTATAGTGTAAACATAACTTTTATATGCATGGGAAACAAAAAAATTTGTGTGACTTGCTTTATTGCAATATTTGCTTAATTGTGATGGTCCAGAGCTGAGTTTACAATATCTCTGAGGTATGCCTGTTTATTTTTATTCTTTGACTGAAGTTATCTTCTTTACCATGAAGCAAGAGTTTATCGTCCAACTTTGGTATAAATTGTATAGGCTAAGGATGGACCATTACTTAATTATGGCAATCTGTTATGAATTATTTTATATTTTGATAGATTTGTCTCCCAGTGTCAATAAATAAATAAATAAATAAAATAAAGAGCATTTAAGTTTCCAGTCCAAGGAAGTTGTAACTTTTGTTTAGTGGTAGGAGAGATGATGCTATATGGTCAAGATTTCCTCCTAATTAGCTTTGAGGTAGATATAGTGCCTTATATGTAGGAGGAACATGTTAAATATTTGTTAAATTCCATTAAACTGAAATTCTGTCTGATCACTTCATTTCTTATTTTTGGTAGAAATTCCAAAGTCAATATGTGGGAAATTCAAATATATGATTATGTGATGAAATTAGTGCCCCTGTGGATGCTTTATTGTGTTAAAGGTAATGAATCCATTCTGCTGTGCAGAGATTTAGTGTCATGGCCAAATGGTACCCAGAAGTTTGTCCCCATAACTTGGAGACTACCTAGTGTTAAAGGTACAGTAAGCTTTCTTTTGTATGTCAGTTTTAATTATCTATCTGAAGTTATGTTAAATTATTGAAAGGTACAGGTCTTTGGCTCTCTCTCTAGTATTAAAGCACTTATGCAATAAAGTATTTGGTCACATTCTCTCAAAGTGATTTTTTTTCCTTGTCCAAAAAGAAAGGGTTCTCCCAAGCATTTGAAACCTAAAAAACTTTTTTTCCTGATACTTTCTCATGTTTATTTAGTGTGGGAACAAGCTAGTTTTGTGATAAATGAACTGATGTTTCTATGTGCT
This sequence comes from Hylobates moloch, assembly GCF_009828535.3. NCBI lineage: Eukaryota > Metazoa > Chordata > Mammalia > Primates > Hylobatidae > Hylobates > Hylobates moloch. The sequence continues at coordinate 44,487,876 of NW_026652276.1, read as the reverse complement.
TGTGCGCGCGTGTGTGTGTGTGTGTGTATACTTACGCCAGGCATATTGGAAGTCAGAAGTCTCAACAGGAGGTAACATTTATTTTATTTTTTTTTAGTAGAGATGGGGGTTTTGCTATGTTTCCCAGGCTAGATTTGAACTCCTGGGCTCAAGGGATCCTCTCACCTCGAACTCCCAAGTAGCTGGAACTATAGGCCTGTGTCCCCATGCCTGGTTTAGGTAACCTTTTGATCCCCAGTTTTCTTTCCTGCAACTGGGAAGATGGTCTTTATCCAGAGACATTTCATCAAAGTAAGAACTGCATAGGCTGTGAGAAGTAACACTCAGAAATGTTAGCTATTAAGCTTGACCAGTAGTTGAGGTTTCTGAAAGGAGTGAAGAGAAAGAGAGGGATCAAGGTGTGCTAGAGGGGAATGGAGTCAGATGGGACCATGCTTATAAATGAGCTGAGTAAATGCCTTGACAAATGTCTTTACTTGAATCATTCTGCCAGAAGTTGTACATTTTGGAATTTATTTATTTATTTTAATTTTGATGGTCTTTGGTTTTTTTGGATAACTTTTAACTGATGGGCACCTGACACCTTAACACACTTAGCAGTGGTCGTTGGACACAAAGCTCTTTTGAGTCTAAAGATTCCTGAGAAGAATCAAGGGAGGACTGTTCTGGGTTGTTGATGGTGATGATTGGCATTAAAAGTAAGCTTTGTCAACTTAGCTATTTTGCTAATCACAGCAAAGTCCAGGGATATTCTTCATGGCGGCACCTTCAGTGTGATAGATTTACCAATAGGGAGAAATGACCTGACAAACAAATCATTGTAGAAGTTGGTGTACTAGGATGGAAGTAGTTGTGAGTGCTGGAATTAGCCACCACTCCTTTAAAAAAGGCTCTAAATATTCACATACTCAGGCAACCATGACCTTCCTTTCCTTACTAAGAAGCTGCCTTCACTACCTTCACTTTTCTTTTGCCAAAACCCTTTTCCCCAGGCTGAGTAAGGGAATGACTGGAAGGGAGAAAGTAGACTTAGAGGTTGGGACGGGGGGTGGCTATGATTCCTGAAGAGAGCCTATTCCTTCCACTTACCTCATTGTAGGGTGAAGAGATAATGACCCTTTCTGAGGTTGAGAAAGGACTCAAGTGATGATTCTTTTTTGTTTGCTTGTTTTGAGATGGTGTCTCACTATATTGCCCAGGTTGAACTTGAACTCCTGGCTTCAAACAATCCTCCTGATTCAGCCTTCAGAGAAGCTGGGACTACAGCACATGCCACTGCACCTGGCCGGGAGATAACTCTTGAGTGTAAGATTGGACTGGTAATGGTGGTGGCATTTAACTGTCTCCTTCTCCACCAAATCTCCCCATAAGTTCAGACTGGTGTCTTTCTGTCTCTTCTTGAAAGACAGAATTACTCGACCATCAGAGCCCCTGATGCTCTCCTGTTTGTGGAGAAAGGGGACACTGTAGAAGACATCCAGTCCTCTTGTTGCTGCCCCACCCAAAGAGGTTTCTTGGGTGAAAGGACCCTGGTAACAAAAGGCTGGGACAGGGGCTGCTGAGGGGTGGGAGGGAAAAGGTCAATGTTCATGCCAAATCTCCCACACCAGGATAATAAATGTGTAGGGAAGAAGGGCACTATGGGGAATAAGCAACCTCATAGAGAGTCAACCTTTGGATGCCTGCCTCACAGAACCAGTGGTCAGTTCAGTGTTAACTTGAGGAGTAGAGAAAACCAACCCAGTGGGGCCTGCAGCATCCCTATGGGGCCATCCTATGGAGAGACCTCGGTTTCATTTATTCATCCTCCAGCTTAAGCCTAGAAAGGAAGTGTAGCAGGGAAGAGAAAGGGAGAAGTGGGTAGAGTAGACCCACCCCCAGCCCTAGCCACTAAATCCACCATTCTAGCTTGCCGTGGGGGCTGCAAAGTAGAGAAGACTTTGAATTAAACATGAAATTGAAGTTTTAAAATGAACAAGACTGAGTAAGGACTCAAAAGAACCCTTCTGATAATGGAAAGAGAATGAAACACTATGGAATCTGAGTAAGCTATCAGTAATAACTGGAGTACACAGAAACAAAGAGGATCTGAGAATGGGCAGTTAGGGAAAAAATATGTTTATACCACAACTTGAGACTGCTTAATTATTCAATTACATTATTATAGAATTGGAGAGCCGAATGGGAGCTTAGAGACCATTTTCCAATGCTACTCTTTCATTTTACTAAGCCGGCTGTCTACCATCACTCCCATTCTTTCAGAGAATCATTAAAATGAGATTATTTGTGATAATTAGATAATGTAATTAGAATTGTTTATGATATCAGGGATAGGTAGTGGAGGTTTCTTTCAAGCATTCATGTTATAGAATAATAATGAGCACACCATTGTCAAGATCTTACAATATCTTCAATTCTTATAACAGTCTGGGAAGACCTGTAGCTATCATTATCACTTCCACCTTACAGATGAGGAAGCCAAGGGTCACTATTATGTGTGTGTGTGTGTATGTAGTAGGGTTGGGGGAAGGTATATTTTTACTCTTCATTTTCTTTTATCTTCCAAACCTGCAATCTGAAAAAACAAACAATGATTTCAGAATATATTCATCTGGCTGGAATGGAGCTGAGCAGAAAAACAAAAGTTAAGGTGGTTCAACCCTGGATTGTTTTGCAATAAAAGCAACCACCATTTATTGAGTTAGGTGCATATATGTTATTTCATTTAAGTTGGAAGTAGGAAGGATCTAAGAAAAAGCAATGGATCTGAAGTAATTGTTTTGGCACAACTCCTAGGGTTGGAGTTTGGGCTTCTCACTCTTCAAAACTTACATGTCAGCAACCCCAAGTATTAGTTTCTTGTTGCTGCTGTAACAAGTTGCTACAAACTTAGTGGCTTAAAATAGCACAGATTTATTATCTTATAGTTCTAGAGTCATTTATTGTGTTCCTCTGTGCATTGTCAGTGTAACGGGGTATGTATGCCAGCTTGTATGGCAGTGTAAGATATTAAAATAAGAACAAAGCCCAGTTTTCTTAGCACTGCTTATATCAAAGTGTGATTTCCATATAAGCTCACATCACAGGGAATCAGTTGCAATCTGGTTTCATGGATAACAAGACCAGGTTATGGAATGTTTTTCATTGCATAAAGCCTGTTAAAAGCCAGAAGAGAAAAGCAATACTTTCTGCTGACATTGGGATCAACTGAGAATGTAGTGGGCTTAGTGGCATTAAATAAGATAAAAAGTTGAAATCAAAATTTAAAACTCTCTAGATGTAGATATTAGATATTTATTTACATAAAATGCAAATTCTGAAGTGGATATTTTTGCTGTTCTGAACTTCTTCAAGAAGAATCTGGAGAAAGCAAAACTGTGATTTAAGTTCTTTACCCACTGTGCCTAATACCTTACTATCTTTTAAACAATTTGCTTTTTTACAAGCTACAGAAACATTGCTCTGAGGCTTCGTATGGACATTAAAGCTTAACTGTGTTTATCTGATTATGTTTGAAGCCTTTCTGTATTCTTATTAATGGTTTCAATTTTGATATTTAGGTCTTACATTTGAAAATGGCTTAAGCATTTTAAAGATCAAGTAGATGATTAAGGTAGGTTATTTGTCTTATTCCTATAAGGATCATGGTGCTATAACCCACAAGGACTGTCTTTGTAGTTTTCTTCAAGTGCTCTTTTTTCCCCCTATCATTTGGGTCTTTTCCTTTATAAACTGTTCTGTTTTCAGTGTTCAGGAAGTATATCACTGGTGGTGGTACTCAGCCTTCCAAAGTATTGTTTGCTTTAGATAGTTGGCTTGATCTGCATCTGAACTTAAAATCTCACTATAAAAATCTTTTTTAAAGGGGGAATTTAGCTGAGAATATTTATACATGAACTTCTGAGCTTTTGAAGTGAAGAGGTCCACTCTCCGTATTTATAAATACTTTCATTTGATGAGAGGCTATGTCGCTCTGACAAAGGGATCCCTGCACATAGTGGCTCAAACAAGATAGTTTATTTCTTTAACAAGTAACACTAAGCAGGTTATTACAAATCAGGTAGGTGTCTCTGCTCCATAAAGTAATTCAGGGATCCAGATCATTTGGTCTTCTTTTTGGGCCACCCCTTAAGATGCTGACTTGTCCCTTCGATGAAAATGGCCTATCACCACATTTGCCTTCTATTTTATAAGAAGGGGGATGAGGAAAGTGGAGGGCAATTAGTTTCTTTTTAAGGAAGTGACCTGTAAGTTTCACATGCCACTTTTGTTCATATCCCAATGGCCCATTGGCCCATTGGTCATATGGCCATACCCAGTTGCAAAGAAGACTGGAAAATGTAGTCTTTATCTGGATGGCCATGTGCTTAGGTAGAGATTAGGAGATTCTTATTAGTAAAATGAACAAGAGGAGACTGTAAGTTTTTGTTAAGGTTAAAACAGTTAGTCATGGGATATATTCTTAATTTGGAGAAGGGACCAAAGTGTTTTGTAATAGGAGGGAATCAGACATTATTCTGTTTTGGGGTTCACATTGTTTAACCTGGTTAGGAAAATTGACCAGAACATGGCTCTTGTGCTGCTAGGGTCTGTTTCAATATCTGTATGAGCCAGTTGGCTTCAAAATGATGTCTCACAGGCATGGACTGCGCTTTTTATCCTGACTTTCAAATGTATACCATATGTGAATCATAGATAAACTCCAAGCAAGAACAACTTAGGATGCCTCGAGTAACTGTTGTGTGCCACATGCTGTCTGAAAGATCCTGTGGTGAACTTTTAGGAGAGCCTTTGGAGGTCATTTTGCAGTTAACCATACTAGGGCAGGAACCCTTCTAGATGTGCAGAATTTGCTTCCAGTCAGCAGGGAGTTGCCTCCCTTACTAGGGAGCCAATTTCATTTTCAGGCTGCTTTTGTCGTTTGAAAAAATTCTTACGTTGAGCCCAAATCAAGTTATTCTCTGACACTTTTCTTAGGCAGTCCTATTTCTACCTTCAGGAGCTATAAAGAGTAAGTTTAAGTTCTCACATGACAGCTCTTGACATATTTGAAGGGAGTTACGTGGGTGTCCCCTCCCACACTCCCACTATAATAAATAACCCCTGACATTTATTGGGTGCTTACCATGTTCCAGACACTGTTCTAAGCACTTTACGTGTCTTAACTCATACCAATTCTTACTAGTCTTATGAAGTAGGGACTGTCTACCCCATTTCATGGATGAGGAAATTGAGGCACAGACAGGTTAAGTATTTGCCCAGATTCACACAGTAAGTGGCATGTCCTGATTTGTCAGTGTTTCATTTGAAATGGTGTTCCTAGGCCTCAACACTGGCTCCTATGCCAGATGCACTGTGGTCCACTGTAGTGGACTGTTTTTACCTTCCTTCTTTTGGATCCTATATTTCTACAAATGTAACCATCAGGAGAATTGTTTTTCTGGAAAAAAATACATATTCCATTGACCACAGTTCAGCAAAGTTGTCTTTATGTTAAGACACTATGCTCCTGAATTTGAGAGGATATGATGAGTTCACCAAAGGTAGGCTTGATATGGCAGCTGGATTCAATTTAATATGATGTATAAAGCTGTTGTACTTTTTTTCAATAGGGAAGCAATTATAGGTAAAAATCATAGGTAAAAATTCAGTTAAAACTGATTTTCTATTTTTCCTTTTAAGAGATGGGCTCTCCAGGCTGGTCTTGAACTCCTGGGCTCAAGTGATCCTCCCATCTTGGCCTCCCAAAGTGGTGGGATTACAGGCATGCACCACTGCACCCAGCTTAAAGATGATTTTCTTAATAACTATGTGAAACAATAGAAATAAATTAGGGATTAGGAGAATGACTAGAAGTTTCTAGAATTAAGTGCTAGGTCTAAGAGGTGGTATAGCACTACCATTAAAAGGTCCTAGAATTGGACTGCCAGAATTGGAATACTGATTGTCTCTCTCTCTATATATATATATGTGGTTGGTGGTTTTTGGGAGGATTTAAATGAGAGAATTCATGTAGAGTGCCTACCTAAGTGGTTGATACAAGGTAGATAGTCAATGAATGTTAATTATTATTATTTGGAAATAGGAAAATAAAATCTGAGGCTAGTTTTGAAAGAATTGTCAGGACTTCTCAGATATGAAGAAATAAAGAAATAGTAATTCTTAAGACTTTGATCATAGAGGGATTTGAATAAAATGGTATGTTTGAGTCATGGAGCAAACCTTGTCTTTTGGCTGCCATATCTAACCAGGTTGGAGTTGTGATGGTCATTTTTCTGGTAGATGGGGCAGTTCCAGTGTTTCTGTTCATATTGGTCATCATTGATTTTCTCTAATTTCTTGCAGTATTACAAAGAAAAATGCCCAGAGACTTTAATTTGAGTTGATATAGTAAGTAGTTACTTTTTTTACGCTTCAAATTTCTTCCAAAAAAGTTTTGTAAACCACCCCTCAGTATGTGTAATTGTCACTCTCTCTGTTCTTTCTTGACAAACAAAAGCACAATTTTTACTAAAGGGTCAAGTTTGTTTAAAAGTGGTCTCCACTTTCCTCAAATTCTAGAGTAAAAGAATGAGCTATATATGAATTTAGCATAGCTCAATTTAATTCAGCAAATGATTTTTAAGTACTTACACAATTTGACACTATATTGTGTCCTTGGTTTTGATCTATTTGTGTACTTGGTTTTGATCATTCTTTTATCTAAAATTTCTCATTAATGAACAATATATAATGTTTTTTTTCCTTGCTTCAAGTTGATTGAAATTTTAGAAAAGTCCCCATAATTCTCATCTTGACACAAACTCAGACTTAAGAGACACCTAAGACTCTGTGAAGGCATCTGTTAGAATAACTTTCTTAACTTGTCCAAACTGATTGCACCTTACAATTCGATGACATCTTTGAATTTTGCTTTTTTACTGAGCAAAAGTCCTCTTACAGCTGATGACTTCATACTCCTTTTTTTTTTTACTCTGGAATTATGGCCATTTTGGTAAAATTTGTACTATATGCAAAACGTGAAGGAAAACTTAAATATTTAAAAAATCAGTCTGTAATCCAAGCACTTTGGGGAGCTGAGGTGGGAGCATCACTTTAGCCCAGGACCTCAAGACCAGCCTGGGAAACATAGTGAGACCCCCATCTGTACAAAAAATACAAAAATTAGCCAGGTGTGGTGGTGCATGCCTATAGCTGCATTTACTCTGGAGGCTGAGATGGGAGGATTGCTTGAGCTCAGGAGGTTGAGACTGCAGTGAGCTGTGATTGTGCCACTGCACTCCAGCCCGGGCAACAGAGCAAGACCTTGTCTCAAAAAAAAAAAAAAAAATTTGTCGGACTCATACTCAGATATTCAGCTTGTTTGTTTAAGAATCTGTCTTTCTTGTTAGATGGTAAATTCCTTAAAAGCCAGAACCCTTTTGAGCTGCTCAATTTTGTGGTCCAAAACGATGCTCTGTAAAGGCAGGGGCCTTAAATAAGTAATGACTGGTCTTAAAATAAAACCTTAAAATTAAGGAAAGGGGTGAACCATAAAATTGGCAGCTGTTACTCATTTTATTATAAGTAATAATTTGGTTAAGGGAGCAATATTGCCTTTTTTTTCTGCAGGCTTTTTGACCAAGCATGCTGAAAATCAGAGATGTCCCTGGTTTTTTGCCTTAGGTGTTTTTCACCTGCCAGGTTCTCGTGGGTAAGACACAAGTCAGTGGGTGGAGGAGAATATAATGAATATAACATTCTTCTGCTTCTTTCTTTATACCTATTAGATTGAAACATAGCTTTCTTTACAAAAGCATTCTGAAAGAATTGGAATTTTGGCTGTAATCTTTGTGCAAGCCGATCATGGATTCACTCTGAAATTCAGCTGCCTTATGACACTGGATCCATTCCTAGTACCACAGTAAAAAGGAGTCAGTGTTCCTGGAAGTTTTAAGGCTATAAGCTCTTTCAGTAGAAGGCATAGGCAGTATTCTTTTAGCTAATCAGCTATAACGTTGATTTTCACAAAGATGAAATAAGTTAGAAACTATCCTATAAACACTGGGAAATTACAATGTCTCCTACCAACTCCATGAAGAAAGGGACCACATTTTAGACTTTTCTTGCATCTTCTGTAGCTCCTACTAAGTGTTAAGCATGTACTTGATTTATCTCCCATCTCTCACCCAAACTAAACCAAGACAACTCATTCTCTTCTACCTTCCTTAAGGGAATCTTGCCCTGAGTTAATGTAGTCTACCATTGCTAGGTTGGCTTTCCTTAACAGGAACTTACGTCTTTGAGAGACAGTGTGGGCAGGTAAGAGGACACAGATTTGATAATTTGATCTGGGATCCTGGAATCTCATTTTTGCTACTTTCTAACTGTGTGATCATAAAATTTTTTTCTGAGCCTCAGTTTCTTCATTGGTAAAATGGGAATTTTAATGCATATCCCACAGGTTTGCCATAAGGCTTGCAGGTGAATAATGCAATATATCTGTTATATATTTTAGAAATATTTTAGGCTGTGCCTAAAAAAATGGACTTGACAACCCATTTATCTAGCAGTTCCTCTAATAAAGACACTGCCCATTGGCTACTAATGAAAAGTCGGTAATTCACTAAAAAAATTTTACGACAGGGTCTATATACTTTCCTAGCAGTTGTACCTGCCAGTATTTCCTTCTGGGAGGCTTTTCACTGAGCCTCACAACAGCAGCAGACTAGTGTATGAGAAGCAGTCCTATTGGCTGCCACTATCTCTTAATCAAACCACCTATGACATGTATTTAGTCAGCGACCCATCTGCTATCTTGAGGTACCTTGTTCACAATAGCATAAGTGAATGTTTGTGAATACGGACCACATCTGGCATGGGTGGCCTATCATCTACCTACGCTTCATCCTGTGAGATACAACTAAAATGAAAACAATGTTCTTTAGGTAATTATATATAAAGGAATTTCTTAGTTCTGATAGATTTTGAGTCTTTCCTTCAAATATTGAAAATTGAGTTGATATATAATTGATTTATACATGAGGGTGAGGAAGAATGTGGACCTCTTATTATTTAATGTTTTATGTTAAATCTTTAAATGTATGCTTAATATCTCTGTTGTGGATCCAAGGCCATTGAAATTTAACTCTACTAACAGCCTTTTTGGCAATGCTAATCAATTCTTTTTACACTATAATACATTTGGCAAAGTTACTTTTAATGACTGATTCATTCATTCATCTGTTCATTGATGCTTCTAGAATTTATGACAAGACTATATTTGCAATATAGAGATTCGAAGGTGAGGCAGACATGCACAATACCCAATGTATTAAAACTATAAGCCCAAATAGAATATAGGTGCTGTAACAGAAGTATAGTATAGATCTGAGCTCCAAGCCAGGTGCTTAAAAATGTTTATTGAATGAGTGAATATACCCAGGCCTGGATATCTGTTTGCTGGATAGTTCCAAGTTCCTAGATTTTTCCTTCTCTGTTTTTCATCTCATGAATAGCACCACTATCCTCAGTTGCCCTTGCTAGCAATCTGGATGTCATCTTTGTCTCCTTTTTCCCCTCTTCTATCATATCCAATCTATCACTATGTTCTCTTGGGTCTACCTACTAAATAGTTCTCACTGCTACACTAGTTCAGGCCACTAGTTTGGCCTGTATCATTATGGCATCTTCCTATATGGTAGTTCTGCCTCCAACCATTTTCTTTTGCCTGATTAATTCTCCAGAGTAGTAGCTAGAGTATTATTTCTAAATGGCAAATCCAACTGTATCATTTTCTTCCTTAAAACTTTTTGATGACTTCTCATTGTCCTAGGAATAATGTGCAACTCCCTTTACATGGGTCAGGAGGCCCAGTGCAGTGTGGAGCCCGCTTTTTCTTCCAGTTCCAATTCCTACCACTTCCTACTTCTCACATTCCAGTCTATGAGATGATGCTGTGTGTATGTAGGCTTATAAATATATATATGTGTATATATATATAGGCATAGTGCCCTGCTCATAGTTGCTCAATATATGTTGGCTATTCTTATTTTTCTAAATGTGCTTTCTTGGAAACTGGCACAGCTGGGGAAAATGTTTTTAGGAGCATTAAACAAGGGAGATTGGAAGGGAGAGAAGCTCAGAGTCGACAAGAGGATATAATCTAGGTGTTGGCAACAAAGTGGATATCATGATAAAGGTTAAAAAATAATTAAATCCATTAAACTTTTGAAAAACATATTTTTGGGTTGGTTTTGAAAAATAATTCAGTGTAGCATTAAAAAAGTACTCTGTTGGATCTTAAATTTATCGTTTCCTGAGATTATGATCTAGTTTAGAAAAGTTGCCAGATATTCGCTCTTCAAGATTTACATTGTTTTCCAAAGTCCCCCAAATGGTCATAGCACTGTTGTTAAGTGTTTAGTTGGCTACAGAATTTCCTTAAATTGTGATTTTTAGTCAATGGAATATGATGACTCACAGGGAATGTAACTGTTTTCTGCTTTAGCTTACTGATCTTTATCTTCACATGGTCAAGAGTCTATGTTTCTATTACTCTCACAGATTAGCAAACATGTTTTTTATAAGAGATGAAATAAAATATAATTTTGCTAACATTTTTTGTCTAGTATTACAAATACTATTGATAACTTGAGATTGAATCATTTAGGTCATGTTTTAGAGATGAATAGAAAAAAGTTTGTTATTATAGTTTTTCTTTTGTATTTTTATAATTTGGGTTGGAAGATTCATTTTCATTAGTTTGGAGTAAATAGATCTTTTGTAAATATCAGTATTTCACTGGTGTTTATATTAATTGTGCTTTATTTGATAAAACCATTTGCAAGAGATTGGTTGGTTCATGGGATAACTGTTGTCAAATTGCTTTGAAATAGTATAAATGCCACATAGAAAACCTATATTATTGAACCTATATTATTGAGACGTTTTGATGATCAAAATTACCTTTGAGTTCAAAACTTGTTTTACTAACAGTAAAAAAGCACAAAACATTTTATTTAATGTTTTTGTGATTTTAAATTGTAGTCAAAGTTTTGATTTTTTGCTAATTCATATCTATATTCGATTACAGAATTGTTATTTAACATAGGATTTAAAAATTCTTATGCTTGGATTATTATAATTTAACAATCAAGTATGGCTTTTGAAAAAATATTCAGTAATGCTAATTTTGAAGTTTAGAACAAATCTTTTAAAACTTGTAGCTTTGCAATGTCAAAGGAACTTTTGTAAAAGCATCCATATAGTGATGTGAAATATGCTTATGTGGGCAGAAACTTGATTGCTGTGATCAATTTTATAATTGTATACATAAATCCATAATTGAATATTCCAGTCGTTGGCATTTGCGTAAAAGCAAATACTAAAAGCTGTTATGTCCCCTTAGGAAACATATCAAGAACAGATTGAAACAGAATGTCTTTAACTGTCTTAAAACAATTCCATAAATGGTCACCACTTTAACTCAAAAGTTAGGAATCCTCTTGAATCCATTGCAGTTCTTTACACAGGCTGCCAGCTGATTGTGTGATACATGCCATATAGCACAAAGCATGATTTATGATGCTATTGTTATGGTGTGCTTACTAAAAATAATGAAAAATAGTAAGTATAGTATTAGCAGAGGTGCTGTAGGTGGTTCCCAGACAAAATGCAAGGCATGCAGTCAAATTTGCATTCCAGATAAACAGTACATAAGTTTTTAGTATAATTTAGGCAAAATTATTTATTGTTTATCTAAAATTCAAATTTAACTGAGCATCCTGTATTTTTATTTGTTAAATCTGGCAACCCTAGCTGTACGTGATTGGGTAGACTATAGGTAATAGTAAAGAAACAGATTTTTGTGATGAAACAGAATTTCTTCCCTAAGTTCCTCCAGAATCAATAAAGAATATCTTGGTTACCCACCTAGTAAATCATATTTGAAGCTAGTATGTGAACTTAGAGAATTAGCTTTAAGAGCCGTGCCCTATCACCACCTCTCATATTGGTGTTTGTGAAATTAAAAGTAATTCAATTGCAACATTACACACTATTTCATACTGTATTATGTTGAATTTATGCATCGTTAAAATTATTAAAATCCATTTTTAAATTTTACATTAAGAAATTAACTTATTTAATACATTAATTTTTTTTTTCTTTTTAAAAGAGGCATTTTTGATGAGAATTTTCAAAAAACATGTAGATTTTTGCTGTTCTATTATAAGTAGTATTCATTGGTCTCACCAAATGTTTTTGTTTGCTTTATGATTAGTAGTGATTTGCCTTTCATTTTCTTGTTAAGGCTGAATTACTGTGTTTGTGCTATACAACTGGGAAGCAGCCATAGTTTGGAGCGGCACATTGCTCTGGTTGTTTCTTTAGCTTGGCTGGCCTTGGTCTCTTCTGCTGTAGCCATCAATCATCCAGTGCTCTTTGCATGCTATGGGACATATTTTTTCCCATGAGTGACAGTGGTTGCCTTTTATGACTTAGCCCTCATTAATAATTAGGCAGGGATTACATATGAGATCTTATAATAATTCATGATCTACATTTACTCATTTATAAGTATAAATAAGTGAAATCTAACAGTCACAAAATACCTTGAAACTGAAACCTCTTAAATATAAAGATGAAAACATCACATCATAAGCCCCATTAGTTAAAAATATGCTTTTGAGAATGGTTATAATGACTTAGCTGAAAATTCCAAAAACCAGAATGCCTCTTCTTCTCCAAAGGATCGCAACTCCTGGCCAGCAAGGGAACAAAACTGGATGGAGAATGAGGTTGACGAATTCACGGAAGTAGGCTTCAGAAGGTGGGTAATAACAAACTCCTTCAAGCTAAAGGAGCATGTTCTAACCCATTGGAAGGAAGCTAGGAACCTTGAAAAAAGGTTAGAGGGATTGCTAACTAGAATAACCAGTTTAGAGAAGAACGTAAATGAACTGATGGAGCTGAAAAACACAGCACGAGAACTTCGTGAAACATACAAAAGTATCACTAGCCAAATCAATCAAGCAGAAGAAAGGATATCAGAGATTGCAGATCGACTTAACTAAATAAAGTGTGAAGACAAAATTAGAGAAAAAAGAATGAAAAGGAATGAACAAAGCCTCCAAGAAATATGGGACTATGTGAAAAGGCCAAACCTATATTTGATTGGTGTACCTGAAAGAGATGAGGAGAATGGAATCAAGTTGGAAAACACTTTTCAGGATATTATCCAGGAGAACTTCCCCAACCTAGCAAGACAGGCCAACATTCAAATTCATGAAATACAGAGAATACCACAAAGATACACCTTGAGAAGAGCAACCCCAAGACACATAATCATCAGATTCACCGAGGTTGAAATGAAGGAAAAAATGTTAAGGGCAGATACAGAGAAAGATCGGGTTACCCACAAAGGGAAGCCCATCAGACTAACAGTGGATCTCTCTGCAGAAACCCTGCAAGCCAGAAGAGAGTGAGGGCCAATATTCCACATTCTTAAAGAAAAGAATTTTCAACCCAGAATTTCATATCCAGCCAAACTAAGCTTCATTAGTGAAGCAGAAATAAAATCCTTTACAGACAAGCAAATGCTGAGAGACTTTGTCACCACCAGGCCTGCCTTACAAGAGCTCCTGAAGGAAGCAGTAAATATGGAAAGGAAAAACCAGTACCAGCCACTGCAAAAACATGCCAAGTTGTAAAGATCATTGACACTATAAGGAAACTGCATCAACTAATGGGCAAAATAACCAGCTAGCATCATAATGACAGGATCAATTTCACACAAAGCAATATTAACTTTAAATTTAAATGGCCTAAATACCCCAATTAAAAGACACAGACTGGCAAATTGGACGCATCAGTCAAGACCCATCAGTGTGCTGTATTCAGGAGACCCATCTCACATGCAAAGACACGTAGGCTCAAAATAAAGAGATGGAGGAATATTTACTAACCAAATGGGAAGGAAAAAAAAAGCAGGGGTGGCAATCCTAGTTTCTGATAAAACAGACTTTAAACCAACAAGGATCAAAAAAGACAAAGAAGGGCATTATATAATGGTAAAGGGATCAATGCAACAAGAAGAGCTAACTATCCTAAACATATATGCACCCAATACAGGAGCACCCAGATTCATAAAGCAGGTTCTTAGAGACCTACACAGAGACTTAGACTCCCACACAATAATAGTGGGAGACTTTAACACCCCACTGTCAATATTCGACAGATCAACGAGACAGAAAATTAACAAGGATATTCAGGACTTGAACTCAGCTCTGGACCAAGCAGCCCTAATAGACATCTACAGAACTCTCCACCCCAAATCAACAGAATATACATTCTTCTCAGCACCACATAGCACTTATTCTAAATTTGCCCACATAATTGGAAATAAAACACTCCTCAGAAAATGCTAAAGAACAGAAATAATAATAAACAGTCACACAGACCACAGTGCAATCAAATTAGAACTCATGATTAAGAAACTCAGGAACCACACAACTACATGGAAACTGAACAACCTGAATGACTACTGGGTAAATAACAAAATTAAGGCAGAAATAAATAAGTTCTTTGAAACCAATGAGAACAAAGGCACAATGTACCAGAATCTCTGGGACACAGCTAAAGCAGTGTTTAGAGGGAAATTTATAGCACTAAATGCTCACAGGAGAAAGTGGGGAAGATCTAAAATCCACACCCCAACATCACAATGAAAAGAACTAGAGAAGCAAGATCAAACAAATTCGAAAGCTAGCAGAAGACAAGAAAAACTAAGATCAGAGCAGAACTGAAGGAGATAGAGCCACAAAAAACCCTTTAAAAATCAATGAATCCAAGAGCTGTTTTTTTGAAAAGATTAACAAAATAGATAGATGGCTAGCCAGACTAATAAAGAAGAAAAGAGAGAAGAATCAAAGAGACACAATAAAAAATGATAAAGGGGAGATCACCATTGATCCCACAGAAATCACAACTACCATAAGAGAATACTATAAACACCTCTACGCAAATAAACTAGAATTCTAGAAGAAATATGTAAATTCCTGAACACATACACCCTCCCAAGACTAAACCAGGAAGAAGTCAAATCCCTGAATAGACCAATAACAAGTTCTGAAATTGAGGCAGTAATTAATAACCTACCAGCCAAAAAAAGCTTAGGACCAGACGGATTCACAGCCAAATTCTACCAGACGTATGAAGAGGAGTTGGTACCGTTCCTTCTGAAACTATTCCAAACAATAGAAAAAGAGGGACTCCTCCTTAACTCATTTTATGAGGCCAGCAACATCCTGATACCAAAACCTGGCAGAGACAAAACAATAAAAGAAAATTTCAGGCCAGTATACCCGAGGAACATCAATGCGAAAATCCTCAATAAAATACTGGCAAACCAAATCCAGCAGGACATCAAAAAGCTTATCCACCATAATCAAGTCAGCTTCATCCCTGGGATGCAAGGCTGGTTCAACATACACAAATCAAGACATGTAATGCATCACATAAACAGAATTAATGACAAAAAACACGTGATTATCTCAATAGATGCAGAAAAGGCCTTCAATAAAATTTGGCCAGGCACGGTGGCTCATGCCTGTGATCCCAGCACTTTGGGAGGCCAAGGCCGGGAGATCATGAGGTCAGGAGTGAAACCTTGTCCTTAATAAGGATACAAAAATTAG
Organism: Hylobates moloch; assembly: GCF_009828535.3. NCBI lineage: Eukaryota > Metazoa > Chordata > Mammalia > Primates > Hylobatidae > Hylobates > Hylobates moloch. Next base: position 44,472,199 of record NW_026652276.1, on the reverse strand, counting down.
CTAGGTGTGGTGGCATGTGCCTGGAATCCCAGCCACTCAGGAGGCTGAGGCAGAGAATCACTTGAGCCAGGGAGGCAGCTTCAGGCTAAACACTCTCAATAAGGTAGGTATTGATGGAACATATCTCAAAATAGTAAGAGCTATTTATGACAAACCCATAGCCAATATCATACTGAATGGGTAAAAGCTGTAAGCATTCCATTTGAAAACCGGCACAAGACAAGGATGTCCTCTCTCACCACTCCTATTCAACATAGGAAGTTCTGGCCAGGGCAATCAGGCAAGAGAAATAAATAAAGATATTCAAATAGAAAGACAGGAAATCAAGTTGTCTCTGTCTGCAGATGGCATGATTGTATATTTAGAAAACCCCATCATCTCTGCCCAGGATCTCCTTAACCTGCTAAGCAACCTCAGCAGTCTAAGGATACAAAATCAATGTGCAAAAAATCACAAGCATTCCTTTACACCAATAATAGACAAACAGAGAGCCAAATCATGAGTGAATTCCCATTCACAATTGCTACAAAGAGAATAAAATACACAGGAATACAGCTTACAAGGATGTGAAGGACCTCTTCAAGGAGGACTACAAGGAAATAAGAGAGGACACAAACAAATGGAAAAACATTCCATGCTCATGATAGGAAGAATCAATATAGTGAAAATGGCCATACTGCCCAAAGTAATTTATAGATTCAGTGCTATTCCTATCAAGTTACCATTGACTTTCTTTACAGAATTAGAAAAAACTGGTTTAAATTTCATATGGAACCAAAAAAGAGCTGGTATAGCCAAGACAATCCCAAGCAAAAAGAACAAAGCTGGAGGCATCATGCTACCTGACTTCAAACTATACTACAAGGCCACAGTAACCAAAACAGCATAGTACTGGTACCAAAACAGATATATAGACAGTGGAACAGAACAGAGGCCTCAGAAATAATGCCACACATCTACAGCCATCTGATCTTTGACAAACCTGACAAAAACAAGCAATGGGGTAAGATTCCCTATTTAATAAATGGTGTTGGGAAAACTGGCTAGCCATATGCAGAAAACTGAAACTGGACCCCTTCCTTACACCTTATGCAAAATTCAACTCAAGATGGATTAAAGAGTTAAACATAATACCTAAAACCATAAAAAACCTAGGCAATACCATTTAGGACGTAGGCATGGGCACAGACTTCATTACTAAAACACCAACACAATGGCAACAAAAGCCAAAATTGACAAATGGGATCTAATTAAACTAAAGAGCTTCTGCACAGCAAAAGAAACTGCCATCAGAGTGAACAGGCAACCTACAGAATGGGAGAAAATTTTTGCCCTCTATCCATCTGACAAAGGGCTAATATTCAGAATCTACAAAGAACTTAAACAAATTTACAAGACAAAAACAACCCCATCAAAAAGTGGGTGACAGATATGAACAGGCACTTCTCAAAAGAAGACATTTATGTGGCCAACAAACATATGAATAAAAGCTTGTCATCACTGGTCATTAGAGAATTGCAAATCAAAACCACAATGAGATACCATCTCATGCCAGTTAGTATGGTGATCCTTAAAAAGTCAGGAAACAACACATGCTGCAGAGGATATGGAGAAATAGGAATGCTTGTACACTGTTGGTGGGAGTGTAAATTAGTTCAACCATTGTGGAAGACAGTGTGGCAATTCCTCAAGGATCTAGAACCAGAAATACCATTTGACCCAGCAATCCCATTACTGGGTATATACCCAAAGGATTATAAATCATTCTACTATAAAGACACATGCACACGTATGTTTATTGCAGCACTATTCATAATAGCAAAGATGTGTAACTAACCCAAATGTCCATCAATGATAGACTGGATCAAGAAAATGTGGCACATGTACACCATGGAATACTATGCAGCCATAAAAAAGATGAGTTCATGTCCTTTGTAGGGACATGGATGAAGCTGGAAACCATCATTCTCAGCAAACTAACACAGGAACAGAAAACCAAACACCTCATGTTCTCACTCATAAGTGTGAGTTAAACAATGAGAACACATGGACACAGGGAGGGGAACATCACACAGTGGCATATCAGGGGTGGGAGGCTAGGAGAGGGATAGCAGGAGGAATACCTAATGTAGATGACGGGTTGATGGGTGCTGCAAACCACCATGGCATGTGTGTAACTATGTAACAAACCTGCACATTCTGCTCATGTATCCTAGAACATAAAGTATAATAAAAAAACCATAGTGTTAAAATGTGCATAACAGAAATTTTTACCATTTTAACCATTTTTAAGTAGATAGTTTTGTGGCATTTAGTATATTTGCATTGTTATATTCCCAGTATACAGGTCCATAACATTTTCGTCATCCCAAACTGACCCTGCCAATTACTCCTCATGTTCCACCCCTCCCCATTCCTGGCAACCGTCATTATACTTTCTGTCTCTATGAGTTTGCAAAGGCCGTTTTTAATAGTGCCAAAACTTGATATCCACTATTAATAGGAGCAGCATGATATGGTAGGAAAAATTTGGGACTGGGGCCAAATGCTTTCTGTCATGTTCTAGTTTGTAATCTGGGCCAAACTGTTTGATTTCTCTGAGACTCTGTTTCTTCACCTCTAAAATGGAACTAGCAATTTACTGTGATGTTGTGAGAATTACATGAGACAATGTATGTAAATCATCAGGCTCATAATAGGCATTTAATAAATGATATTAGAAATATAGAATGTTCTCAAAGTATTCTTATTTTATTTTATTTTATTTTTGTTCTTAAAATATTAACTCATTTTTTTTCAGTCGGACAATTTTTTAATGACTTCTGCAGGAGCCAGTGAGACTACTGCAGTGTAATGTTAGTATGTTAGTATGTCATTGTGAATTCAAATCTACCTATTTCCCAGGTTGGTACACAGTATGTTACAAATGAATTTTTTTTCCTTGGAGAGTAGAAATCACAAGTTGTTGCATTTTATAAACTGAAGTTTTAAACAATGTTTTGCTATATCCATAGAAATAAATATTTTTGGCTGTTGCCAGTAGAAAGTAAAGTAGTGATTTAACTCATGAATTTTATTTTTGGCCAGTTTTTAAATCATCCTCTAATTTTCCTATTAAAATTATTTTGTTTGTAAAAAATCCTTACCTTTTGTTCAATTCACTGTCTGTCACTTCCGTCTTAGAATATATAGAATAAATAAAAGGAGATTTAACTTAAGCTTGCTAAATTTTTGTTAGCTCTGTTAAAACAGGTCTTCTGTATTCCAGGAGTCAAAGAGTATTTAAACCACCCAAATAATCAAGTTATGCAAATTAGTGAAATTCCTATATTGTTAAGCTACATATTTTGCTATTTCTGATGTATTAATTGAAAAATATTTACTGGGCAAATTCTCTTTTTTAGAGATGGGTTCGCTGTGGCCCAGGCTGGAGTGCAGTGACACGATCATGGCTCACTGTTGCCTGGACCACCTAAGCTTAAGGGATCTTCCTACAGGCACAATCTACCACAGATAGCTTATTTTTTTAAAGTTGTTTTTGTTGAGATGGAAGTCTTGCTGTGTTTCCCGGGCTGGTGTTGAACTCCTAAACTCAAGTGATCCTCCTGCCTTGGCCTCCCAAAATGCTGGGATTATAGGTGTGAGCCACTGTGCCTGGCTTTATTGAGCAGATTCTGTCAAGTATTAAGTATCAGTTTTTGTGAGAGATCAGAAAAATCTAAATCATGATCTCTTCCCTGAAAGAATTTAGAGTCTCCTTGGAAAGGGAGGCCACTTGTGCATTAAAGTTTAAGGTTGCAGTTCAGAAGGTCAGAGTCATGGGGTTTGTGAGACTAATGACGAGTTAGGCCGTAGCCGTGTTGTATTTGAGGTGAAGATGGGATATCCTAATTTAAATGAGACTCAGGATCTCAGGACAAAAGACTGGCATGCTATCCAACATAAAGGGTTTTATATGCATTAATGAAAAAAGCAGAATGTTGGTATAATTTGTAAACTTTGCTCCCTAAATAGTAAGTGTATTTTAAATATTCTACAAAATAATCAAGTTTGATAAAGTTTTCAGTTGCTACCTCTTTCTGTGGTCTCTGTCTGCTTAGCCATTTTCTTGAAATCAGTGGCTTTCTAAAGGAAGAAGGACATCAGGAATATGTTAGAATTGTGCCTCAAGATCAGCTGACTTCAGGTCATATATCTTCACCACTTTCTCGAGAGAAGATAGATACCAAAAATCCAACTTGGCTAAGCTAAGGATGAGAACTGAAGTATGAAGGATGGAGAGCCGGGATTAGGTCAGGCCTGTAGAAAGGCATCTAGTTATGACTGATGGGTGACCCATTGAATCAACTAAGTGAGTGGATTGGTTTCAGTGCACAAAGTTAGTGTGTAAAATTGTTAACTAAAATTAGGTTTCTGGAAAAATTTTGGGATTTTATTACAAAACTATGTTAATCCTTAATTATCATAGGAATCATTAGGTGCGTATTGAAAGTGGAAGAAGATATGCATCCAGTTAGAATATTATGCAATTTAGCATCACCAGGGAAGGGAAACAGCAGCATTTTTTTGAAATTAGGGGCTCCTTTTTTCCAATTACGTTTTTCAAAGATTGCTGTAAACTGTGATTTTTTTTCAAAGAACAAATAGTCATTCCTATATTGAATTCAGCTGTGTGTTTAATAATTTTTACATTCTAAAATTTGTATGTGGTGTATAAAGTTTCTTTCCTCAGTAGCTGAAATTGATAGGTTAAGTTAAAGATGAAAATATCTAGCATTTGCTCTCGGCTTGAAGGGAGCGGCATGTTTCTCAGGAAGCTCTCGCCTGGGAGCTCAGTTTGTTTGAGTTCTGTTATTTCTAGTGATGCTAGCTAATCATCTTTTAGAGTTTCAGTTTCCCTTTGGCTATGTCAAGAGGTCAAGTATGATAAACTGTCTTCTGCTTTCCTCACTTAGATGGAGGGCCCATGTAATTCTACTTTCGAAGAGCATTTAGCTTCTCCAAAGAAAAACACTTAACCAACTAGTGAATCATAAGAGTTCTAAATGCTTTTCTTAGTAATATCTCAGTTTTACTCCACAGTGGCAGAAAAATTTAGACAGCTATTATTTCCTCAGTTTTCGTGTTGGAGAAAACTAAGGCCAGGATTTTTCAGGAAATGAATGATGTTTTAACTTGAAAAGTACTGGATCATAAAGAACATAACATGTGGTATGCTTTCAGTTTCTTTTAGAAAAAAAATCATGAATTGAAAAAGTTTTAAAAGCTTTCCATGTATGCTAGGTATTTCTGTACCATTCTGGAGACCCTGATCAAAGGAAATATAAACACGTATATCACAAAGGATTAAAATTTGACTTTAAGAGGGTGAGTGGCTTAGTACACTTCCCGTTTCACAGGGGAAGAGATGGGAATTTGCAGAAAAACTGACTTAGTTCTGCCTGGATGTGTCAAGACCATGAGCCAGAGCTGGTCACCATCCTGACCCACAGTAGATCAATGGTTCAGTTGTAATTTTCTCCCTGATTTATCTAAAGAGATCGCTGTTAAGAATTCTGTTAGAAACCTGCTTTATCTTAGAAATATGACAATGAGTAAAACTGTGAAATTTTTATACTGTTTTGGTGCATACGCATTTATGTTGAATACTATTCAATGGAAAAGCATTGCCTTATATATCTACTCTGTTCAGTTTTTGAATCTCTCATGCCGTTGTCAACTTTTACAAAAGAAGAATTTAATAGCACATTATTTCTTCTTACATCCATTTTTGAAAAGCAGTTATTCTCAACACTACCCTAAATATTTAAAAAGAAAAACATTTCACTAACACAAGGTTTTGCTATTTGATATCTCCATGTCAACTCTGAACAGGGTACCTTTGCAAAAATCTTTGAAAACAACCTTTAGAAATAGTCTGGAATCAGTTTATGTCAAACAAATGTATGCTCTAAATCAGCAATCCCCAACCTTTTCAGCATCAGGGACTGGTTTCATGGAAGACTATTTTTCCAAGGGATGGGGGGATGGTTTCAGGATGAAATTTCCACCTCAGATCATGAGGCGTTAGTTAGATTCTCATAAGGGGCACGCAACCTAGGTCCCTCACATGTGCAGTTTACAATAAGATTCAAGCTCCTGTGAGAATCTAATGCTGCCACTGGTCTGACAGGAGGTGGAGCTCAGTTGTTAATGCTCAGTTGCTCACCTGCAGCTCACCTGCTGTGCCGCCTGGTTTCTAATGGACCACAGACTGATACCGGTCCGTAGCCAGGGGATTGGGGACCCCTCTTCTAAATAATAATTCTAACAAGCCACCTTAATATTCAATTCAAGAATGCAGTCCATGATCAAGTAAAATGTTGTTAGAAGAAACAGGTTTTATATTTCATATCTCCAGAGGGTCTTTAAGACCATTAGACTATTCAGCAAAATTATGCATACATTATTTTTATTTTTTGGTTCCTGTTAGCAAAACCCACATATATTATTATTACTTTTTTAAAAACTGCATTAGCATGTTCTAAAGCTTCTTTTTCATTTCTTTTGTGGTTTTAATCTTTGGAGAGTGAGCTAGAAATACCTATCAGAGGTGAATTCTAGGAAAATAAATGTAAGCAGTAACTCTGGCTCAATTTATTTTTCTTCTCTACAAGAACTGCTTAAAACCTGGCAGTGGAAGACTATTCTCTTGTCTACCAAGTATTATAGTAGGAAGTGCAAGGTCATCTCTAAATATAAAAGATTCTACGTTTCTAAGGAAAGAGTATATCTTAAGAAGGGTAAATGAAATAGTTGGCTAGAGGGAAAGGGAAATTTCCTTATTTCACCCTGAAACTTGGCAGCATTTCTGAAACAGAGCTTGAAGCTTTGAGATGAATTAAAGATAATTTGTTTCACCTTCTGTGGAAGCTCTTTTGCATCCAATTTACTTTCCCCCTGTCTGGTCAGGAAGGCACTTCATCGTTAGAGATTTTGTAAAACTTCATCGGTTGATTAAAATGCAGATAGCATGCCTCTCGGTGAGAAAATAATTTAATATTGTCAGTTTTAGAGATCTGCCTACATAAAACAGGTGAGATAAAATGTGTTTTCAATTCTGAATTTTTATGTAGGCTTGTTCACTAACTTCTCCATTACATCATCAGAAGCTCACCCTTTCAAGCTACTTTGCTTTGTGTGTTGTGGGGAGACTGAGGGTGGGTAAGGCATTTTGGCACGACTCAAACTGGTCCATTTTATTTCAAATAAGTCCTGATGAAAGAGCAAATCCTACTCTCAGCATCATCTTCTTTAGAAATAGGAGGAATAAATGCTTCTAAAATGGATGCAGTGTAAGGAAGGGCAGGGCAGACGCCATGATCTGGGTGCAATTCTTAAGCTGATGTGTGGCCCAGTGATCCTCATATTTGGAAGCTGAATGGACCATAGCACCCTAGCTTCCTTTATAGTCCCCTTTGTTTGGTTTTATCAGTTGAGGGAGATGGCCTACTTCTTTGCCATGTGAATAAACAACAGAATGCAACTAATCTTCTAGTGGAAGATCATGGAAAAAGCTGCTACCTATGACCATAGAAGTATATTTCAAAATTTGGTGTAAGTCAGAAATAAAGTCCTGGAAAGTAGTTAAATTTCTTCAACACTTCAGGGCTAACTTTTTTTTAAGTTCATAAACTTTACTTTTTAGAGAATTTTTAGATTTACAGAAAATTTGAGCAGAAAGTACAGAGAATTCCCATATACTCCTCACATCCAACCCACCCCAGTTTCCCCTATAATTAATGTCTTGCATTAGTGTGATACATTTGTTACTTTGATAAGCCAATATCAATATATTGAGACCCATAGTTATTTGTATTTTTTATTTTTTTCTTCATGAACCCATAGGTAGAGATTCATAGTTTAAATCAGGGTTCACCCTTTGTGTTGTCCATTCTATGGGTTTTGACAGATGCATAATAATATGTATCTATCATTATAACACCATACAGAGTAGTTGCACTGTCCTAAAAATCTCCTGTGCTTTGCCTGCCATCCTCTTTCCCTCTTCCAAACCCCTGACAACCACTGGTCTTTTCACTATTTCCATAGTTTTGCCTTTTTCGGAATGTCATATAGTTGGACTCAACTATGTATAGTGTTTTCATACTGGCTTCTTTCACTTAGCAATGCGCATTTAAAGTTCCTCCATGTCTTTTTGTGGCTTGATAGCTCATTTCTTTTTAACACCGAATAATACTCCATTGTATAGATGTACCACAGTTTGTTTATTTATTCACTTATTGAAGGACATCTTGGTTACTTCTGAGTTTTGGCAATTATGCATGAAACTGCTATAAACATTTGTGTGTAGGCTTCTGTGTGAATGTAGTTTTTAACTCATATGGGTAAATATCAAGAAGTATAATTGCTGAATCAAATGGTAAGGACATGTTTAGTTTTGTAAGAAATGTCAAGGTAACTTCTGATGTTCTGTAAATACTTGTAGATTTGAAGAAAGAAAAATGAAGCAGAAGTGATGTGATACCTTTAAGAACTGAGATCCTTGCAATTGATTGGAAATCAAGTGGTCTATTGCTATATGTATTAGCTTAGTTTTATTGAAGACATGTAGGGAAGATCATCCCTTCTCTATTCTGTTCTGGGTAAAAACTGCTCAGGAGGTTTTAGCCTATGTTTTTAAAAATAGCTGGGGGAAAACGAAGCCTTCAGTAAGTCCAGATTTGTTTGGCCTCATAGGATCTGAGATTGCCAATTAGGAATGCCTGTTAAATTTTGTGTCAAAACTCCCCTAAATTCTTGCCTTTTTCTTTATCATTCCTCCTATCTTTCCCTGTAACCATAGCCTACCTGCCCCTTACATGATCTTTCAATAGTCTTGTTTATTCTCCTACCCCTCATTCCAGTTTTGAGGAGAAAGGGTGAGCACACTTCTCCTTGATGCCTCCTTCTAAAGCTTTAAACTCTTGTTCCAGTGCCATCTCTGGGAACCCTACTCCTCTCTGGAGGCTGGTGGACAGCTGACATTCTGACTTTTCTCATCTGCATTAATGTTTTCCACTGACCTCCAGGACCCTCTCACACTCTTTAGTTTTATTATTCTTATTCACTATCTCATTCCTCAAAATTGTCATCCCCCATCAGTACCTCTAAACACTGTCTCAAAGGGTCATATAATCTCTGGGAACTAATGTTCCAGCTTCAAAATTGCAAACTTTGAATCTCTCTTATCTCATTTGTCTGTTCATCATAATTCTGTTTTCTCCTCCCTCACTCACTCTTAATGAACCTGTACTTAACCTTTTTTGTGGTTTCTGATTTCTCAACACCCATATTCTAACCCATTAGCTCCCTTGATTCTTTTCTCGGATCCACAATCAACTCTATCAACAAGGCTATTACCAGCACCTAAAATTGTTCTTATCTCTTGTCCTTATGCCACTTATCCCTTGTCAACCTCTGTCATATACTTTCTGCACTCTATTTCTCTCCCTTGATGGAGAAAGTTATAAGGTAGAAGCTTTTCGTTTCACATACATGCACAGAGTGATATTTAACACTGAGCCTCATTTGCTGGGCAGTAAGGAATAGGAAAGAATCCAAATTTGTTAATGCATTCAGGTCACTCTAGCACTCCATGATCTGGCTTTAATGTAAATTTTCATATTTGTATTCTGTTACTCCTTTATAGCCTCTCCTGCCAAACAGTACTGTTTACTTTTCTCATGTTTCTTTATTCATCTGTATGTTTTATCTTACACCAGGGATGGCAAATAGATTTCATCTTATATGACTGTTCTGCTCATTGTGGCAATGAGCAGGACTATGTTGAGAAGGATTCGGATGCTCAGAACCAGGTCAGCAAGAGATTGCAATAATCGACTAGTAATTCCATCATGGGTATGGAAGATGGAAGGACCATGCATTAGCTGGGCGTTGCCCAGCGTTTGCCACATATTTTCCCCTTCTGCTTTACATTCTTCATGTGTGATTCTATACATCCCTCAAGGTTCAGGTTAATTGCTAATCAAAAGAAAACTTATATTTTTATTCCACATATCTTCTCTTTATAGACTACCATATCACTTTAGATATTCCCTGTGTGAAGACAGGTATTATTTGGTATGAGTACATGTGTTCTTCTTCCTTCTGTATTGTTAGCTCCTCCAAGGTAGAAATAATTCTTAATTATCCAATTTTGTTGATCACAATGGAAGCATGATGAGAATCCACAAGGAAAATCTCAAACAGTTGGCATGAACACAAATGGAGTATCCTGAACTCACTTTTGACTTAAAGTAAAGGTCAAGATGGATAATGGAGGAAGTATCCATCCCAGGCTGTGCTACTGCTCTGCTTCCATTTGGTTGTCCTTCCCAAAACTTTACATACTTCCAAATTGAAAGATTCCCTAGATCTGAAAGGAGAAGGAACAATTTTAGTAGGTCTAGTGAAGAATATAGAAACTTACTCTTATTGCAAATAGTTGAAACAGAACCAAGGAACATTTGTGACTTGTCTAGTTTCACAGATAATGCTAACATTAATCATGGATTTCCAAATCAGGTTTTTCATCTTTTTACTAGGCAATGCAGCACCATATTTAATAATTATTTTACTCATTTTGGGGGAACATGTATTGGTTGTGCTATTATTTTGTCACATATCAGGTTTTATGCAATTAGAAATTAACCCATGGGTTTTGTTAAAGAAGTACACATTTTCTGTAAAGTAACTTTTCATTAGGAAGAAGCTTATGGACATTATTATTTTTTTTTTTGGCAAGTAAACTTTTATTTGAAACATATATACAGAAAAGTGGTACAAATCTCAAATAGATAATTTGATGGATTTTCAAAACAGTGAACCGATCTGTGTAACCAGCACGTAGATCAAGAAATAAAGTGATGTCAGCACCCCAGAAGCCACCCTAACACCTTCTCCCAGTTGCTGCCTCATCCTAAAGGTGACCACTCTCCTAACTTCTGACCCCGTAGGTTAGTTTGACCCATTTTTGAGCTTTGTATAAATGAGTCATATAATATGCATCTTCAGGTTTGGCCTCTTTCCCGCCACATAATATTTGTGAGATTTACCTGTATTTTTGTGTGAAGCAATAGTTTATTTTTATGGGTGTTCAGTATTCCATTGAGTACATATACCATATTCTGCATCTTAAATGATTCTTTTACACTTACTATCACCCTTAAAGTGGAGTTGAAAAACTGAGTATAAAATGTCTAAGATTATAAGGATCTTTATGTTATTTAACTTATTTATCATTTTCATTATTTTAATCTACTTCATGGAAATTGTGGCTAAGGATTTCTAATATGAGCTCTAAAATTTTAGTATTATATTCTAGCTATCTGAATACAGTGAATCAATATTGTAGGCCTTTGGAAAGGTTTTTAAAGTAAATATTACCTGAAAAAACTAGTTTGTTGTAGGATTAAACTCTCTGTGTTCTGTTCTTATAACTTCATATATGGCATTTCTTGAAATGACTGAAGGAATTCTTGGATTTAAAGGTCATCTCAATTTCCCTAGGAAGTCGTTTAGACATTATAAATGATGGTTTATTCAGAAGAAGGAAAATGAGAGATGGAGATTTCCTGTCAGTGCAAGGATATTGGAAGACAGACTTCAACATATTATTTATATATATTAGTATCTTATCCAGTTCAGCTCAAGGCAGATAATAGGTGATGTTTTGGTGCTGTGTGTATAGGTTCTAGTAGATTAACAAGTTATTCAGTCTTATGGCTGTGTTTTCAGATTTGAATCAATTAATATTTGTAGAACATCCGTGAGATAAAAAGATCAAGATGAAGGCAAAAACAAAACAAAACAAAACAAAACAAAAAAACACAAGAGCTCTGAATTCCCACCTTTGAGGGGCGGCATACAATTTATTCAGGAAAATGACAAGTCAAAGATTCTACAAGTTTGACAATTAGATACTAAAATAAATATTTTACACACACATGCTAAGTGTGTGTAATTGAAGAGGGTAAGGAGGGAAGAATATAGAGTATTTCTCTTAAGTAGATGAGGAAGAAAGATAGGACATTTGAGTTAGACTTTGGAAGTAGGAGAAATGAGATAATTGGCATAGAAATGTTGGCCATGAAGTGGTGAAAGCCATTGCCATGGAAAAAGAAGGCATAAAGGAGCCTGGCAAGAAATGACAAGATTCACTGGTGTGGAGGGAGAGGGAATGAGGACGAGTTCAGCCTTTTCTTGGGAATTTGAATTCATATTCCAGGTAAAAGAATGCCAGTGCAGTGCTTCTCAGTAGTTTTTAAGCCCATGCCTCCTTTAGATAAACATATATCTTTACCACTCCATCCTAAAACTCTGATTACCTTTCCTCCCCATAATATGTAGGTGATTATATTTCCTATGTATCTCCAGCCAAGATGATTTTGTTAAGTTTCACTCTCTATAGTATATATTGTAGAGAAAGGATTCCCCCCACATGTAAATTAGATGAGAATGTTGAGTTAATAACTACATACATCCCGGGGACATTCTAACATGCCTCTGTGTGTATGTACTTCTTCATTTCTTCTCCATCCTTTGAAAATTACCAAGGCTAAGTGCCATAGCCAAAAGAATAAATGAGAAAGGTGAGGTTTCCTCTCCAGTGCACTTGATACTAATTGAAATAAGGGTCCACAGACTAGGAAATTTAGTGAAATGGGTGTATTAAAAGAACAAGGGTCTGATTGAACAGTCTACTCTGAGAGGAAGAGGGGTATAAAATAGAATATGAGGAAAAAATCTGAAAGTACTGTTCTGAACTACGCTATTAAAATAGGCTGTATATACACTTTTTCTAGGTTTTTTGGACTTTGGGTAGAAAATGAAGTGTTTTGTTTTAGCCATTTGAAGGATTATGTGTCTGCATGACATTTGGTGGAGGTATTTGATAAGGACAGGAAATAAAAGATTAGCTAATAAGAGAAAACAATCAGGACTGGAAAATTAGATTTGGAGATGATTCATATAGAGATCATTATAATCGCAAAGGCAAATTATGTTTAGGAGGCTCTGTATAGAGAACAGCTAGCCAAACCCTGAGGGAATATTAATGGTAGTACGAGAGAAGCAAATATTAGGTTTCTGTCTGAGTATTCAGATGACCAGAAGGCAAATCACCAGGAAAATATATTTTAAAAGTTAAAATTAGGAATCATTTTGGGGAGGAATTTATTTAGATTTAAAAACACATTTATTGAGGACCTACTATGGTGAGTGCTGGGGTTGTAAGTATAAGTAGGATAGAGTCCCCTAAACCTCAAGAAGCTGACAAATATGGTAAGGAATAAAGAACTGAAGACAATTGGGGTGTAATGTGATGGGTGAGTGCCCAGTAATTTACAAAATAATTATTTTCTAACTTAATTTCACCCAGGCAAGAAAAAGTAGTGCAAATATTTAGGGTAGGAGGGTGAGAAAGCAAAGAAGTTGCACAAATATTGTGGTTTTATAGTAAATGTTGGCAAGGTGGAGACATATATGGATGATAGATCCTCAGGGATGTTTTATGGGTTTAATACATACAATGGAAATTCTTTAGAAAAGTATTTGAGGAGTTGTGCAGCTATATTGCTGATATGAGACTTGTGGTTTCTTTTCCACATTTTATAACTGTGAAGTAGTAGGCTGGGTCCTTGAATAAGTGTGTGTTCTTTGGTTTGCATGAATGGTATGTACTTTGAATTCTCAAAATAGAACTTCAGTTTATTTTCTCAGTAATCCCAGTGAGAAAAGCTGTATTTCTTAAATATGGTCAGAAAGCACTTGGCAGAGGAGTGTTTACTGTAGAAACCTGTGATTGTCTGCAGGTACCAGCATAAACATGTTCCCATTCCTCATCCCAGGGGGATAATCTCATTATTAAACCTGTGCAACCTTCAAGTTAGCTTATTTTTAATGTTTGTTTCATATTTTAAAAGCAACAAGTGAACATGGAAAAAAGTTTAACAATATGAAAGAACATATAATAAATGGTAAGCCCCAGATCCTCAGTGCCCCAGATCCTCAGCACCCCAGAGGCAAATACTGTTAACAGTTTCTAGTGGGTCTTTCATACAATAGATGTTTTTATTTTCATAGAGAGAATGGCTTTTATTTGACCTCTGGAAGGCATAAAGGTAACTGTAGTTTCCTTGCAATGCAGTTGGCAAATTATTTTTACCTTCTTTTTCCAAGCAGACTCTGAAACATGAGTTTCGAGAAGCAGGATTAAATAGTCTGACCTAAGAGACACAGATACTTGGATTTTTATGTAGACATGTACTCACTGAAACTGAAATTTGGAGGAACTGGAATTAATAGCATTTTCCCTCATGTAATTCATGGAATTTATTGCTTTGGCTCTAATTATGCATTTATGTTATATTCTGAATAATGCAAAGGAGAATATTGAAACATTTTAGGCCATCAGAACACTTTTCCCACTCTCAAGCTGTCTCCCTATTGTATTTGTGCTGAAATGCCAAGCTGCATGTGACCGTAGAAGAGTTGGCAGTATCTGTCTTAGAATAAGCTTTCACATGCAGCTTCAAACACCTTTGTGGTTTGGGTTATATTTTGACAGTTGCTAGGTAGCTTGAGTCAGAGAGTGCAGCTGTGCAATTTAAGATGCGTTTTCCTATCCTTTCCTCTAAAGAGAGCTAAAAAAATAAAACTATAATCAAATTTCTAAAGTGTTAAAGGGGATCAAACTATTTAGAACCCATACAATAGAATGAAGTAGATGAATTCTGATAAAGCACATATATACTAAAGTATACCAGTGAATTTATTTCAGATGAAACTAGGTAGGCTCATTGTAAACAGATGAGCTTCTGAAATTTCTGAACTATTTCATTGAAAGGTAAAACAATGGGTTTGGGAGCACCCACACTTCTTGGCACAGGTGAGTGGTTGGCACTCATTAACCACCGAATTCTGACACGAACATACTGTTTATGAAGAAAAGTCAGGGAAGGAGACTAGGATTTCTAATAAGAAAGAGTAGAAGAAAATGTAGAAATTCAACTTACTTGGTAAAATGGGAGTACTTCAGGATTAGAAATGGGCTCTTACAAAATGAGAAATAAAGATAGCTTTTTCACAAGCTTCCTATTCTGAGAGTTTTTCTTGTTGATTTATAGAGTGTAAATGTACTTCTTCCTGAAGACAAGGACTAGGCCGAGGTAGGTTTGATGTAAACGTGGGGACTCATTTGTTACGAACCCATAATAGACTGCTGTGGGAGAACATTGTGAACAAAAGAAGGAGTAAAAAAATAAACAAAACATTTTGTGGCCAAGTTATCCAAGACAGATCCTGGAGAAGGGCTGATTGAGAAGGTAAACTAGAACAAACGGCGTTGGAAATAATAGACAAGGTCAAAATATTTCTGGGCAAGAAGGACAATCAAACCACTTGCAGGTATTGTGTTGCTGCCTAGAGACTGGTTTGGCCTGACCCAAGTGATGGTGTCTGGAGCCAAACCTTTTATCAGGAGAAATATAGGACCACAGAGATGAGACGAGTACTACCAGTGCTGGGGAAGTAAAGAGAAGGAAAATTCCTTTCTTTAACTAGAGGGGATGGAGCCTGCAGTCAACCTGTGTACTTGCAGAGCTATATGTGTTTGGTATTCTGATATACTTCACAAAGTATATTTTATGCCCTAAGTGCTGACTAAGTGAATTGACAGTGAAGACTTGGTATTGAGGGAATTAAAGGGCAGATGGGGTTCTGTTCCCAAGGCTACAGTCCATAGAATATTGGCAAGGTGGAGACAAACATGGCATACCATCTTCCCTGCCTTCTTTAATCCCTGGATGGATGGTAGCAGGCAAGAGAGTAATAAATGCAAGGAACAGTAGGTTTGCAGTACCCTTGGTATTCTGTCATATGTGTAATTGAAAGCCACAACAAAATAGCAATAGAAAAGAAAATATTAGTGAGGCAGCTCATGCCTGTAATCTCAGCACTTTGGGAAGCTGAGGTGGGAGGATTGCTTGAGGCCAGGAGTTTGAGACCAGCCTGGGCAACATAGAGAGACCCCATCTCTACAAAATAAAAAAAAATTAGCAAAAGATAAAAGGCTTTTGTGTGTGTGCGCACATGTGTGTGTTTGGGGGAAGTCTTAATTTTTGCCTTGAATTTTAAAGGAAGATGTAAATGATTAATCCATCCCATTACTGGGTATATACCCAAAGGACTATAAATCATGCTGCTATAAAGACACATGCACACGTGTGTTTATTGCGGCACTATTCACAATAGCAAAGAGTTGGAACCAACCCAAATGTCCAACAACGATAGACTGGATTAAGAAAATGTGGCACATATACACCATGGAATACTATGCAGCCATAAAAAATGATGAGTTCATGTCCTTTGTAGGGACATGGATGAAAGTGGAAAACATCATTCTCAGTAAACTATCGCAAGGACAAAAAACCAAACACTGCATGTTCTCACTCATAGGAATTGAACAATGAGAACTCATGGACACAGGAAGGGGAACATCACACTCCGGGGACTGTTGTGGGGTTGGGGGAGGGGGGAGGGACAGCATTAGGAGATATACCTAATGCTAAATGACGAGTTAATGGGTGCAGGAAATCAACATGGCACATGGATACATATGTAACAAACCTGCACGTTGTGCACATGTACCCTAAAACCTAAAGTATAATAAAAAAAATAAAGTAATGATTAAAGTAATTATGAGATGTGCAGATGACATAGAATAATGGAAATTAAAAAATAAATATTTATTGCCCTTTCTCCCCTGCTTAAAAAAGCAGTACAGCTTAATGCAAGAAATTTGGAGAAATGTAAAAGGAGAATGGCATTTAAAAACAACCTTAAAATGTTTTTTTCTTGAAATATTCAATGGTGATGGTGGGTAGAGAGTGAGAGGAAGAAGCTCCTCATGGACTTTGAGGAAATCAAGAGGTTTTAAAGAGCAATAAAAGGAACTGAGCACATCTCCTTTAGGATCTGTAGAACTGGCCTTAAATCAATACAGAAATGTCTACCAAGAGGCAATCTCTCTGGGGAGATTATTAAAGTGAGAGTAGATTATCATTTGAGTGACTGGTTCAGGTTCTCTTAGGTGCTCTTGAAGTACCACTGACTGTTGAAGCATGTGTCTGAAATTGCCTTTTAACACAAATTTTCAGTGCTTCTCTTAGAGGTTAAACACACACACACACACACACACACACACACACACACGACTGCAGCCAGGAAGCCTGGCTCAGTCACCAGGTAATGGTATGCCCTTGGGCAGGTGATTTAACCTTTCCAAGGTTTAGCAATTTCCTCATTAGTAGTGTGACAGGATTGAATCAGATTTTCTCCAAGGTTTCTACCTGCTCTAACTCTTTTGTTTTAAGGAATTGATCTCATTTTCTCTTCCTGTCTGTCTCACCCCACCATTTCCCCTTGTCCCAAGGTAATTAAGCCATTTCCAGTTCAGACAGTGAGCTAAGTGCTTTTTGGAACATACGAACTCAAGGAATGCATGTTTTTGTCAATTATTTGAGAAAGTGTGAATCCTGCATGGAGTTTAGAATATATGATTGTCAGAATTATCTTGATAAATATGATGTGTGTGTGTGTTTGTGTGAAATAGGGAATGCATGTAGGAATAAATGAGCAAGCTTATAATTTTTAGTAATATTTGGAATGAGAAAAATTAGGAGGGTCCAGTACTTGATAAGAAGGTGGGTTTCATTAAGTAGAATAAACCTGAAGGCCATATACATATCAGGAGAGTTACTTTATGGCTTATATGTTTTTTCCCTTCCAATATTATAGAAGACAGGTTATATTGTCTGTACAACAACTACGCCTACCTACTCCAAGTCTTCATCTTTGGAGTGGGGACCTACGGGAATCCCTGAGTTGGTATAAAGTTTATTTCAAGCGAAGACATTTGAGATTCAAGAACACATATTGGAGCTTCCCTTATCTGACTAAAAGCAGCAACTTGTGGGAAATGAGGCTACCATAAAACCTCTCTCCAGGAGAATTTCATGGCCATGAAGAAGACAGAAAGACCACTTGCACCTCCATAAACAAACATTATCACAAACTTATCTACCATTTGCTCTCCTAAAAATTGATTTGCCTTTTCTAAGGAAGCCTACCTGTTTTTCCCATAGGAGCTTCCCTTTCCCCACAAAGTTAGGTATGTAAGTCTCATATTCTAACCACCCCTTTGAGTTAGTCATCATCGGGCACTCCCACACATATGTGCATTGCACGTGTAAATAAACTCCTTCTTTTCTCTTGCTATTTTATTTTCTGTCAGTTTAATTCACATACCTCCAGGAAATAAACCTAAGAGAGCAGTGGAAAAACTTTTTTCCTCCCTGACATCTGTTTTATGTAAATGCAGTTTTATAAACATGAAGATAGGTTTTCCGGAAACTTCAGACTTAGGGAGCAGTTCTACATACATAGAAAAAATACAACAAAACAGTCAGTTCAGATGCATTTTAGTAATTATGTAGCTTATCAAGTAATAATCAATCTAGAATCTGAAGAGTTTTTTCTATTGCACAGTGTTGGAAGTATTGATTAGCTATCTGTCTGGAATAAAAGCAGTGCTCTGATTGGCTGCAGTGGTCTTTATTTGAAGAAGCGTATGAAGCTATTGGTGTTTATGGGAAGGCATGCTGCCTGAGCCGCTATAGGAAGAAAGACTTTCCCAATGACACCTAAAATCTGGGTACAAGTGATAAGAAAGAGAAGAGACAGGAACTGGGGAAAGTAGTGAAAAGCAGTAGAGACAGTGGGGGAGAAAAGGCATTGGCTCCAGGGGGAGCAATTTCACTTCTCTTACCCCTCACCTGCAGGTCCTGGTGTGGAAATAGGCATGTTAGGGGAGACCAGGAGGACAAGAAGGTCTAGCCTTGGACAAAGTTCAAGGGGCCTTTAAACCCCAACAAGATGAAATAGAAGAAGTACTGGCACCTGGCCCCATTCCCCTGACTCCACCTCACCCAAACCCTGATGATTATATATTAAGATTGCATTTCTGTACCAGTGTGAGGCCACATGATAGATGGCTCATGCCTGGGCATTTGGATTTGCTGTTGGTAGTAAAAGGTAAATGTAGAACAATTTCCAAATAGCTCTCCTGTCTTATATGAATAAGGATGGTTGGCATTTGATTTTGCTGTGTATTTTAAAGCTGCAGCAAATGCAGTGAATGAATTCAGCGACAGGCTTTGGCCATGTTTTTGATGTACCGGGTGGTGATAGTTGGAGGTAGGAGGGACTTAATAGCGTGTGGAATGAGGGCAAAAATATCATCCAAGGCAATGTGCCTTTCAATTCCTGGCACCCCCTTTTGCACAGCTGCAATGTGGCAGGGTGGGGGAGGGAGCAGGGAGGATGGTGGGGAGATGGCACTGCTGTGTGCTGCAGCCTGCCCTGGCCAGCCAAACTCTTGACAAGGCAGCTGGAGAGTACTGATCCTGGCTCTAGATTGTCATCTGATTACACATTGTTTTACCACCTTCATAACTGTTATCTGTTTGCTACAGTTTGTAAAAAAATCTCTATGCTTGGGATGGCATGGTAGTGATTAAAAAGAGATAGGAAGTACTTAATATGCTCATTCATTTTCATTTATTATAGATTAAAGGAGGAGATGAAGGTGTGTAACTATCTTTTACTATTGCTCTCAGGATTAATATATCATATTGCTTCTGTCATTTAACATTTTTATACTGATGGATTTTTCTTCAGTGTTCATATATGTATAGAAATGTTGATAGATGCCAGTCACTGCTAATTAATGTTATAATTCTAAGATGCTGGTGGGTTGTTGGTAGCTTTGGCCAAGGTCCCTTCTTTAAACCTCTCCTATTTTGGGCCTGAGGGTGAAACTAGTCGCTTCCTTTAGAAAACAGAGCTAGGCTTGAATCCCAGAGCAGCCACTAGGTTATCTATATACATCTATAATATATATCTATGTCTGTCTATCTGTATAAATTTTTTTTATTATGGTAAATATATTTAACATAACATAACATAGCCATTTTTAAGCATTAAGTACATTCACATTGTTCTGCAACTGTTACCATCCATCTCCAGAACTTTTTCATCTTCCCCAACTGAAATTCTATAGCCATGAAACATAAACTCCCCATTTTCTCCTTTCTCCACTCCCTGGTGGCCACTATTCTACTTTCTGTCTTTATGAACTTGACTCTTTTATGTGCCTCATATAAATGGAATCATATAATATTTGTCCTTTTATCACTAGCTTATTTCACTTAGCATAATGTCTTTAAGGCTCATTTGTGTGGTAGCAGGTATCAGAATTTCCTTCCTTTTAAATTCTGAATAATATTCCATTGTATATATGTACCACATTTTGTTTATCCATTCATCTAATGATGGACACTTGTGTTGCTTCCACCTTTTGGCTATTGAGAATAATGCTGATATGAACACAGGTGTGCAAATATCTGTTTGAGTTCCTGCTTTCAGTTCTTTTGGGTATATTCCCCGGAAGTGGGATTGCTGGATCGATCATATGGTAATTCTAGCTTTAATTTTTTGAGGAACTGTGATATCATTTCCTAGGACAAACTTTAATTTCTCTGTGTCTCACCTTCCTTATTTGTGAAACAGGAATAATCATCCTTAACTGGAAGAGGGCTATCAGGGTTAGAGATAATGTAGTTAAAGTGCTAGCATTTCTTGCCTCTAAAGCCAGTAGCAGCAAAACGTGTAGTTTCTGCCTAAATCTTGCTATTTCTCACTGCCTCTGCTCTTGCTGTCTCTCTGTTTGTAATGCCCTTTCTTACCTGGCTCCCTCCTATACATCCTATAAGACTTGTTCAAGGGCTGCCTTCTCTAGGAAGTTGTTCCTGTTTCTACCCAAGCTGTATTGCCCCTTTTTATGCTTTTATGGCACCTCTATCATTGTACCTACCACACTGAATAGGGATTATCTCTTCATTCTTCCATCTCCTGTTTGTAGACTAATTTAATATGTACTGAAGTATCTAATATGTGGTCAGTGCTGGGGATTCAGTGGTAGCAGACACTTACAGGATCTATCTGCAGGGGGCTTCGTCTGGACCAGTTCCTCAGGGTGTGTTCCTAAAGACCACCTGCATCAGAATCCATGGAAGCTTTGGGGACCCATGCTGGGTCTGAGAATCTGAATTTTAACATTCCCCTTGGGTGATTCTTATGCACATTATTAGCTTGTGAGTTCAGAGGTTCCATGAGGGCAGGCCCTTTGTCACTTTAACACTGCATCCTTGGCCCTGAGTGCAATTCCTGGCACAAAGCAGTTACACAAAAATATTTGTTGAAGAAGGAGGGTACTCTGAATTGAAATGGGGCTGGAATTTAGGTGTGACCAGCAATAGTATGGGGTTAAGATTAACTCTACCTTTTCCCAACAAGTGAATACCAAGCCAATTCAAACATAAATCTAAACATGTATTGATTTCTTACTGAGTGAGGCTTCTCTCTGCCTCAGCCTCAACTCTGGGAGATTTTCTAAAGGAAGGAAATGGACCCCTTTTCATCTTAAATTACATTAGATTGTTGACTAGTTGAGAGTCTTCATGCTTCTTTAGTTTCCAGGAAAAAAAAAACTTCAAATGAGCTTTTATTAAGCATTATAATATTTGCAAAGGTATATAGTGCAAGAATTTGAAATAAAAGTTTTCTGGACGCCATAATTTATGTTAACATTTATTTATAAAGAAATACGTACATAATATTATAAAATTTTGTATACAAGGACTCCACTTGTGTATCTGTATACTAGGACAATATTTTTTGTTGAAGTGTAATGAGGTAAGTTTATTTTTAAGCATTTGTGTAAGGAGAAAAGGAGGGAAGATGCAAACTACTTAAGGGCCTGAAATTACTAGCACTCAGGAGTTACTTGAATTAATTATGGAGGGTCTCAGTTGGATGGCTTGTCACTTTTTTTGGTACTATAATGCCATGCTTTCCCCTCCCCCACTCTTTTGCTTTTGGTTTAAAGCTTAAGCTAAATATTATTCTGAAAATTACATGTTTAAAATAAAGACAGAATTTTTACAGCTTGTCCTGTGGTCATTGTGAATATTCTTTTGGATAACTGAAATGGTCAGTCACTAGGATAAAGATCCCTGTGTTAGTTGAGGCCCTCTTTTGGCTAATATTCTGGGAGCAAGTAACTTAATAAAGCTCATAAATATTCAAGTCAGTATACTGATTTCCTCATTTAGTTTAAGGAAACTGGGGAAAGAATTTTGTTAAACTGAGGGGTGGGCTAAGGGAATAAGCTGTTCCTTGCATCCGTGTTTGTGACTGGCACCTGACATTAGTTTCTTCTCAGCTTACATACTTGCCTGTTCTACTCTAAGTAAATCCCACTCTTCATTTTAGCTTTGCCCTTTTTCCTGGCACACTGCTATTTTTTTCAGAGCTGAAGCCACTTCTTAATCCCCACATGTGGATTCTGCCCTGGTTTAGGTTTTTCTACCAGTCCTGTTCTTAGTGACTTAGTCTGGTCATTCACAACACATCAACCTTTGGTTGGTTTTGCTATGCCTTTGTCTTATTCTATTAG
The DNA here is from genome assembly GCF_009828535.3 of Hylobates moloch. Taxonomy (NCBI): domain Eukaryota; kingdom Metazoa; phylum Chordata; class Mammalia; order Primates; family Hylobatidae; genus Hylobates; species Hylobates moloch. Next base: position 44,449,581 of record NW_026652276.1, on the reverse strand, counting down.
TAAGCCTTTTTTCTTGTTCCTTGTGACCAAAATTCTGCACTATCACTTTCTTTCCACCTTTTCTGATAGCCCAGCTAGTCTGGTCCTGGGCTCCTGCTTGGGTTCTACAGGCTTCTCCAGAACAATCTAGTTGGCTGGGTTTTAATTTATCTGCTGCCATGTCTTTCTATAATTCCAAGAGCTTAGTTACTTACACCTCTAGCTAACTTTACTCCTTGCCTAATGTAGGTTTGCCAACTTGATGTCCTTCACTTGTTCCAAATCACTTCTCCACTTGGGTTAATCTTCCTGTCCTAGCCTTGTTTAACAGGGCCCATCCTGCTTCACCTGAATCCTGATTCAGACGACCAAAGACCAACTCAGTGGCTAAATTGTTAACATCTATGCTTTTAATCCACTACAGGAGAAACATCCTGGTTAACCTCTGCTTCTCAGTCAGTTGTTCAAATGTGCCATTTGAGCACCATAAAATATGTCACTTCAGAATGTCACTCAGTAAGGGCATCTGTTTTAGTTTGGTCACCTCCTTTGGACCTTAAACAGAGTCCAGCCATATCTACAGCAAGCATCCCCACCAAATTTTGTCTCACTGCATAAGCTTTACTTTCTAAGGTGATTTTGAATGGAGCTTTAAGAACATATCAGACAATTTTCATTTACTTGTCTTGCTGTGCTTTTTATTTTGTTGGTCCTAGAGGAAACACACATATGCATAATATTTTGTTTCCCAATTTAGGGAGTTCATGGACTACTTAGAGGTCCAGCCCCATAGGTCATAGTGACACTGTGATGGAACGTTTACTTCCTTTTTATAGTTGTCATATCCAACCATGCTTATTGTAAAGACAATTGATAAATGAGATAGAAGTTGAAATAAGTTAGAGGAGAATGATGCTAAAATTTCTTTAGCATTTTAGGATCTTAGATTTATGCTATTTGGCTTACTGTTACTACAATGACAGTTTTCTAAATGTTATTTTTATAAAACAACTTACCAAAATGTACATATGCAGGAAATGAACTTGAAAAAAATCAGAAAAGCATTTATTTTTAACAGAATGTTATTGTCAACATTTTACAATTTATTGTATGTATGCAGTTACGAATTATATAAAAGTGAGTTTTGGCTCAACCAAACATCATCTTTTATTCTGGTAGGGAAGAATCAGTTGGAATTTTATTAAAATTCAACCTGGACTATTTTACTTGGAAGTTGAAGAATTACAGCTAGCCTAGTGGTTTATACAATATATAAGATATGAAAAACCCTTCACAGGGCATTTCACTGATTTGTTTCCAAGTTTAGTTCAGACAACCAAAGGCCATTGTATAGATAAAGATGCAATGAGCCATTATTTTGCCATTATTTGCAATATTTGTGACTTAACATTTATTACCTCCATTATTCTTCATTACCTTTATTCTGTTGTTTAAAACTACTTTTAAAAATACGTTTATGATGAGGCTTTTTGAAGTTTTTTCAAAGTGGTCTAACTTTAAGAAGATTGTATATTTAGAATTCCTGTACTTTAAAAGTATTTATTGAGAATGAGGGGTGGGAAGAGGGAGAGGATCAGGAAAAGTAGCTAGTGGATGCTGGGCTTAATACCTGGGTGATGGGATGATATGTGCATCAAACCACTGTGGCACATGTTTACCTATGTAACAAACCTGCACATCCTGCACATGTACCCCTGAACTCAAAAGTTGGAAATTTAAAAAAAAAAGAGAATGAACTTTTTTTTTTTTAAAGATCACTTTGATAAGGAGAAAGTCAATAGGTTGACAGAATTTTACAGCTGAAGCTACCAGAAATGGCATGTGGCCCTCTCTGAGCCCTTCCTGCATTCTTTTCTCTATACCAGGCTGCCTGGCATGCTTTTAAATCACCACCAGTACAACCTCTGCAGAGATCTTCAGCTATATTCTCCAGCAGCTTAATTTTTCTCCCAAGGTTAAACCTTACACAGAAAGTTTGTTCTCTGATAGGCGTAGGTACACTGAATAAACTACTACAGTACTGCTGATCAGGGCTTTTGACTTTGAAACTGAGCTGCAAAACAAATGATCAGCTGATTGTATCAGTTTAGTGAGGTGAAAAGCTAGGAATTCCTTGCAAACAAGCAGTCTATTTTAATGTTAAAAGAGAAGAAATCTGGTTTCCATGTTGTAGTAATGATTCACTAGTTTTCTAGTGAAGGTCATTTGAAAGGAGAGTGAGCAGTGATGGGTCTAGCTGAACACAGAATGATTAATTAGAAGTTATTAAAACCTGGTTTCACCTTGGGCTTATTGTGCATAAGCAAGTTTATATATGCACTTGAAGAAACTTGATACAAATAGAATGAATGAAAAAATGCAAAGGCAAGGGCCTAAAATAGGTACCCAAGCAAGATAGCTGCACTCAATATTTCTGGAATTATATAACCTTGCCCAAGAGGAAGTTGACATATGGTGAAAGGGATCTTGAAAAAAAATGAAGCCAAAAGGGTCCCTGATTGAGGGCATTTACCCTGCTGTTTCTTCATCTAATCAGAGAAATGGACAGGAAACCAGGCCCTCTTACTCCTACATCGTGGGGCTGTTGAACATACCTCATGAGAGAGAAGTACTTAGATAGGTTTTGCAGTGGGGTATGTTTCGGAATGCTGAAGTAGAGGTGTTTTCAATTGATATAAAACTTGGTGTGGAGTAGATTACAAGGTCAAAATGAGTATGTGATCTATTGGTAGGGAGGTAGCATGGGTATTGCAAAGAGCACATGTTTTGGAAACAAAGGGACCTGAGCTGAAATCCTGGCTCTCCAGCATGCCATCCATGTGATCCCAAGGCAAGTGACAGCCACTGAGTTGTAGCTCCTCTTGTAAAATAAAGTAATGCTAACCATTGAAGTGTATTTCCTGTGAAGTTAATGAAGCTTAGCGAATCAAGCCCTCCAAAGGGCCCGAGCCATGTGTTCACATGGCTATCTGTTTTTATTAAGACTATGGTCTCCATTCTGATTTCTCCTCTATCGCATTTTCCCTTATGCGAGGTGGTACTGGAATGGCAATGGATATTTTTCGGTTTATAATTATATGTTTACTTCCTTTGTATGTACATTTTGCATTATTTTCCTATTCTTATATTGTGTGTACTATTTTTCCTAATGAAAGCTTCCCAAATTGGATAAATTTCATGCCTCAAAACCTGTGGATCTGCCATGTTTATTTCATAACTTTCTTATTAAGATTAAGCAAAATAATCATGTAAAGCACTTTGTCAGTTATTTATTGCCAAATAACAGCCCATTCCAAAACTTAGCAGCTTAGAACAGTAACTATTTTATTTGTTCACAATTCTGTGGATCAGCACTTCAGCCTGGGCTCTGCTTGGTGGTTCTTCTGCTGGTCTGGCCTTGGCTCACTCTTGTGATAGCAGTCAGTTGGCAGAGAGTAGGTGATCTAAGATGGCCTCAGTCAACTGTCTGGCAGTTGTCAGGCTATTAGCTGGTTACCTTGTTTCTCCTCCATGGGGTCTCTCTAGTGGACTAGCTCAGAGCTGTTCACATGTCATAGCCTTTAAAAAGGGAGAGAGAGAAAACTGGAAGGCCTCGTGACGTCTATGCTTAGAACTCCCACTTGTGCTGCATTCTATTCATCAAAGCAAGGCATAAGATTAGCCCAGATTTAAGGAGTTGAAAAGTAGATTCCATTGCTTGACAGAATGAGCTACAAAGAAATGTGGCTGTTTATAATCTACCACTAGCTCTGTGCCTGAAATAGGAGATCCTGAAATATGTTAGCTTTCTCTTCTTCCTCTTCCTACCTTGCTTCTTATTTCTGCTGAGGTTAAATAAACACGAATTGAAGAGAAGCTTCCATGGAAGAAGAGAAGAACTAGACATAAATAAGGCTTCCTCAGCTGTGTCTGATACTCAATTTTATAAATTCTTAATCTGTTGTTTAAATTAGATTGAATTTTAAACCTACTTATACCTTCTAAAAATAAAATGCTTAAAAATTTTACTGTATTTTCTTTTAAAAAGTTTGTATATGAGACATTAAAATGTCTTGCCTTTTTCAGTTTATATCTGTGAAATTGTGAAATATATACAGTGATGCACCACATAACAAAATTTGGCCAACTATGGACCACACATACAACAATGCTCCATAAGATTGTAATGGAGCTGAAAAATTTCTATGGTCTCGTGAGTTGTAGTGGTCATAAAGTCATAGTGATATCTATTACCTTTCCTATGATTAGATACACAAATACTTACTATTGTGTTAAGATTGTTATAGTACTCAGTACAGTACATACAGTACAGGTTTGTAGCCTAGGAGCAATAGGCCTGGGTGTATAGTCAGCTATACCATCTAGTTTTAGATAAATACATTCTATGATGTAAGCACAATGACAAAATTGCCTAACAATGCACATTACAGAACAGATCTCTGTCTTTTTAAAAATTTTTTTAAGTTCAGGGGTACATGTGCAGGTTTGTTATATAGGTAAACTTGTGTCACAGGGGTTTGTTGTATAGATTATTTTGTTACCCAGGTATTAAGCCTAGTACCCATCAGTTGTTTTTCCTGATGCTTTCCCTCCTCCCACCCTCCACCCTCAGGTAGGCCCCAGTATCTGTTGTGCCCCTCTATGTGCCCATGTGTTCTCATCATTTAGCTCCCACTTACAAGTAACCATATGTGGTATGTGGTTTTCTATGCCTGTGTTAGTTTGCTAAGGATAATGTCTTCTAGCTCCATTAATGTCCCTGCAAAGGACATGATATCATTCTTTTTTTATGGCTGCATAGTATTTCTCGGTGGATATGTACCACATTTTCTTTATCCAGTCTACCAGTGATGGGCATTTAGGTTGATTCCATGTCTTTGCTATTGTGAATAGTCCTGCAATGAACATATATGTGCATGTGTCTTTATGGTAGAATGATTTATATTTCTTTGGGTATATACCTAGTAATGGGATTGGTGGGTCAAATGGTAGTTCTGCTTTTAGTTCTTTGAGGAATCCCTACACTGCTTTCCACAATGGTTGAACTAATTTATACTCCCTCCAGTAGTATATAAGTGTTCCCTTTTCTCTGCAACTTCACCAGGATCTGCTATTTTTTGACTTTTTAATAATGGCCATTCTGACTGGTGTGAGATGGTACCTCATTGTGGTTTTGATTTTCATTTCTCTAATGATCAGTGATGTTGAGCTTTTTTCATATGCTTGTTGACGGCATTCATGCCTCTTTTGAAAAGTGTCTGTTCATGTCCTTTGCTACATTTTAATGGGGCTGTTTTTCTTGTAAATTTGTAAATTCCTTATAGATGCTGGATATTAGATCTTTGTTAGATGCATAGTTTGCAAAAATTTTCTCCCATTCTGTAGGTTGTCTGTTTACTTTGTTGATAGTTTCTTTTGCTGTGCAGAAGCTCTTTAGTTTAATTAGATCCCATTTGTCAGTTTTTGCTTTTGTTGCAATTGCTTTTGGCATCTTCGTCATGAAATCTTTGCCCGTTCCTATGTCCAGAATGGTATTGTCTAGATTGGGATCCCTGTCTTAAGTGGCACATGACTGTATTTGATCTTCACCCAGTTTCCTGGCATACAACCCTTAAAATCCTTAAAATCTCCAAAGTGATAAGCGTCTTTTTGTTTGCTAATGAGATGACTGGTGGCTGGCAGCCCCTAGGTAGCTTCAGGATGGGGGCTGATCACAAGAAAGACCAAGGCATGATTATGTAGTTGGAACTTTTTAAGCCCTATTCCCCAACCTCTGAGAAGGAGGGAGGGGATGAAGTTTAAGTTGATCACCAATAGTCAATATTTTAATCAATCATACCTACATAATGAAGCCTCCATAAAAGCTTTGGATAAGCTTCCAGATAGCTGAACACATGAAGGTTTCTGGAAGGTGGAGCACCTAAAGAAAGCATGGAAGCTCTGTGTCTGTTCCCCCATACATTGCCCTATCCATCTCTTATCTGGTGTTCATCAGTATCCTTTGTAACATCCTTTTAAATAAACTAGAAAGTATAAATAAGTGTTTCCCTGAGTTCTGTGAGCCACTTTAGCAAATTAATCAAACTTGAGCAGGGGATTGTGGAAACCCTGATTATAGCCAATTGGTCAGAAGCACAGGTAAAATAACCAGGAATTTGCAATTGGCATCAGAATGGTGGTGGGTGGAGGATAAGGAGGGGAAGCCTTGGGGACTGAGACTTCAACCTGTGGGATCTGAACTACCTCCAGGTAGATAGTGTCACAATTGACTTGAATTAGAGGACACCCAGCTGGTGTCTACTGCAGAAGTGATTGCTTGCTTGGTGTATGGGGGGGAACCCCTACCCCTACATTTGGTCACAGAAATCTTTTGTGTTGACTGTTGAGTGAGAGTATAGGAGAAACTGACTTTGTTTTTTTCCTATATCCTCAATATCAAATAAGGAATTTGCGGAAGAAAGCTTGGTTTTGGAATGAAGATGAATAATAATTTAAAATACGGAAAAAGGAATATATTTAGCAATTTGACAAAGGTTCATGGCACTCTTCTTTTTCAGTTTAATGGAATTGTATATATGTGATTAAGAAAACCAATAAAGCAAACTTCTAGCATTTTCCCCTTTAAGTGATAATTAATTGTCTCCTTGTTGAGTAATTAAATTAATCCGAGTCTACAGATCGATGAGTTACATGGATGTTTAATAATTTAGATAGCATCTATAACTTTTAAAAGCCTGTTAAATGATTATGAGAATCAACCAGGTTCTCCTGGTGATGCCATGATCATAATAATCAGCATTGCAACTAAAAACAATCATTTGGAGAATTAGTTTGAAATACTGTTCTTTATATAACTGACAATAATAAATATTTTCTGATGAATGCTAACTTGATTTGATGATTATTGGAGAGCTAAGAATAATGAGTGAAAAGAGATATGGAAATAAAAGGAAAAGGAAGTACATGCTACTACTTGTCTTTAGTTTATTTCTAGTGAAATCAGATCTATTAGTCAAGACATTTAGTTGCAAAAGACAGATAATGTAAAATGGGAAATTATTGGTCATATAAAGGGAGGGTTAAGAGGAATACATTTCAGTATAGCTGGATGTGGGGGCCTGAGGAGGTAATGAAGACCCAGTTTTTCTTTCTCCATGTTTTTTGTCTCTTTCTTCTGTGTTGGTCCAGTCTCAGGCTTGATGTGGGAACACTTTAGTTGTAGTAGTTTAAATCCCTGTATTCTTTTGGTTTAAGTACAGTAGAGAAGAACGGTTTTCTAATCTCAGGAAAATGCCTGAGATTAGCTCTGTTTAGGACTGCTTGATCTGGTGTGAGTCATGTGTCTGTCAAACCCCAGATGAACTAGAATGATGGAATACATTGATTGTCTCAGGCCTCTCGCTTCACTTGTTGTTCTTCTGGAACAAAGTCAGGGACCCTCATCCTAAGCCCACAGATTGAGACTGGGGAAGAGTAGATTCTAGATAACAATAGGAGGCTTCAAAAGTAGGGTAAAGCTGACATGGCAAGCCAAACACAGCTAGGGTCTATTACAAATGTAACATACATGTTCCTGGAATGCAGTAGATGCTCAAAAATATGTCTTGAATTAGAGATGGTTGTTAGAAAAGGATATTTTAGCCTTTTGAGTTTTTGTGTATTTTGCTGTCAGAACTCTGCTGGGTAAATATAGATAAGAGTTTGCACTCTCTGGTCTTTTCTTAAAGCGTTTTTTTTTTTTTTTTAAATGATTATGTTCCTTTCACACAATTATTTAGCAATAATAATGTTCTGATTTTACAGATGGAAGACACTGAATATGATGAAAAGGCTTGATGCTGTTTATAAAATTCAGTGTTGGACAAACTTAAAATGTTTTCTCCATTAAAAATTTGTAAATTGTGTTTAAAAGTACTCAAAACAGTTATATTTGCATCCATCAGTTATATAAAACAGTATTATGACTATTAGTCTGATAACAGATAGATAAATGTGATCGATTATTGCACATTTCTGGGTAGCTTGTCATATCATAGCCATTTCTAGAATTCTTGGACACATTTAATGTATTCCTTTAAAAAATCAGAATGGATATTCTGATTTGTTCTGTCTGTTGGTAAAATTCAAGTCAGAGATGAATTAGCTTCTGCCAACTTGGCCTATTTAAGTAGTATAGGGGTTTTATACAATAAGATATCATAAAATTTCCATTTATTATCATAGATTACTGTATAAATAGGTGATCATCTAATCAATAGTCCAAACTAGGACATTGTTGAGAGTGACAGGGGAAAATTACATTGTGAGACCAGGCAGAATCTAGACAAACCAGGACTTGAAGTCACCCCATGTATAAACAATACAACTTATTACCTGTACACTTTTACGGAGTCTCGCTCTGTCGCCCAGGCTGGAGTGCAGTGGCGCAGTCTCGACTCACTGCAAGCTCCGCCTCCCGGGTTCACGCCATTCTCCTGCCTCAGCCGGGATTACAAGCGTGAGCCACCGTGCCCGGCCACCTGTACACTTAATATTAAATTCTATCTATAAGGAACAGTGTCAGAGGACTTTTTTTATACTGCAAAGCACTTTGATAAGATAGCTGTTGGTCATGTGACTTCTTTGGTATGGCCTATTTTTCCTTTAAGAATTAATAACATCTTAAACACTCATAGACATGATAGCATTTGGAAAGTCCCAGTGCTTCTTTCTGCATTTTTCTAGCAGAGTATTTAGTAGGAGGAATAATTAATTTTTTGAATGACAGATTTAGCTCTCTAACCATGTCCCTGGTCACCTCTTAGACTAAAATAGATCATGCCAGGTAAACTATGATAATAATGCCTGATAAAGATATCTTGATGGTGTAATTGACAATACCTCAATAAGGCAGTGGAGGTTAGAAGAACAATAAGAGGTCTTCTACTGTCCCCTGCTTCGTTGGCCCTGCCAATTTCAGTATATCACATGGAAGTTATTTGTCTGTTATCCTTGCCCCTCCGGGTGGCATTTAAGATTTGAGCATCATGGTAACAGAGGGCCAGAGAATGAAGGAAACAAATCTCATATCAACTCTTTCTTTTTTTTTTTGTTTCTCTATGTTTTGTTTATTTTTTAAGGGGTGAACTGTCTTTGTTAAGTATAATTTCTATTCTATAATAGTAATTTAATAAATAATAATGTGAATTCATATTTCAATAGCATTCTTTTTTTTTTTTTTTTAAACACAGGGTCTCACTTTGTCACCTGGGCTGGAGTGCAGTGACACAATCACAGCCGTGCACCCTCGACCTCCTGGGCTCAAGCAATCTTCCTAACTCAGCCTCCCGAGTAGCTGGGACTACAGGTGTGTGCCACCATGCCTGGCTAATTGTTTTGTAGAGATGGGGGTTTCACCATGTTGTCCCAGCTGGCCTTGAACTCATGGGCTCAAGCCTTCTGCCTGCTTCGGCCTCCCAAAGTACTGGGATTACAGGCATGAACACTGCACCTGGCCAATTTCACTCTTTTAAAAAATCTTATTTCAACTGGACACATTTTTATACAGTATAAAAACATGTTAAAAATCAGCAGTTACAGAAGCGGTTAAGAACTTCCTTGTGAAAGCACTGTTCACTCAGTCTTTATCTTCCAAGTGACTTGAATGCTCTTAATACTAATTGCACCTTGATCTAAGCCACTTTATATTAAACCCTTTTATTTAAAGTTAGTTGCTTTTGAGCCCACTGCGTAGAGACCCTCTAATTCTGTGTAGTGACTTGTACTTTAGTGCCCAATTAGAGTGTGAACCAAAGTTAATTAGCAACAAATCATCTTTTTATAATTGAAGAATCTAAGGTACAGCAAGATAAGTGACCTACTGAGGGACAGAGTTCAAAATAAAATAGGTTTCAGTCACTCAGTGAAGTGCTCTGCTGGGAGATCTCCCCTGGTCCTGTGGTCTTTTAGTGAAATAATGGGGAAACCAGCAGGGGAGGCAGGTCAGATAGTTTATAATGGTGAGTTATAGGCTGTATATTATAAGGAGCATTTCTCAGCACTGAAGAAATTTTGCTGGATTCCAACTCACCTTTCCAGACTATTAAAAGCAAAACAGGACTGTTTTTCAAAAATTGGAAAGTAAACCTGGCTTCTTGTTAGAAGTTTGGAAAATATTGAGAAGTTTTAGACCCAGTCCCTTTAACCTTAAGGAGCTCACATGCAATAAGATGGAAGGGGCAGGGGAGATCAGCACAGAAAACTACCAATATGGCCATAAGAGCATGGAAGCTTAGGGTCAGTGAATTCTTGAATTTACCTTTTTATAAATCTTTAAAAACAAATTTGACTTTAAAAAAGCACAAATATAAATTGGAAATGCTAATTAGTACATTAAGTTAGATGAAACATATCAGTGGAATCAAACTTCATGCTTCAAATGATATATTTTAATTTTTAAAAATTACAGTTTAAGCTGGGTGTAGTGGCTCACACCTGTAATCCCAGCACTTTGGGAAGCCAAGGTAGGCAGATCACTTGAGCTCAGAAGTTCAAGACCAGCCTGGACAACATGGTGAAACCCTGTCTGTACAAAAAATACAAAAATTAGCTGGGTATGGTGGTGCCTGCCTGTAGTCCCAGCTACTCAGGAGGCTGAGGTGGGAGCATAGCTTGAGTCCAGAAGGTTAAAGGCTCCAGTGAGCCGTGATCACACCACTGCACTCCAGCCTGAATAACAGAGTGAGACCCTATCTCAAAAAAAAAATTATAGTTTAAGAAATGAGCAAAAATGAATAGCTAGGCAGAAATTTGTGATAGCTTTTCTTAGATTAAACACCAAAAATATCTTGAACATTTGCCTTGGCCGAAAATGTTCTTCGTAAACAGTGAGAAAAATCTACAGTTTTATTTTAAAAAAGAATTAGTTATGTTTCCTAGTACTTTCATATTGAATTAATTTGTCACTTGTTCTAGTAGATAGACAAGAATAGGGCTACTTACCTGAAAGTTAATGTGGCAGATGCTACCAGAGCCAGTCCTTATCCCCAGGACCTTTCACGTTGCTCTTGTGAACTTTCTACTGTCAGCACCTGCATCTCTGTGTCTGAGGGCTGCCCCTCAAATGCAGATTTGCCCATGGACAGCAGTTCATTCTAGGGAATTAATATGCCCATTTTTCCAGCAGCCCTCGTCTAATAACTCTCTAGAGGTGACATATAGATAATAACTCTCTAATAACTCTCTAATAACTCTCTAGAGGTGACTCTCTAGAGGTGACATACAAATACCCCAGCTCCCTCACCCTCAGATGAGATAATTCTGAAGCTGTGTTTTGCACTAGTTCTCAAAGCTTCCCCTGGGAATTCAGCTCCCAGCACCCACTCTGGCAGCTGATTTATTAGATGTTTTTCCTTCTTTGTCTCTCTTCCCCACTTCCCTACCACTGTTCCCTACTTGGGGTCTGCTTCTGGAGAACCCATACTAAATCCTAAAATTAGGCATTATTGTTATTACACTTCTGTGCACTACCTGGATTAACCCCATGGCGATCATCATTTGGGAATTCTCAAGTGTTTTACATAAAAGGCATCATTCATAAAGCTAAAGAAGGACGAGTAGGATCAATAGTGCACACTAATGGATTGAAAGAGTTATCTAGCATGACCCGAGATGCATTAGCAAACACAGGAAATCTGACCTTGGGAGAAAGCCTCTGACCTGAGCCTGGAGAGTAAGACTGAAGTCAGAATGATGAGCCTTCCTTGTCCAATGTCACATAGCTTTTGGATTTGCTGTGGAGCTGGAGGTTGAGGGAGGGGCATTTCTGCAATGCCTCCTTTTACTTTTGCATGTCCTTCCTGGCCTGACTGATGTTGGCAGTGATCTCATTTTATTCTTTCTCCCTAAATCTTCTACAGCAGTATACACATAGATAGTGCATACTTGTTGATTAATGGGCCACTGTGCTGTGCTGTCAGGTGCTATATTAAATTCTGTTATAGCAGTTACTTCTAGGATCTGTAGGTATTTTTTTTTTTTTGTACCATAAGCCCGCTGGTCTTTGTTGCTATTACATTATGGAGCATTGTCAAATATTCCATTTTCTTTTCGAGGAGTCCTTGGCAAAATTAGCATCTGATGATTTATTTTTGAAAATTAGTGATAAAATATTGATGAAATATGTTCCAGCCTTAACCAGTAGCAATTAAGCCAGTTGTTGCTGACACATCCCTGCTACACCTCGCTTCTCTGGCTGTGGTTTGCTGGGATCCCCAGGGCAGTAGTTAGATAAACACTGCCATCATCTTCCCTACTCTGCTCAAGGATTTCTAGCATGGCCTACTGTCTCCAACTAGACGTCCTTATCGACAATTCCTTAGAGATATCACTCTGACTCTTGTGGTGATCTCACAGAAATAATCATTAAAAAATTGAATATGCTGCTATGTGCTGTAAATTGTCTTTCTCAACCTGAAGTCATACCTCTTTAACCACTGTTCATCATTTCTGTGACAACTGTATGAGTATACTGCGTACTTTAAACATGACAATGATTGATCCTGTAGGTAAAATACCAAATGGTTGAAAACAAACGGCAAGGATTTTTACAATTGAAAGGCCTACCCACCCTGTGACCACTGCATTATTCATTAGAAATAGGTATTATCTTAGCTATTATAACTGCTGGAAGTTTTATGAACCTTTTGTGTCCAGTCAAAACTGCAAACTCTGCATATGCTTGCTTATGAATACTACTTCTAGCTAAAGAAGCGTTAATATAGTCTTTTCCATTTAAATACATGGCTAGGCATTTACTGAAAAGTGAGCTATTTTACTAATGGTAGATTACTGCAGTGTCTTTCATATCAGCTGTTGCTTATTTGACAATCTCAACTAGGTGGAACCTAGGCAAGAAACAGGTAGGACGCCGAATTGGCTCCTGAGATAACCTAAGAGATATCCCAGTGTCTGTGCAGTACCTATTCTTGTGTACTTTATTTACTGGAAAACCCTTCTACAACCACATGCAAAATCTGTTTGTTTTTAAAAAATTTTACACTTTTTTTTTTTTTTAAGACAGGATTTTGCTTTCTTACCCAGGCTGGAGTGCAGTGGCATGATCATAGCTGACTGGAGCCTCACCTCCTGGGCTCGAGTGATCCTCCCACCTCAGCCTCCCAAGTAGTTGGGACTAGAGGTGCATATCACCATGCCTGGCTAATTAAAAATTTTTTTTTTTTTTTAAGTAGAGATAAGGTCTCGCTACATTGTCCAGGCTGGTCTTGAACTCCTAGACTCAAGTGATCCACCCACCTCAGCCTCCCAAAGAGCTGGGATTACAGGCATGAGCCACCATGCCTGGCCTTTACACATAATTTTAACAGGTTTGGTTCAGTTGTATAATTTCCTGGTTAGTAGCAAATAAGAAGGGAGAAAAGAATAGACTACCAGAGAAAAATACTAAGAAATTATACTTTATTAATACTTAAATGATTAAAGTTAGTGAAAGAGTGAGTTTTAGTCACATTTTAACTGAAAAACTGATAATTGTGTTAGAAGGCTTAAGACAGTTTATTGAGTGCCTGTTATGCGCTGAGCAATGCAATGCAATGTTTACCAGAGTCCTCTCTAGCTCTTACATGTTGTCTATGAGATAGACATTATTATTGCCATTTTAAAAATTAGAGAACAACCGAGGCTCTGATGAGTGAAATGATTTGCACAAGGCCAAGTAGTAACTAACTGAGTTAGAATTAAAACCAGGACTGTCCGATTTAAAGGCCCTATTGTTTCTATCATATCAAATTGCTTCCACATGGGCCATTCCACAATGTACTCAGTGAAATTATTATTTTAAGAGCAATACACTTCCTAGAGGAACTTAATAATAACCTCCTCTGACGCCCCTGAATTTACGTATCTTTTTTTTTGTCTAAATGGGAATATAAACAAAAATAATGATTATTTTGATTTATATTTACATAATAACTTTCACTTTGTATAGATTCAGTTTGTGACTCTAATAATACTATTTCTGGCTTCAGGCCTGTTGATGTTCGACTCATGCAGTCACATACTTGTTCTTTAAATGGTTGTGGTGAGGATCATGTGAAGGAAGCAACAGCCAGAAAAGCATCAAGATAATTGTGACAACTGCCACTGGTGGTACAGTGATTAAAGAGAACAGATATGTAAAAGTAATTTCTTTGCTGAGCCATCACTGGTGCAGAGAGCAAAATAACGGGGACAGATGTGACTGAAGGAAGTTTTGATGTTATCCTAGTATTTGGTTTTAATCCCTCCCTACCTCTTGATACCATCAATTTTTATCTGTCATGTAAAAACAGCAGCAACAGCTCATAGTAGAAGGTATGCTGCAACGGTAAATTTCATGGCGAGACTTCTTACATAATTCAGGAATCACATGAAAGAAAACCACAACATTATCGTCTAGCTTCTTATCTGATTTTGTAAAAAAGTTTCGAGCATACTTTTTTTTTTTTCCATGAGTGTTATTTATCAGAAATCTTAAATGGTAGAAACCAAACTTTGTGAACCAGGAAGGGTAATAAAAATTCCCGTGTATCTGGGCGGCCACGAAGCATCATGGAGTTTTTGTTTTGTTTTTTCTATGGAGTTAACTGGTTTTAGCAGTTCTACTGAACTTTAGCTAAAATGAATTACACAAAGAACTGATTAGAATTGACTCATGCTAGAATTCGAATTACTAAAGCATGCAGAAATAAGAGTAAATGCTAAGGGGAGCTTTGCTGCTTTCAGGGTGTTTGATGTGAATTCTGATCTGGTCTCTTACTACCTTCAATCTATTTGATACTATAGTACAAGGGACACTCAGGTACATGTAGACTCCAAACCCTTATCTAGTCACATCTTCATGAGCCACACTGACCTTTTTAACATAGAATGTAGGTTAGAGGCCTATGGTTCATTTTTGCGGCGTTAGAGTCCCACCCACCCAAGACCCAGTGAATGAGAATCTCTTGTGTAGGGACTAGAGATGGGCATTTTAACTATTCTTCCTGGGTGAGTCTGATGCATATTTGGGAACCTCTGCACAGGCCTAAATATGATTACGCCTTCTAAATATGTGGCATTTCTACCCTCAGAGAGTGTTACCATATTTGTTAGCAGGAAGGGAAGACAGAAAAGTGTCAGCCTTGAACAGAGGAGAACTTTGAACATCTATTCAAAGAGTGAAAAACTTTGAACCTCTATTCTACTACCCATACCTCCAAGTCCAGCTGCCTTGGTATAATTATGTTTCTTGAATATGCACATTTTCCTTTGAGCTCGAGTAGAACTGCTTCTCCTTGGATGTGGAATTGATGTGAGTAGATAGGAGTGACACTTTTCCTTAGAGCCGAGATTCTTACTACTGGGGGGAAAAGGACCAGGCTGCCCCTATTCCTTATCACACTCCTTTACCCTGATCATTCCAATTCACTATATCTGATACCATCTGTGATTCAGATGCTTACCCCTGGAGAGGAGCTGTTTTTCTAGATATTAAATTACATGACCAAGAGTGAACATTTTGTATTGTGTAAAATTCCATGTTTGGGATGGTGTTAGAGGCAGAGACACTTCCTGGGTCTCATGCCGTACAGAGAGGCTTGATACTTACCCTTAAGCAGGAATGAGAGGTACATTTAAATTACTAGACTGATTAGACTCCTGAATTTAGACTCCTAATTTAAACTCCTGAAGAGTTTAGCTGAGGGATGTGAGGGGCCTGTACAGTTGCAGACACATCTGTTTCACCCCAAACAGATCCTGTACTGTCTGGGGAGAAACGCCTAGTCTTCCCTACATCTCTGGCTTCCGATTTTTTGGGGCCTGTTCTTAGAATGAGGTTCATAAGGGAAGGGGCAGTGTGGCCCTCTTGAGACCAGAGGGAATAGGATAGGGCAGAAGTTCTCAAGTGTTGGTGAGCACCAGAAACACCTGAGGTTCTTGGTAAAATGCAGATTCCCAGACCCCCACCTGGATCCACTGAAGGGAGTGCCTTAGTTTCCTAGGGCTGCTGTAACAAATTACCACACCCTTGTTGGCTTAAAATGGAAATTGATTTTCTCATGGTTTTGGAGGCCAGAAATCTGAAATCAGGGTGTCAGCAAGGAGTGGTTCCTTCTGGAGGCTCTGAGGGAGAATTTGTTCTGTGCCTGTCTCCTAGCTTTTGGTGACATTCTTGGCATTCCTTGGCTTATAATAACATCATACCCCAAACAATACAAAGCAAAAGTAACAAAATACCACCTAAATTAAGTTAGGTGCACTCGTTAGTGTCCCCCTCCCCGAGTGCTTTGAGTGAATCTCTAATTTTGCATTGATTGGTCTGGTTAACACACAACCCATAAGAACACGACCAGCACTGCAACACTCACCTATCTGACAAGGACACCTGTGCTTTCCCCTCTGCACCCTCTACAAAGGGACTTGGAGGCTCTCTAATAAACCCAAGGACATGCTTTCCGTGGGAAAGAAGTGGGGGCAGGTACTTAGCTCCTGGGACTCCTGGTGAATGGCTAGTTTGTTCAGCTGTGCTGTCACTTTATTGCTGTAGACACTAAATTCCAGTCTGGATTACAAACCTTTTGTGAGTAACTTGGACTAATATTTACAATGCTGGAAGATGTAAAATTTAAAAAGCCAGTTGACCTGAAATAATTTGTTAGTTTTTTCCCCCCTGGCCTAGTCCAAGAGCTTTCTGCTTAGCTCATCAGGTCCTCTGGTGACCTTAATTTACTTTTAGGTAGCAAATTTCCTGTTCCGTGCAAGCAGAGGAAGCTCTCTCAGTGAAATATAGCCAAATCAGCACAATACCAATCAACTATCCTATTAATTTCTTTATACTAGTCTGGAAGGCATTTAGGGCCTTGAATCTCTTTGCCTGCCTGTGTCTTCCCTCTTTCTCATTTGTAATCTGTCTGTTTTCCCCATTAAACTGTAGGCATCAATGCCAACCATAAGTCTTATACCAAATATATGATAGCACCCCTTCCTGGGAGGCACTGTGCCCTAATGGTTAAGGGCTATGCCACAGATCCACGATTGTATTCAGCTCTACCATTTACTAGATTGTGATCACAGGCAAGTTATTGAACTGCTCTAAGCTTCATTTTTCCCATCTGACGAATGGGGGCAATGATGACAATGATCATGATACCCACTTTATTGGATGATTGAGAGAATTAGATTAGTTAAGCTTTATAAAGGGCATGGTACACAATAAATTATCAATTAGCTATTTTTGTGATTAAATTATAATTATATTATTATTATTTGTTTAAAATGCCAGTAAGATAAGCTTGAGTAAAAGATTTCTTACACTAGGAAAGAAGACAATAACTACAGGAGGACAGGCTGAGTAAAATTATTTGCATAATAACCCACATTGATTAGGCTCTTAGTAGGCATTAGCACAATCCAAAGTTCTTACATCTATGATCTTATTTGATCATCATGGCATGCTAAGAACTATTACTATTACCTCATTTTCCTGATGAGATAACTGAAGCACAGAGAGATTAAGTATCTTGTTCAAAGTTTGTCAGTGTTAACAAGGGTCTAAGATTTACCCCACACTATGTTATAGTCACTCCACTGGCTTCAAAAGATTAATGTAGGGAAGGTTTCTAAACTGCTCATTTTTATAATATAATTATTCAACATGTTTATGTGTATTCAATACAAATGGTTTACTATAACATTATTCAAAAAACTTTCTATTAATACACATATCACAAACACATGTTCCTTTAGGGTGGGGGTAAAAAGCCCCAGTATCTTAACTTCTAGGTGGGAGCCTGCAGGCACGGAGTGCTCTTTTTCTCTCTGGTGGTTGCATAGGTTACAGAGCCAGCAGGGAATCCAGTGCCTGTGGCCAGTAGAGGAATAACATGGACCCTGCAGAGAGACTGTCATCAAGCTGTGCTGGGCAGGTTCTTACACTTTGTGGCGGGGAACTGTCTTGCTGGGAGAGGTTCTTCTGGGCTGTGGCTGCTCACAGCCATGCTATAATTGGCTTCTGCAAAGTAGCAAGCATGTTGGCTTTGCTACCCCCATCCATCTGGCTGAGTTTTACGCACATGCAAATAACGGAACCCTTATTTGTGGCTATCCCTGGGACTCATGAGTCACAATGCATGCATCCATACGGTCTACAATGTCATACAGCCAAAGCTGGGGGTGGGGATTAGAACATTTAGATTCAGCCAGTCTGACTTTATCGTCTCTGTGCCTCACCAATATATTCAGGCCACCTTCCTCCAATGGGAAAATCTTAAAAAAGTCCTGACATTGGCGTCTCAATCTTTGCCAGATTTTTGGCACACCACAATCTGAGCTTAAATTGCGATGCAAAATATTTTGAACAAGGCTCAGCATTGCTACTTGTTTGTTTGCTTATTTTTTGTTGATGACCCAGTGTAGTTCATTTCATCTCCACCCTCAGCTGTTCACTGATAGCTTTTCTTCTTAAAGGAAATAATTTTTAGTACTTGTTGATGTTGACTTTAGTAACACAATATTATCAATAGTATTTAGAATGGTTCTTTAACCAAAATGTAATTTCAAAGCAACCTTATGAAATTTTACTTATAAGTTTTTCATTTTATAGCACTTGCTCTGGGAAATGGCTACTTGTCAAAATAATGACGGATTCAAATCTCAATGGCGTGTAGTCACATATCCATAGTAAATATGCAGTCACAAGTCCTTTCTGGTATTTCAAATTTTCTCACTTTGTTAACATCAACTTACTGATATAAATTCTATTTTCTTTAGATTATTTTTGAATAGTGCAATTTGAAGGCTGATGAAATTATCTTCATTATAGGAAAAAGTAACTTTAAAAATTATAATATAGTTTAGAAGCTTTGGAATATGTAGATAAACAAAAAGAAAATAAAAATAATAATCTCATCATCCAGAGATAGCCATTGTTAAAATTTGTTTTTTATAATAAAATGATTTTTAAAAATTTACTGCTTATTGCAGGAAAATATACTGACAGAAATTATCTGTTTACACTAACCTTGATAGATTTCTTTAAAAAGAAGCCCAAGTCCTCCAACCTATTTAAAAGTAAGCAAATAAACACTTTATTTGAGATTTTAAAAGGTGAAAAAGCACAAATTAAATATTAAGTTTGATACACAGTTGTTTTAGATTTAGATTGTTTATGATTTAATAGTTAGACTTTTGTGTTATGTAGCTTAATTTTGTGTTGGGATTCAATTTGCATATGGTACACTAAGGTTTCTTATGCATTGATAGCGTATAGTATATTTTATGCTTGTTTTCTAGGGTTTGGAGTGTAATTTTATGTATTTAAATTTATAATAGTCAAAACAACCAAGATGTTCTTTAATAGTAGGATAGGTAAATAATAGTTTACATAATGAAATACTATGCAGTGATGAAAATGAGTGAACTATAGCCATGTTCCACAACATGGATAAATCTCACAGCCATAATATTGAATGAAAGAAACAAGATGCAAAATAATACATATACTCGGGCCAGGAGCAATGGCTCATGCCTGTAATCCCAGCACTTTAGGAGGCCGAGGTGGGCAGATCATTTGAGGTCAGGATTTTGAGACCAGCTTGGCCAACATGGTGAAACCCCATCTTCACTAAAAATACAAAAACTAGCTGGGTGTGGTGGTGTGCACCTGTAGTCCCAGCTGCTCGAGAGGCTGAGGCAGGAGGATCACTTGAACCCAGGAGGTGGAAGTTGCAGTGAACCAAGATCGCACCACTGTACTCCAGTCTGGGTGACAGAGGGACAGTCCATCTCAAAAACAAAACAAACCAAACCAAAACAAAAATACTGTATGAATGTATTTATATAAAGTTCAAAAATAGATATAAATAAACTATAGATGAGATAAGGACAGTCAGGAAATCATAATACAGTTAGGAATTCAGGATATTTGTTGCTTTTGAAAGGAGGAAGAGGGTAGTGATTGGGAAAGGCAGGAGGGAACATCTAGGGTACTCAAAATGATCTATTTGTTGACCTGGTTGATGGCTAGTAAGGTGCACTCGCTTTTAAAAAGACCGCATTGAGCTTCCTTTATATTTTGTGTACTTTGCTGTGTGTGTGAGATACGTCAGTATAAAAAGCTAAATAATTACTACAGAAGTCATATTTATTTGATATCTACTCTTTGCTCCCTACATAACACCCAATCTTCCTGTTATTTCCTCAGGGAATTATGGTCTGCTTTACTGTCATGGTTTCCAAGGATGCATTAAGCTTAAAAAAACCCGTAGAACTGCTACCATTTGTTCTGTCTCTATTGTGATAAAATTTCCAAGTCATTTAAATATTTTCTAGATGGTTGATAAATTTTATTAGTTCTTGTTTCCAGCAGATGTGTGAGACAGGCTGGTATTGCAGTCTCTATTGTTCAGATAAGGAAAGTAGACACAGGGAGAGTAAATGTTTGGCTGAGCCTGGAATTGAAATGCAGTTCTTTTTTAACATTCCTCTGTGCTGTCTGACTATATAACACTGCTACAGTCACAGATAACTCAGAATTTCCCCAAAACTTGGACTCCCAGAGAAAAAAGATTTTCATGAACACGAATAGACACTAACTATAAAAACATTTTTGTAGATGAAATTTACATTTGTATCTAAGAAGTATGGTTAAGCACATTGAGGGGTTACTCACTGATTCAACAAACATTTCTGAGCATTGGGTATTGTGCCTGCCTCTGCAGGAGATGGAACTAGGAATATTACTATAATACAAATGTGATAAGTGAAATAATAGAGAATCCCACAGCGTTTTGTGGAAAATATTGGCCCAGAGGAGGGGCTGGTAACCAGCTTCTTAGGAAAGAAGCATTTGGAAGGTCTTTTGAAGGAGGGGATGCCAGAATCTAATCTGAAATATACAGGGATGCATTTTATTTTATGTAAAACTTGATAGGTCAGATTTCCTACATTTTTCCCCTCATAATATTTTGACCTCCCAATTTTAAGAAACTTTATATTCTTAGAGAACATTTTTTTTTTTTAAATTTAAGGAACAGATTGAATTTCCAGAGATGGCAGCTGGATGATAAACTCCTTGAAAATAGGACATCTTATGCTACCTTGTTTTTTTTCCAGGGTCCAGCAGCATAGTAGCCTGTTCATTAAGATTATTGCAGGATTGTTTTTGGAGGGGGCTATTTTTGGTAGAAGTGAGTTCTTCACTTTAATACTACACCTGCCTTCTTTGTCAGTGAATCTAAAGTGCTGAACTGTTAGGTTTGAGGTTGTTCAGGTATTTTATTTCAGCTGAATTCTAACATCATCAAGTCACGCATATCAAAATCCATTTACAAATAAATTCAATTGAGCTGCATACAGCCTGTTGGTGGTATTAATATTTAAAAACACGTTATGCTATAGATTTTATTTATAGGCATTTAGATGAGCGTAAAGCTCTAAGGCAGCAAAATCCCATGTACAATACTAATGCCAACATAGGCCACTTTTCAAGGTTGACATTTTTGTTTTTCAGATGTGATATGTGCATCATCTTATTCTTTACGTGAGGTTCAATAGATGATCCCTTGTTTGTAAACAGAGGTCAGGCCTAACCAAATTTCAGCAATGAAATTCAGTTACAGAAAGAGATTGTAATAGCATCAAAACCTTTATGCAGAAACAGTATTTTGCATTTCCTGATAGACATATCCTGGCATCTCTAATGACATCCACTAAGGTGGTTCTCTACAATATTTTATAATTGCTGAGTCGTTAGGTAATATGGAGAAAATGCCTTAGATCCTTTCTCTTTTTTATGGGAGGAATGCCTGGGAAAATAAATGAAAGTTCAAGTGGGAGACAGCAGAACATTAGTGATAAAGGAAGCAACATGAGGGGCTGGTGTTTATAAGGGCTTTTAAAGTTAATTATACCATTAAAAAATTTTGTGAAATGTAAAATACTGGCCCATAGTATAGGATAGTTGTGGGAAATATCTCCTCGAGGTGATACTCTCATACTCTGCCACTTTTCCACATCATCTTAACATTTGTAGTAACCTAATGATGGAAAGGAAAAAGCACTTATGGTCCAGATATAAAAAGAAGTCATATATTTTACCAAGTCAATGGTAAACTATTCTTAGCCAATTAGTAGCCTAATGATCTGCCTAGGCCTGACTGGTTTAAAATGATGGTAATTCTAGAATATAAACAATTGCTTAAATATATGTCAAAAAGAAAGGAAATGAACGCAAGTCCACTGCCTTAATTTCTTAGAGCAAATCCTAAAATAAATGTTTTGGGAAGTTAGAGTAAATGAAATAAAAATGAAATTACAGTAGTTTTGTAATAGAGTTCTTGAATGAGGGCCTTTGGATGGACTTTTTCAGGGGATCCTCAAACCTCTTAAAATTGTGTGCAAATGTAGTAAATCAAAGCCCTTTTTCAGGAGTAAGTAGGTCCTATACTTTAATCAGGTTCTCAGCAGTTAGGAACCGTTGATTAAACCAATTCCTGGTGTGTGTTAGTTAAAGATAGTGGGTAAATAGTTGGGAAATATAACAAGCCTGTAAAATATGCCTATGTATATGGTAATAAAGATGAAAGGAGCCTGTATTTCTGGGAATGCAATAAAATGATGTCTATGTTATTAAAATGTTTGCATAGAGAACTTTATTCTTTTGTTGAGATGCAAAACTTTTATTTCCCTCTGTAATATGTTGCCTTGTCCTGCAAACAGACAATGAGAAATAACATTCTCCATGATTAGAGCTGTGCTTAGATCAGAAGTTTGGACATTCTGTTTATTTTTCTTCAGTTATCACACTTTGCTTGTACCACATCACAGATTGAATAATGAATAAAGCAAGGGTGGCCTGGTAGTAGCAAGCATTTGACTTGTTACTGAAAATGAGCTTACTGGACTTTGAATTGGTTACTTCATATCCCCAAGAACAATTTGCTTCCCCAAGAACAAAATGCTATGTACATTTTGCTTTTTGTTAAGAACAAGGTCAACTGTGATTAAAGTCAGCCTATCTTTTGTAATATGAATGCATTTTAAATGGATTTCCATTTTCTAGGATACATAAGCAAGATATTCCTCAAGTCAATGGGGGATGAAAGTGCTCCAGAAATTATCTGTGATCTTGGATCTGTGGAAAACTGTGTGTGTGTGCGTGTGTGTGTGTGTGTGTGTGTGTATGTGTATACAAAGCTCATTGAACAAAGTATGATAGAAAAGTAGTGTCTACCTTAGGATCAAATTGAAGTTTCCACACCATTTTTTCACCCTCGTTTGACTAGGCTCTCACAGTGGTCTCCAAGATTGTGCATTATCAGGTTGGGGGAGGGAGAGTCAAGGAAATATTTTACTCTGTTCTTTCTCCATAGTTTCCCTGAGATCTCAAACTGGCAGCCAGCTGGCTGAAGCCTGCCCACAGACATGTTTTATTTGGCCCATGCAGTGCTTTTACAGTGTTTGTGCCAACATTTTAATAGGAAGATTTCATATATGGATCTGCATTTCTGCATTGTCTTGAGACATCAGAAGACATGGGAATAACTGGCTGGAGCTGAGGGGCAGTCGTCTCCCTCCCCCTGGGGCACAGCTTCCTTCTGCAGCGCCTTCTATGACTTCATGTGCTCATACTCAGCCCAAGCAGTTATTTACCTGCTTGACTGCTGGAGGCAGTTTGAGACTGGCTTAAGGCTGCCTTTGAGATTGCCTTGGTCTTCTGATTAATAACCAGGTTTTGTATAAAGCTATCTTCTTGATCCCAGAGAGCCTTATTACTTAAGAATACATAGCTATGTGACCATCAAATCTAATAATTTTCAGGTTCAAAGGATTTAGAATTTCTAATTTGGGCTTGAAGTTGGAAAGGAGTACAAATAAAAGAGAATATAAATGCCTAAAATGCTTATCTGCCCTTACAAACATTCAATTTCTGTTGTGTATCAGAGCTGGTCTGAAGCTGTAATTACAGTGGTGCTGTAACTAACTTGTGCTTGCTGATTCTGGAATTTGATGATAAAAAATGGATTTTTTTTTGCCTTAAGACAAAGAGTTGATTGATTAAAAAGGCATTATGGTATATGTAGACTTCTAGGATGTTATTATTTCTTTATGCTTTGTACAAAACCCTGAGGAAAACTTAATAGATTTGGGTTGTCTCTTTAATTTGTGAGGCTATAAATTTCTAATTTTAAATGTTCAATTATTTTGGTCAGGATAAAGCACTGTTCAAATTCAGATAGTCTTCCTTTCCAGTTGTTCCAAACAACCCTTTCTGGTTATGGATAAATCTCCTTGCCAAAATTTATATTCAGCTTGTTGGAGGGCTAGCCTTTATCTTTCTACCTAAGGTCTTTGGAAACCATTTTTAATCCCACTAAATTCTGCAGTTTAATTAAGATAGAGTGGCTGAAACAAGGTATTTAGTAATATTATGAATGTGAAGGTAATTACTATTTAATGTCTAAAAGAGAAAAATAAAAGCTTGTCAGTGTGCTAACTTGGAACGATTATATTTCTTTCAAAACAATTTTGTTTTCACATACTGCTAGCCTAGCAATTAATTAGAATGCATAAAAACTCAGGGGATTTGAATGTGGGAATGGATAAATGTTTTATAATGAGGTAGAGAATTATTGCCCAACCTTAGAAATGAAAGCTACAAAAAATTATGAATGTCCAGATCAATAGCATTTTTTAATATTATAAATCACTTTTGGCAATGCTTATGTATGAGCAGAGCAGTGATCTAATGATTATGAAATTAGATTTTTTTCCTCTCTCTCTTTTTCTCTTCTATTTTTTTCCTCATAGAGGCAGCCAAAGGACTTTGGGTAAACCACTATAACTTGCTAAATTTCCCCAACAGTGAAATTTTTAGAAATATGTTTGAATGTTCTAAGTACAGATTATATTACTTCTGTGATTTTTTAGGCTGACCAGAGGTGACATCTATTTTTATGTGAAAAGTAAAAATGAGATGATCTGAAAGAGTTAATTTTGATAACTACTTTTTTTACTTTTTAAGTAATTTTATCGTTTTATTTGTCTTCAGGTGTTCTAAGACACAATGGAAAACATAAGAAAAAATGAATTTCCTTTCCTAGACTATAAGGAAAAAGGCAATCTACTCCAAAAGAAATGAGAATATGCTGCATTAGGATTTTATCTAGCACATCTAGAGTTTAGAATGAACATTATGTATAGGAGAAAAGTGGAATATTTATAGTTTTTTGTTTTTTAAAGAGATGAAATCTCACTGAAGTTTCTTTATATAGCTCCATTATGGGAAGAATCACCTGGGCAGATGTTCAGAATAAAGTCATCATGGTCAAAAGCAAACATTTACCAATGCATGACAGTTTTTGTCTTCTTTTAGGCAGTTGCCTTCCCTTTATTAGTGCCTGACAATTTGCTAGTTAGAATAAAACCATATCTTATGCTGGTTTATTGCTTTAAAATTATGCCCATCTGAAAATGTCTAAATGTGCAGAAATGTACCTTTTAAAGGTTAGTCAATCTGAATTTAGAGCTGTAGGGAATTTAGGTTGCTAGGGGACTCTGTGGTTCTCCTTCAGAATTGTTAAAAAATTCTCTGCCAGCCTGTGAGCTCCCTGAGGGCAGGCACTGTGCTTATCTCTGTAGTATCTCCAACTCCTAACACAGTTCTTGGCATGTAGTGTATGTTCACTTTTCTTATCTAACTGACAAGTGAAGGAGTAATCAGCTGCTAGTGTTTCTGTTGCTAATATGTGACGGTTTCAGCACCTTGCGAGGCAAGTGTGCGACTTTGGGAGAAACAGAGGTTAACCAAACAATCTTGCAAATTAATGTAAAATCCCTGCTTCACTAATCAGATTTTTATCTCTGTTATAGGGGGACAGCCCTCTTAGTTTTGTGAGCAGAGCATAGTTTGTGAAAGAGCCCATGGTTTTCAGGCCCAGGTGGTGTTTCTTTTGAATTCTTAGGCATCTAGTTTGGACTAGCTTCACGGTTTTTGCCATATACTGCTCTGTATTGGAGCAGTCTGTCTGGAAGAAGGAACAGTGCTTTGTGTGTGTGTGTGTGCGTGCACGCATGCGCGCGCATGTGTGTATGTGAGCTAGTTTTTAGTATCCCCTCTGCTACTGCCCATGTGACCTTGGCAACTCACTTAACCTCTAGGCCTCATAGTTATCATGCTAAGATTGGGATTTATAACTGCTATGGCCCCTTTAAACTTCAATATGCTGTTTGAATGCATGTTTTAGTGCTTTTATTAGTCTCTATGTTCTTATGCAGCTTTTTGGTGTGTGTTTTAAAAAACTTTGTATTATAGATAACTTTGACCACACACAAAAGCAGACAGATCAATAATATGAACCCTCAAGCATTCATCACCCAGCTCCAACAATCAATCCATCAACTCATGGTCAATTCTGCCCCATTCTGCCCCATCGTCTTACTCTCCTTATTATCTGGAAGCAAATCTTAGATACTTGTTATTTAATCTGTAAATATTTTGTATTTATATGTTTTCTCACCTCTCAGGCACCTAACATAGAACCTTGTATACATTATGTAACAAGATGTTGGTTTTGAATAAATGAATGAGAGTGGGTTGGGAAAGGTAAGAGATGAGGCACCTCACCCCCCACCCCAAATTATAAATATTTAAAACATTTTAAAAATTGTTAACCTATAGTTTCTCAGGGTAGTGGACAGGGAGGAGCCAAGGCTTCCAGTTATTGGGAATCCTAATGTGGTGTGGAATATTAAAGGGCAACTTTATCTATTACATGTAATCACTGTATCACTAGGGAGCCCCAGCATGTTCCAAGAAGTTAAGGTACATGCCAAAGTTAAGCAAAAAAAGGCATGCAACCATATGGGTGCATCTTGAGGAAATATATTAGTATTAGGAGATAGCACAACCTAAAGGCCAAACTGTGTTCATCTAATTTAATGGGAATTTAAAAATTTATGGGAAGGACTTGACACTTGATACTTCTCTTTATTTTACACTTTCTATTACCTGTTTTCTAAACATTCTTTATCCTTCACAATAGTCTCTTTTCCTTCTTTCTTTTCTTTTCATTATTTTCTCAACAATGCTAAAGCACTCAAGGGAGTTTTGTTGAGCATTGAATTAGGCATAATATATTTTAGCCAAAGTATGCATGCTTACTTTGGTTGTATTACTCCCAAATGTATAGGCAATATAGTCTGCATACCAAAATAAAATAAAAACAAGAACAAAAAATTCTAAGTAAAAAACTTTCCTTTATGCACTAAAAGTATTGGGTAAGACTGTTAAAAGCAGCATTATGTACAGTAAATATAAAACTGCAAATATATACTATATGTATACTTACTATGTATAGCAAATATAAAACTTCAAATAATCTAAATATCCTTTAACAACAGAATGGATAAGTGGAATACTATGCACTAATTAAAAATAATAAACTATGGCTACCTGCAACATTATGGATGTATTTTACAGACATAATGTTAAGTGAGAGATTATATGTTGCACTATTCCATTTACATCAGGTTCAAAAACAGGCGAAATGAATCTGTGGAATCAGAAGTCAGGATGATGGTTAACTTGATGGGGGAGTAGGTGATGACGGGACAGAGCTTGAGAGAGGATTCTAGATATTGCAGATGTTCTATATCTTGAGTTGGGTGGTGGCTACACAGGTGTGCTCATTTTGTAAAATTTTATCAAGCTGTTCATTTAAGATCTATGTACTTCACAGTATGTAATTATATTTAAATGAAAAAGTAAAAGGAAAAAATCCTTCCTTTTGATTACTTAGGAACACCTAAAGTTTAAACCTATTGTCAGCCTGACCATATAAAAAATAAGACTTGCCTTACTAATCAGATTTTCTCTGTTATATAGGAGATAGACCTGGTAGACTGAGGAAGAAGTTATAGACACATGAAGTTTTTACTGTACAAAGTATTTGTTTCTCTGCCTCGTGGGATAATCATCATCAATAAACTGTGAAATGATTGTTACAATAAAGTACTAGTTGGATACATCAGTGTTGGAAGCTGTGGAAAACTTATCATTATTTTCCTACAGGGTGCATAATTAATGGGTCATGTAAGGGAAGGTCCTGACTCAGGGTTGGAGTATGTATTATACTTGCCAAAGGAGTATGACAAGGGGACTTTAGAATGAAGTTCAGCATATATTTAGTTGCAAGTGCAACTATACATATAAGTAGCATTTTAATACAATGGAAATAAACCTGGGGCTGAATTGATAGGTGAATACAGTAAAAAATGTATTGCCTTTAGAAAAGGGTAAAGCAAGTGATACTCACATGATATAAATAGTAACACTTTTAGATAGGAAATAATTCTTCCTTATATCAAGTTGACTAGGGCTATTTTGGGTATCATGTGCGGAACTGGTCCTAGATAGGATTTTGCTACTGGGAACATTTGGCTCTGGTGCCTTTTTTCTTCTCTTTAAGTATAGAATGGTATCATATGAGAACAAAACATGAAGTTTGGAGTTGACTGCTATTAGTTCAAATCTTGTCTCTATCTTAAGTTGTTTGACTTTGGCAAGTAACTTCTCTGACACTAATTTTTTCATATTTAAAATGGGGGTTCTACCTAACTGGGATATTTAATAGATATATCAATCTATCTTTGTGTCAGTTAGGACTCAAAATAACTGTAAACACACAATAATTTATTCCACTTAAAAGAAGTCCAGAGATAGTCTAGCATCAGTACATCTGCTCCCTGAAATGACCAGCAACTTAGGCTCCATTTAAACTCTTTAATCTGCCATTCTCAGCACATGTGTTCTATCCTCAAAGTGGATGTTGGAGCTCCAAGCCATCGTCCTCATTCCGGACAGCCGGAAGAAAGATGGGGCATAGGGCAGAAAGTTTAGCTCCCAGTTGAGTTCTCTCTCTTTTAGTTGTCCTAGAAGTCCTGTACAATACTTCTGTTTTGTTTCTTATTGGCTAGAACTTAGCAACATAACCTCACGTAGCAACAGAAGGAGGCTGGGAAATGTAGTCTTTTAGCTGGAATAAAAATGGGGATTGGTTACTAAGGAAGAAATGGAAAGTGATTTTGGCTGTCAACCAGGAATCTCAGCCACGATGTTCTCAACAAAACTCTTCATGACCCCCCTCCTTAGCAAATTCTGTCACTATCCACCAGAGAGCTCACTCTGAAAATTTGAGGTTCATTCACCAATCCTTTTTTTCCCTTCATTCCCCATGTGCAAATTAGCAGCAATACCACAGTTCTAAAATACATCCTGAAATCGGAACCCTCTATCACTACTATTAAATCCACAATTTAAATCACCATCGTCTCTTATCTGGATTCTTTCAGTTACCTCCTGATTGATTCCCTGCTTCTTGTGTTGCTTTCCACAGATCATTGCCTGCGTAGCAAACAGAATGATTTCCTAAAAAAAAAAAAAAATTGAGATTGTATTGTTCCCTTGCTTAAAGCCCTCCAACAGCTTCCCATTGCAATAAAAATAAACGTCACCTTCTTATTTGGCCTATAAGGCCTGACGTGGTTTGGCTCCTGCCTCTGTAAACTCATCATCTACCCCTTGTCCCCAGGTTCTCATGCTCCAGCCACAGTGGCTACCTTCCTGTCCTGCGAATGTACCAAGTATGTACTGCCTCAGACTTTTGCTCTGGAACATTTGTTCTCATTTTTGCATGGCTAACCCTTTCTGAATTAGTCAGGGTTCTCCATAGAAAGAGAAACAATTGGTTTTTTATATTTTTAAGGAGATTTTATTATGGAGAATTTGCATATGCAAATATGGAGACCACAATGTGCCATCTACAAGCTGGAGACCCAAGACAGCTGGTGGTGTAATTCAGTCTTGAGTCTGAAGGCTGAGAGCCAGAGAAACTGATGGTGTGAATCCCAGTCTGAAGGCAAGAGAAGGTGAAATGAGATTTCCCAGCTCAAGCAGTGAGACAAGAGACAGAGAAGGGGGGATAAATTCCTCTTTCTTCCATGTTTTGTTCTATTCAAAATGGATTGGCTGATGTCCACAGTGGGGAGGGCAATATGTTTTACTGAGTCCACTGATTCCAATGCTAATCTCATCCGGAAACCCTCACAAACACACCCAGAAACGATGTTTAATCTGGACATCCCATGCAAGGTCCCATCAAGTTGACACAAAAATTAACCATCACACCTTCCTGCAGTTTGGGTTTCAGCTCAAACATTTTTCCCTCAGATAGGCCTTCTCTGACCATCTTTCCAACTTCATGTCCAAGACATCCTTTGTCTCCCTATCTAATTATATTCAATTCGGGGCTTGACATGTGCTTCCACCCTGCTCCTCTAAATAGACAAAAATTTTGGCCATGTGCTGAATTGACCACAGTGTGGAGGAAGACATATTCTCCTGCATCATCAGTGGAGAATGAATACATTGGCTAAAAACCTCTTTAGAGGGCACTTGTACAGTATCCATTAGAACTAAAACTATAGCTTCATGAGGGAAAGAGACTATGGCCATAGTAGGAGTTCAGTAACTTGTTGAAAGAATGGTGCATTTGAAGATTAAATCACAGAGTATCTGATTCCAGTTCTTTTTAACTTCCTTTTTTTCTCTGTAGCTTTCATCCCACATTTAAAGTGTCCTCTGCTAAGATGCCAACACATATCCTTTAAAGTAAAATTCCTGGCTGGGGGCAGTGGCTCACGCCTGTAATCCCAGCACTTTGGGAGGCTGAGGTGGGTGGCTCACTTGAGGTCAGGAGTTCAAGACCAGCCTGACCAATATGGTGAAACCTTGTCTCTACTAAAAATACAAAAATTAGCTGGGTGTGGTGGTATGTGCCTGTAGTCTCAGTTACTCAGGAGGCTGAGGCAGGAGAATTGCTTGAACCTGGGAGGTGGAGGTTGCAGTGAGCCGAGGTCACACCATTGCGCTCCAGCCTCGGCAACGGAATGAGACTCTGTCTCAAAAAAAGAAAAAAAAAAAGTAAAATTCTTCAAACGGGTGCATCCCAGTTGCTGGGGGCAAGGCCTCAGAATAAACCTAGTGCATCTTCCTGGATTGTCAGTTTATTTGAAGGTTTGTGGAAAAAAAAATTATCAGAAAGAGTATGGACATATTAAAAATGTGAGGGCCTTTCAATCTACTTTCTAGGTCACTGGGGGAACAAGCTCAGTGTCTTTGACACTAGGGGCTATTTGATGAAGTTTGAAAAGCACCATTTAAAGGTGTTAGCTCTTGGGTGGGCATTTGCATTTTGATAGAGAATTCTTCAATCCATCATAAAGTATTTTTTAAGGAATTATGCTTACTGGGTTTAGCTCGGGGCAGTAGTTGCTGGATCAATCAAAAGTCTTCCTGAAATGCTAGTGATAAAGCAATATCCAAGAAGCCTTAGGTTTGTATATTCTGTTATTCTCTTCAGTTTGCAAATGGCTTTAACATACATTATTTTATCTAATTGGCTCCTCACATCAACCAAGTTGTGTATAGGCATGCAAAGAATTAAACACTTCAAACAATATTACATTTTAAAATAACTTAAATGTAATTCCCTAGAGACCTGCATCCTTAGTTCCATTCTCTAAAGGGGAATTTCTTCTGTATCTTTCCAGACATATTTTATTAAACACATACCATCTCAGATCTTTGGGTGTGATCTCCATGTATATTTTTCATAGGCAAATGAGGAGTAAACTACAATATATTCTGCTTTTTAAAAAAAGTATACTGTTTTACATTGGAGTATAGTGTTTTATTGTATGAAGTACCCCAAATTCAGTTAATTCTGAGGGAGGGGAAACATTGAGTTGTCTTCAGTATTTTGCTGTAATAACTGATGCTCTTAGGAACATCTTTTACATGATGATCGTTTTTTTTCTTTGCCCACATAAATAAAATAAATAACAAATTCCAAGGAGAGGAATTGCTGTGTTTAAGGCTGTGTTTAGTTCTGCTAAATATTGTAAAATTGCCCTCAAAGAACTTTTAACACATGCATTCCCCACTGATGGTATATGAGAGTAACTTTTTCCTACACCATGGTCAATTCGGTATATGAAACATTTTGATCTTATTTTAAAATATTGTTGATTTGTATAAATTTAAGAGGTACAAGCACAGTTCTGTTACATGAATATATTGGTAATGGTGAAATCTGGGCTTTTAGTGTAGCCATCACCCAAATAAAGTACATTGTACCCATTAAATAATTTCTCATGCCTCATTCCCTCCCACCATTCTGAGTCTCCAATGTCTATTATTTCACACTCTATGTACAAGCACATGAACAATTTAAAAAGTTTTGTTAATAAGATAGGGAAAAGCCCCGGCTCAGTTGCTCATGCCTGTAATTCCAGCACTTTGGGAGGCTGAGGATCACTTGAGCCCAGGAGTTCGAGACCAGCCTGGGCAACATAGACCCTGTCTCTACCAAAAATTAAGTGCAGTGGTGTGTGGCTCTGGTCCCAGGTACTTGGGAGGCTGAAGTAGGGGGATTGTTTGAGCCTGGAAGGTTGAAGCTGCAGTGAGCTGTGATTGTGCCACTGGACTCTAGTCTGGGCGACAGTGAGACACTGTCTCAAAAAAAAAAAAAAGGAAAAAAAATCTTATTTTTACTAGCGGTTATTTAATTGAGATTGAGCATTTTTCCCCCAGATGTTTCAAAGCTATTAGCAATAATTTTTTTTTTTTTTTTTTTGTAAACTCTCTGGTTGTATTTCTCACCTAACTTCATTGAGTTGTTGGTCTTTTTCTTTTTTTTTTTAATTTGTAAAGATTCCTCATATGTTAAAGATAGGTAATTAACCCTTTCTGCCATATGTGTTTCAAATATTTGTTCCCAGTTAATTGTTATGGTGTTTTTTTTTGTTTTTTTTTTTTGAGACGGAGTCTCACTCTGTCACCCAGGCTGGAGTGCAGTGGCGCGATCTCGGCTCACTGCAAGCTCCGCCTCCCGGGTTCACGCCATTCTCCTGCCCCAGCCTCTCCGAGTAGCTGGGACTATAGGCGCCTGCCACCACGCCCGGCTAATTTTTTGTATTTTTAGTAGAGACGGGGTTTCACCGTGGTGTCGATCTCCTGACCTCGTGATCCGCCCGCCTCGGCCTCCCAAAGTGCTGGGATTACAAGCGTGAGCCACCGCGCCCGGCCTATGGTGTTTATGAGCAATCGTCTACATTAAATTAGGTGAAAGTGGGTTTAATTAGAAACATTAAGGGCTTATGAACTGGCAGAACAGCATGGAGAGAGAGCAAGAAATTGAGAGAAAAGGTCAGAGGTTGAGTCATGGAGCTGGGGCTTTCTAGCTTTGTGATCCTGGACAATCACTTAATGTCAGGAGACCTCAGTTTCCTCAACTATAGAATGGGGATAATTACAATACTTCCTCATAGAGTCATAAAGATTTAGTGACATCATGCATGTTAAAGTGCTCTATACATAAGACTAAGTGAATATTAGTTTTTATTACTGAACTATCTTGCATATTGGGATATAATACTTCAGGAAATAGAAATTTCTGTCTTCAATTATTTTTTGAAAGACAAAACTAATTTTTATATTTCAGATGTTTTCCTGGTGTTAGCATATCTCATGATTCCTGCTGATTCCATAATTAAGGAAGACAAATTTCTAATATTGGAACTAGAAATAAAAGATATGATTATTAAATGCTAGTGAGTAATAAAGGATTATATGATACTAGTATTGAAAAGTAAATTAATTATATTAAAATGGTAAGGCTAAATCTTATTTCCTTTTTCAAAATGTCAGTGGAAAAATTTGCTAAAATGCAGTTCTTTTATTTGCAGTTTTTTTAGATCATAAAAATAAAATGTTTTCAGTTTTGTATATGTGTAAAGAGAATGTGTAGAATTAGAGCTTTAAAAATTTTTGATCTGGAAACTACCTAGACATCATCTAGCCCGGGGCTTGTTTTTACAGATGAGGAAGTGAGAAATTCCGAGAAGCAAAGTGACTAGTGAGTCATGTGGCCATTGCAGAACAAAAGGGAAGAAATCTTCTGTCTCCTGTCTCCCAGTGTAGGGCCCCTTTCACTGTCCTATGTCATTTGGATGCATAGGTTGCATTTTTGCTACATGTTTGGGGTTTGTGACACTAGCTATACTCCTTAAACTTGTTAAATGAACAGCCATGGTTTTCTAGCCTAGAGAGTAATAAGTTATACTCAAATTTTGCTCTTTTGGAGATACGATTTTGAGCTGCTTTAACCAAAAAAAAAAACAGGCTTTAAAAACTCTTCCTATACTTTTGCTTACAGTGAGTTTTAATATTCTGTCAAACATTTCAAACTTTTTTTTCCTATTTGCTTCAGGTTTTCATAGAGTAAGGACATTTTAGAAGAACCCAAGAAGCAAATATGTTCAAGTTTTTAGGCTATACCAACACACATTTTTCTGTTCATATTCAAGCATAATATATATTTAAAGCATTCAAAGTTGATCCAAACTATAATAAAATCCTAGCATGACTAGCAAATTTATTTCTGTTTTTTTCCTTGCAAATCTTAGTTTTGTTTGTGTTTTAGGCTAAATGCTAAAATTAAGGAAATAAATACCAATAAATTGACATGTTCTTCCTGTGGTTGGTGTGATTTTAATTTTAATTTATTTTTCTTTAAGCTATCTTGAGTTCATGTAAAATATTAATTGAAATGAAAGTTGCTTGTAGGTTTCTTATATAGTATAAGAAAAAAGACTGGAGATACCCCTCCACCTCCCCATTCATCCTTCTCATAGCAGAAGCAATGCCCCAATTTGGTGCTAGTAAGAGAAGGTCATTGACATCAGCTTGCATATGCAGCTTTGGTATCATGCTAAATAGAATAAAACAGTATTTAATAAATTCATCTTGGACAGTGAACACTTTGAAAGTTGAGAGAAGAGCCAACAGGGAAGGTGAAATGAGTTTGGAAGCTGATTTTCACAACTGAAAAAATTGACAACAGATAGTTTCTTTATGCTGAAACTAATTGGTATTGTCAAAATTGAGCTATATCATTTCCACTGGAAGCCACAGTTCTTATTAGAAAAGTGTTATGAGATAAGATATTTAAGGCTATTTAAATATTCTTCTGAATCCCAGACAATAGGAGGAACAGTTGTGAGAGCCAGTTGCTAAGGAGAACCCATTTCCTACTTTCTTCTTCTCCCTCTTAGCAACAACACCAACCTTTGGATCACTGCCAGCCTTTGGAAATCCCTGTCCTTGGGAGGAGAATAAATGAAGCCATCATTTACTGTAACAGCATTTATTCCCTAAGCATTTAAAATGGGAAAAGCTTTAAAATGTAAAAAAGATATACATGCTTATTATACAAAATTCAAATTAAGAAACAAAGAAGAGAATAAATGTTATTCATAAACCTACCACCCAGAGATAACCACCGTTAATATTTTGGTGTATATTCTTCAGGATCATTATAGACTTATGTTGCAATTGGCTTTTTAATTTTTTTGCTATATATATGTATGTATATGTATATATGTGTATATATGTATGTATATGTATATATGTATGTATGTATATATGTGTATATATGTATATATGTGTATATATGTATATATGTGTATATATGTATATATGTATATATGTGTATATATGTATATATGTATATATATGTGTATATATGTATATATGTGTGTATATGTGTATATATATGTATATATGTGTGTGTGTATATATATATATATATCTCCTGGGTATCCTTCCAATCAATACATAATCAATGTCATTTTTAATGAATGCATATTCCACTGGATGGTTGTACTGTAATTAATGTAGGTAGATTCCAAATGATAGAGTTTTAGGTTGCTTCAAAATTTTTTTTTTTTACTTAGTATAAGTAATGCTATAGTAAATCAGCAACTATTGAACACCTACTCTGTCAAGGACGTGCTAGATGTTGGAGATACAGAGATACATAGTATGCATCTCCTACATTTAGGTACTGAAAGAGGAAACAGGCATGGAAACATGTAATTGCAATACTGTGTGAGGTGGACAACAACAGAGCCACATATAGGCCCATGTTCACACTAAGGATGGAGTGACCCCTTCTATGTGGTTACACTGAGAAATTTGACCAAGGATGAGACAGTCTTAAAGCATAAGCAATTGTTTCCCAAGAATCACCTGGGAGAGTGATTAAGATTGCTCCATCCCAGTTCTGTCTCCCAGAGAGCATGATTCAGAAGGTCAAGGGTGGGGCCTCAGGTGGTCCTGTTGTTGCAGGTGATCTGCTCTTGACACTTTGAGAAATAGGCGTTGGGCATGTGAAGGGGCTGAGGTGGAATTGGAAAGGGGATTACTGCCAGATGCTGCAGGAGCTTGACTGTCATACTGAGGGCTTTAGATTTTTTTTTTTTTTGATAGGTGAAGTCATTGAAGATTTTGAATGTCATGATTAGAACTGTGTTTGAGATAAGCTAATCTGACAGGCAGAGTATTATGGAAATGTTTTCCCAGCTTCTTGGGCAGAGGTAATAAATTTTTGTTTTGCTGGTTATTTTTATCAACAATAAATCAAACTAAGTGCTGGCCGGGCAGTGTTCAGTGCTTCTCAAACTTGAATGTGCTTATGAATCACCTGGAATCTTGTGAAAATATACGTTCCTACTTGATAGTTCAGGGTTAGAATCTGAGATTCTGCCTTTCTAACAAGCTCCTAAATGATGTTGAGGGCCCTGATCTGTGCACTACACAGGAGTAGATGTGCCAAAGGAGGGTTTTTGATTAAATGAGAATTTCCACTTTATTCTTTACACGTGAGTGTGCTTTATGATCTTAAGACTTCAGGAAGCTCACTTTGCGATCTGGTATGGTAATATCCCTAACAAAGTTCTACTTCCGTTGACCCCTTTCTCTGTGCAAATAACATCCTGTTTACTCACGATTTACTAAGTGAAAGCTTCAATGCAGAGCCAACCAATACATACGTAACTCAGAGCCAATTTTCTAGTTAAGTCTTAAGTGTTTTCATAAAACTGAAAAATGTGGCTGGGTGCGGTGGCAGGTAAGGGAATACGTCTGAAGTGGAGAGAAAGGGAAGGGCCTAGGGAGGAGAACATGAGAACTCCAGAGGAAACAGTAATGCTCTGCTTCCCAAACTGTCTGATCCTAACTGACTGTCTGATTCCTAAACTGACTGTCTGATCCTAACTGACTGTCTGATTCCTAAACTGACTGATCCTAAACTGAATGCCTGGTCTGGAGTCCAGTGTGTTTTCATCTCAGCATGCAAATTTAAACCCAAGGGAAGTTAGGTGCTTAAATGCTCTAGGGTAGCTGGGCTTTAAGTGGCTACTTACCACAGTGTTTATTTGAATGTTAGAGAAATAGCTTCAAGCAACAGAAGGCTTGATTGAGAGTGGTTTAAACAAATAGGGATTTAATGTTTTTGTATAATTAGAAGCTGGAGGTAGGCAGATGTTTGTTTTATTGTTCTTTGTACCTTTCACATATCTAATGAGTATTTATGTAATTAATAACTAAAACAATGTTTAAAGATTATTTTTGGACCAGGTACGGTGGCTCACGCCTGTAATCCCAGCACTTTGGGAGGCTGAGGTGGGCGGATCACGAGGTCAGGAGTTCGAGACCAGCCTGATCAACATGGTGAAACCCTGTATCTACTAAAAATACAAAAATTAGCTGGGTGTGTGGTGGCATGCGCCTGTAGTCCCAGCTACTCAGGAGGCTGAGGCGGGAGAATCGCTTGAACCCGGGAGGGGAAGGTTGGAGTGAGCTGAGATCGCGCCACTGCACTCCAGACTGGGCAACAGACCATCTCAAAACAAAACAAAAAACAACAAAAAAACCTGAAAAACGCTATTGAGTAGGAGGAACTTTCACAGAATAAGAGGTTGGAAGTTAGTTAACTGTATTGAGTTACAAAGCCACCATTGCTTATTTCTTGGTATAGTTGTTCCTTAATCAAATTTCTTAATCAGATATAACCAACAGATGAATTATAAAGTAGAATTTGGAATATCTGTAACTTTAGAGTACCTCTTTTGTTTGCCTTCACTACACATATACTGTCTCTTATTAGATTTGAACCCTTTTTGCTTCAAAATAGATTCTGTGTGTTGGCTAGAAAGCATAAATATCCTTTAGGGAAGAATAATTAAAAAACCAGTATCTTGTCTAGTGTTCTTGAGTAAATTCGGTGCCATAGTATATTTGTTGTCAGATTTGGGAGTGAGATAGGTGGCAACTAAATATATATACAGGGAGCATAATACATGCAAGGAGTACACAACTTTGACATTCCTATAGCACGTTAGGGTTTATTCAAAGCGAGGTCCTTCATTTGACCCTCAGAAAAGTCATGTGAAATAGGCAGCACAGGCATCATTACAAATGTGACTTTACAAATGTGAGAAGGCTGAGGCTCAGAGAAGTCAAATGATTTGGCTAAGGTCAAAAGCAAGTCACAGTGAATGCCTGGTCTGGAGTCCAGTGTTTTCATCTCAGCATGCAAATTTAAACCCAAAGAAAGTTAGGTGCTTAAATGCTCTAGGGTAGCTGGGCTTTAAGTGGCTACTTACCATAGTGTTTATTTGAATGTTAGAGAAATAGCTTCAAGCAACAGAAGGCTTGACTTAGAGTGGTTTAAACAAATAGAGATTTAATGTTTTTGTGTAATTAGAAGCTGGAGGTAGGCAGTTGCTGGTGCTGATTCTGCTGTTCAGTGACCCAGGCTCTTTGACTTTTTGCTCTGCCGTTTTGCATACATTGACTTTCATTCCCAGGCTTGTCTCCTCCTACTTGCCAAGGTGGCTGCCCTAGCTCTGGGAGAAGGGTGATGGAGTGTGTGTGCAGTAAGTGGTGGGGGGGGGGGGGGTAGTGCCAGCCTCATCTGTCTCTCTTATCAGGAAAAGAAAAAGCTGCCCAGAAATTCCACCAGCTGACTTCTATTTAAGTCATATTGGCCAGAGAGTTGGTACATGTCCTCTTGTCTATCCCCTGTCCATGCCCCGTTCCTGCCTTATGAAAAGGCAAGGAAAGTAAATATTTAGCTTTGTCAACCTTAAAGGTAGAGGCAGGCAAGGGAGACAGGTGGTTGACAATAGGTGTTGAGTGAGCCAGTCTACAGTGCCTGTCACAGTCGTACTCTAATTCTATTTGGAGCAAATAGCATTGGATAAACATTGAGTGAACATCTTCATAGTTTCCTGCCACTGATGAATTTTGTGATTATTGCTTCTGAGTGCGAGGCAGCTCTTTTCTGCTCACTTCTGAGGAAAGTCAAATTTAAATAACTGTAATTACATGGGAGAAGGGAAGGGGTGCTGGATTCTTAATAGTTCTTTGTCAGTATAACTAGCTCACGATTTTTTTTTTTTGGGTGCAATAGTTACACATCTACCTTATCATCCTTTGTGAATGTTTATTTTATACATGCATGTAAATTAGTTAAGAATTGGAATTAAACTGTGGCCGCTTGTCTTAAGAATTGTTTAGGATCAGCAAGCCTTGGATTGTGTGTGTTTGCCTAGAGCTAAGTGTTTTTATGAAGAAGCAAAAACCTATTCATGAGTGTATTTAAAGCTGCAGCCAAGTGAAGAAGTATATTCTGTTTCTCAGGTAAGTGAAATGTAAACAGAAGTTTTGGAGTCAGATGGACTTGTGCTATAATCCTGGGTCACCTCCTGAACCATGGTCCCTCCTTTTCCAAGTGAGGATAGGGGATTCATGACATGGCACATGACTGGCAGCACCACAGAGCTGGGCTAACTTCACTGTGTTTTAGCTCTCTTTTTCTTTCTAGTTCTTTGTTTTCCATACAACACCATGGCTTGTTGAACTTGGAAGCTGTTTATCTATTTCCCTTGATAAAAAGGTTTAGTTTTTGTTTCTTACAGAAAGGGGAAGTAATTTAAAAGTGTTGGCTCAGTGGACTTCCCTTTTGATTAAATACACAGCAATTATGTTTAATAAAAGAGATACAAGTGCCAGATAAAATTATCATAAGTTATCACTTTGGAGAGAGCATACTCTCTACCAAGAATAAAAGTGCTCCCTCAAAATGGAATCCATTGACATCTCTCCCCACCCTCCATTCATCTCCATTTCACTTCAGTAAGCTATCTTGAGTAAGAGAAAGTAAAAGGTGCCATTCTAGGGCCATTTTGAAAGGAAAATATTAATTAGGATGTGTGCATCTAAGAGAAGAATATAGGTAAATAAAAGATCAATCATTTTAATTTTTTTGTTATATATTTTACATATATATACATATCAAGCAAATTTCCATATGTAGAAATTCATGTAATTCTTAATGAAGTCAAGGAGTGCTACTTTCCTGTCGTAGTTGCTTTTGTGATATTTATAAAGCAGGTTGTAAAATATAAGTATATACTACTATCATTTTGGGTTGCTAGTTATAATGAAGAATTCAGAACATTTATATATATGCCCTTTAAATAGTGTGCTCTGGAAACAGTTTTTTTGCATACACATTTGGTAAATAATCAAGAAGCATTTCCATGATAAGTTGGATCTTGCCATACAAGGGCCATTTGTGTTTATTAGAAGCAAAATGTGGAACTTCGCAATTTAGTGTTGTAGAATGATCATGAGAACTAACATTAACATGTGAAATGTGGGCCTTGAGTTAGAAGCCTTGAAGGAGAATGGAACATATCAGTGAAGCTCTAAGGCCTGTTGGTTTTGAAGGTTATTGGAACCATACCCTGCAATTCCTGTTGAACTGATCATCTTTCGATTATACTGTCATGTATAATGATGTGGTTTTTTTTTTTTTTTTTGGTAATTGCTGTCCTCATTCAACATTATATATTATTCTTTATTTTAGGGGCTAAAATGCATTTTTAGAATGCCTGGCTGAGATTAGAATTATACATTTGAGAGACAGAAGAAAGCAAACTACTTCTTAACAAAATTGAACCTGTGACTTTGACCCAGTAGTCTCAGGCTTTCACTGAACTAAATGAGGCAGATTATAAGCTGTGTATTGTTTAGTGGAGCCTTTATGTTCTGTTAATACTCTGAATTTTAAATTGTTGTATAGATTATTCTATCTAGTGTACAAATTAATACCAAATTCCATATTAATTCAAGTATAATATGTACTTTACAAACTCTTAGCTTAAAAACATTTTTCATTATGTGACATGTCAGAAATATGCGTAAGTAAGTAGAGTAGTATAAATAAAAAACAAAGAGCATCCTAGAGCAAAGCCCTATGTGCCCATCTCCTAGCTTCAACAATTCTCAACTCATGGTTTCCCTTGTTTCACCTGCTCCTCTTTCCACTCTCTTCTTTTTCCAATCTGGAATCATATCATTTTTATTTTATCTGTAAATATTTCAGCATATGACTCTAAAACATAAAGACTAATCCCCAGTATTAAACAGTTTGAAATGGCTATTTTATATGGTAGATGTGTAAAATGTGAGAATGGTGCTTAACATCAGGCATAATAAATTGCAGATCGACATGGTTTTGGCACATGTCTGCGTTCAAGCTCATTTTCTATAGGCCACCACTTTTGCTGCTTAAAGTTTGGTGATCTTTGTTTACATGCAATTTAGTTAAAATGCTAAAAGAGTTTTGCATTTGCTTTCCTTTCATTGGTGGCTTTTTTCCAGATAGAATTTGTTTTGTGTCCACAGAGTGATTGGTCTCTGTTTTACACGAAAATGTTATCTCTAAGAATGGTTCCATGTGACCACCGATGATTCTCCAGTTGTGCTTTTCTGTCTTAAAATTACCCTCTGTATTTTAGAGCAAATAGAAAGAAGATAAAAACCCCTAAATCTGAGATTTGGGGTTTATGACAGACATGTCATTTTCATTAGAAAACTATATACTGCTTTTAGTATTTTGTGATTAAGCCAAACAGTATAGTTGAACATTTCCATAATGATACCTTTGGGGATAGAAGTATTTCTTCTTTTCTTCTTCTTCTTCTTCTTCTTCTTCTTCTTCTTCTTCTTCTTCTTCTTCTCCTCCTCCTTCTCCTCCTCCTCCTCCTCCTCCTTCTCCTCCTCCTTCTCCTCCTCCTCCTCCTTCTCCTCCTCCTTCTCCTCCTCTTCCTCTTACTCCTCTTCCTCTTCTTCTTCCTCTTCTTCTTCTTCCTCCTCCTCTTCTTCCTCCTCTTCCTCCTCCTCTTCCTCCTCTTCTTTCTCCTCTTCCTCTTCTTCCTCTTCCTCTTCTTCCTCCTTCTTCCTCTTCCTCTTCTTTGTTGTTTAACTTGTTATATGTTGTATCTAGTTGTGCTGAAATAGAGGATTTAATTTTCAGATTAATATGTAGGGATGTACATTATAATGTATTTGCATTTTTGTAGAAGACAATGGAGGCAGTATAGAGTGTTTGTGATTTGTAGTGTGGCTTTTGAGGCCATACCATCAGGGTTTGGCTACCTGCTCTACCAACTAATAGCCATAGGGTCTTGGCTAAGTCACAGAACTTCTAAAATCTTTAGTTTTCTTATCTAAAATATCAGAATAATAAGGGTACCTAACTTATTTTTTAATATGCATTAAATGAGAAAAAAACAAACAAAAATTATTGTTGGCTTTAATTAATAAGATATTTGTTAGTGAACATTTTTAATGCTGTAATTACTTGTTTAGTGACCAAAAACATAAAGATTGCTGGTTTCTGGATGTCAGGTGAATATGCATTAAAGGATTATAAGTGTTAAAGCATTAAGAGGCAAATTTGTTTTTCTGAGGTCTGGTAGCTACTAAATATTTTATATGAGAATTTTCACATATGTCAGATCTGTGATCCATTCAGCTCTAGTATTGCATATCCAATATTACCTCAAGAAGCATGTGACAGGAGCTGAAACTGATTTTTGTTATGTCAGAAGTGGCTGTAGTTTACCTGAAATCCCATTTAGATTCATGATCATGAATTCATTAAAAGTTCTCATGCTACAGTTGTATTTTCAGTTTGTGCCATATATTGTTGTAATAAGTTCCACAGGCTCACCATCTCTGTGTAGAGCAGCCAGGCATTTTAGCTAAAAGGCGTCTGTCCAGTTTGAGAAGGTACAGCTGAGCTGAGTTGTAGTGTTCTGGCATTTGTTCCCTTGCAGACTGGGACTAGTTAGATCTTTCTCATTGGCAGGGCTGGATGTCCTGATCTGAACACCGAGTGTAGTTAGTTCAAATTTCAGGTCTTGGCTGGCTCTATGAGTTCTTGGGGGCCTTCTTGCCTTAACTATACCATGAGGTAGGTTACTGGGCTCAAGGGTCTTGATAGATCAGAGGACAGTGGAACGTTCTGAACCAGGAAAGCAAGTACTGTAATGGAAATCAGAGAGACACCTACCTGCTTCATGAAGTTGCCAGATCCCGTTCTTGGGCTCTGTGAACTTATAGCTTGTCATTCTCTAAGTGTACTTTGTTTTATTTTTATCAGGTTGGCATTTCACACCCCAGAGATGCTTAATGTGTCATTTGCAAAATTTGAAACATCAGATTACTCAGTCTCTTCTAGTCCATTTATAAAATGTACTGCAAGGCTGATCTTGGCATCATGCCCAAGAGAACCCTCATGTTTTACCCTTCTTCTATCTGAGAAGTACCTGTTCATCCTTAACTTTGTGCCCTGTTCCTAGTTTTGTCTTCCTGATAGAACATTTTTACAATACTTATAATTTATTAATATAAATTTGTGTGTGTATGTATTTCCTTGTTTCCTTAGTCCTTGACTCAAATACCCTGTGTTCGAACCTGAACTCTGATACTTGCAAATTGGTTATACTCACCTTTTCAGCCTCTGTTTCCTCAATTGTAGCATAAGGATAATAATAGTATTTACTTCGAAAAGTTGTTGTATACACTGCATACTGCACTGTAGAGCATTCAGCACAGTATCTGCCATTCGATAAAGACTCACACAATATTGCTGGTTTTCTTATTGCCATCACCTCAACGACATAGGCTCTCTTTAACCA
Organism: Hylobates moloch; assembly: GCF_009828535.3. Classification (NCBI taxonomy): domain Eukaryota; kingdom Metazoa; phylum Chordata; class Mammalia; order Primates; family Hylobatidae; genus Hylobates; species Hylobates moloch. The sequence goes on along the minus strand of NW_026652276.1, from coordinate 44,405,607 downwards.
AAATAACAGCATATTTCTGTCTCCTTTTTGTTGTATTCCTGTCTGGCCTTCGATATTCATTGAGTGTCTAGTATACAACTCAAGTACTGTTTTCCAGACACTGGGAATAGTGTTAAACAAAACAGATTCTCTGCTCTCATAGAATTTACAATCCAGTGGAGGAGAATGAGAGTACATAAATAAGAATAATGATGCCAGTGATTAAGTATCATGAAGAATTTTTAGACACATATTTCATAATTTATATATATTTAGGTTGTCATTTCATTGACTTAGACAGACTAAGGATAAGAATAAGAATAAGACTTTGGAGGAAATGAATTACTATCACACAAAGTCACTTTCACATCTAGGATGCTTTAGAGCCAGAAAACGGTTTTGTCCATCTGGCACTGTCTGAATACCTACTGGTACTCAGCAAAAATTAATTCAAGAGGACAGTGTAGTTTAGATTATTTTGTTTCACATTACAATTTCTATTTGGAAAGTAATTTAAATAATAGTAGAATGTTTATGAACCTTAATTAAATGAAGTCTTCAGCTAGTATAATCTGATGGGCTATAGAGTTTTCTAACTGTCCATTGCTATTCCTTAACCAGACTAAGAAGGATTCTGCCTCAGGGTCTTGGCACATGAGTTCTTTCTACCAAGAATATTCTTCCTGTAGACTTTTGAAAGGTTTGCTACCCCACTCTGCCCTTCACGACGCTACCTAAGCTAGTACTTTCCTCGCAGCACTTTCTAGTCCCATACCTGCCTCACTTTTCTTTATAGCACTTAACACCTCCTGACATACATGTGTTTATTGTTTGTCCCCACCACTAAAATGTAAGCTCTTTGAGAGCAGGAATTTGTGTGTTTTGATCACTGCTGTATTTCCAGCACTTAGAAGAGTGAGTACATATAGTAAGTGGCCAATAAATATTCACTAACTGAATAAATACATAAAACAGAGCTTACCAACTTTACAGAGGAAATATTTTAGAATCTATTAAGTAGGACAGTAAATTCTAAGTTTAGGTAAAATGGAGCTAAAGATCATGATTGTTTTCATAAGAGGAGTAAGAAATAGTGATTAAGATGGAATGGAATGGACTGAGAGGAAATAAAGTGAATCTTGGGAAAATTAAGAAAAGAATAAGAAAACAGAATTTAATGTTGTGTATTTAAATGTATTGTCCAAGAGTATAAATATTCAGAAACATTTGAGTACAGAAGATGCTGTGGGTCTCACCAATGTGTGAAAGAATAGTCCTTGGACCTCAGGATCATTGTCTAACTTAACCCTAGTACAAAATCCCTGGAGAATCTGGGCAAAATAAATTGAACACTTGACTTCTCATTTCAGTTTTTATTACTACCTCTTAGTCTTTTGTGCTCTTACTGTTAAGTTGTTTTAAACTTATTATTTATTATAAGTTGAAACTAATTATTTATTGTATGTTTACAAAGTGAAAGGGTTGTCATAAATAATGTTTTTTCAAAACAAGAAAAAAATGCTAACTTTTGACAAGCAGTAAAATCTAAGGGCTTTTCTGGAGGGTTTTTCTTGGAAGATGCAAGAGTAAGTTGGTTGGAGTGGAAGTCCCATCCCTACCTCAAGGCTTTCCTGTCTACAGTGATTTTTCTTCAAAGATTGTAAGCATTTTGTTTAAGCCCTTGTTGCCAGTCTCTCCCTTACTCAACTTTACTTTCTGGGATTTTGAAAAAAGTCTCTAAACTAGGGAAACAGAAAAATGGATTAGGTACATACACATTGAGAAGTGATGTCTTTTGGGATTGAATTTGTGACTAACTGATAATTTACTCAATAATAAAGATATGTGTTTCTAAAGTGTACCCCTTTCATGATAAGGGCTACAGACAATAGAAGTGAAGCTTTTTCAAATCAGAATCCAGAATCAGTATGTGAGGAGACTTTCAATCTACTTTATTTATCATTACTCAGTACAGGTTGAGTGCTTATTTTGTGTAAGACATTATAAGGCATAGGAAGTTAACTAAGAAATGAGGAATTTAAAATCTAGCAGAAAAGGCAAAAATATACAATCTTTTTGATACATGTCAGTACTATAATAAATACATAAAATAAAAGCTGGTGAGATGCACAGGACAAAGGGATCACTACCAGTAAAGATTCAGAAAAGGCAAGAGGCAGTAAGTGGCATTTCTGTTGGATCTTGCATGAGATTTTCCCATGAGGTAAGATGACAATATGTCATGAGCAGAGGCATAGAGATCGAATATTATGGGTCACGTTCAGGCAACAGCAATGTTTCAGAAGAGACAGAAGGGGAGCCAGCGTGGAAAATGTACCTCAAGAAGGAAGGATATTTCCAACTGAGAGAGAGAGAGGAAGCAGAGACCGAGAGGAAGCAGAGACCTAGAGGATAAAGATTCAGAGCAATTTGAAGACATCAAGGAGATTCTTTCAAAGCTTCAAGCTCATTAGATTTGGGAGCAAAGTTATTCATTGAAAGGAGGCAGATGAGAGTTATCTTCAGACCACTTATTCCAAGAAGTTTACTTCCGAAAAATATGTCTTGAGAGGTTAGGTGCCTTTCCAGCTTGATACAAAAAACTAGAACCCAGGTCCTCTCATTTCAACTCCAAGTGTTCTTTCTTGCCCAAAGTCAAAATTCCCTAAATACCTATATACCAAAATAGTTTCCTATGTTAAGCACTTCTTATCAAACAAGTGACTTTGATCTATGCACATGAAATGCAGACTAGAAAAGAAATCATATAAACCCTCATAAACATCTTATTTTTAGAGGGAAAAAAGGAGATTTGTTGCTTTCAGTTAAATGAAAGTAACAGGAGCACTATGTGTCAAACAAGGATGGCATACTGGCTGTGGCTCCAGAGACTGTTGGGGCACTGAGCAGCGCTATTTTCTGCATTACGACCCTTTTGTGGGCCTGATACGCAGCTATCCTAGGATAGCCAAGGAAGGAAATTCTGGGCTTGCTGCTCTTGTGAATCTATAGACCCTGGAATGGATATAGTTCCAACCAATGTCTTAGTTTTAGTTAATTTCATGGGTTTTGCAGAACCAGAAGTTAGGTACTCAGAGTGGTTTCCGGTCATTCATGCCACTTGGTCATCCAAATAATTGTTGGACTTCAGGCAGCATGGCAAGTTTGGGTTTGGCAGCTGTCAGTCCCAAGTGTGAACGTGACATTGGATCATTGATGTCACAGGAGGACATCAAGGAGAACAAAGAGCTATGGCTATACAGGAAAAAGTTTGAGGAGACAATATTTTCCTGTTTTTTATCTCTGGAATAGACAGCTTCCTAAGAGTTTTGCAGGCTAATGGATCGTTTGCCCAGATATAAAAGTGAACATACTGGTATGAAGAACAGGATGAACTTACCACTCTTGGCATTTAAAAATGCCAAATGCCAGGCTTTTCCATGTGCATACATGTGTATGCTGAGACTAAAACTCTCCTTGAGAAAACCCTGGGCCAGCATATGGGGAGTCCTGGGAATGAACTTCTCTGATTCTAAGTGAGCTGAGAGTCTTCACAAGAGCTGGAGTGTCTTGGACTTCAGAGATTTCCCAGCCAGGTTTTCAGTTACAAGCTTTAGTTTCAGAGACAGATCTCAGCATCCAGCTCAGAAGAGTGCTGATTCTGCACTCCTGTTACTATTGATACACTGTACAAAATATATGTCTAAAATCTGTTGATACAGTTCATGAGATTTTACAAATATGAGGCATTTAACCTAAACAAAACATTTATGGAAAGTACCAAAAATAAATTTTGGTCCATCAGTGAGCCAACAGGTGTTAGCGTGTTTTGATACTACCATTTTTTCCCCTTAATATTAGCCTTTGTTAGTTAGGAGAAACCATAATTCCCCAGCCCAAGGTTGGGAACTTTTCTTAAAGGATCATATAATAAATGTTTTAGGATTTTCAGAACATATGATCTCTATTGCTACTACTTACCACTAGCTACTGTTGTAAAAGCAGCCACAGACACTATGCAAACGCATGGATTTGCTTATGTTTCAATAAAACTTTATTTATAAAAGCAGGTGATGAGCCCCAGTTTGCCTGCTCCTGCTCTAGTCCAATGCCTGTATTTTACTAAATCTCAGAGAAATATCTGGCTAAAGGTTACACAGTTTCAGGCTTGGGACAAAAATCTAGATATCTTCCTTTTTACTCCATTAAAAATTTTTTAGTTTTTTTTTTTTTTTTTTTTTTTCTGTCGCCCAGGCTGGAGTGCAGTGGTGCAATCTCGGCTCACTGCAAACTCCGCCTCCCAGGTTCACGCCATTCTCCTGCCTCAGCCTCTCCGAGTAGCTGGGACTACAGGCGCCCGCCACCACGCCCGGCTAATTTTTTTTTTTTTTTGTATTTTTAGTAGAGACGGGGTTTTACCGTGGTCTCGATCTCCTGACCTCGTGATCCGCCCGCCTCGGCCTCCCAAAGTGCTGGGATTACAAGCGTGAGCCACCGCGCCCGGCCTTAGTTTTTTTTTTGAGACGGAGTCTCGCTTTGTCGCGCAGGCTGGAGTGCAGTGGCGAGATCTCGGCTGACTGCAAGCTCCTCCTCCCGGGTTCACGCCATTCTCCTGCCTCAGCCTCCTGAGTAGCCGGGACTACAGGTGCCTGCCACCACGCCCAGCTATTTTTTTTTTTTTTTTTTGTATTTTTGGTAGACACGGGGTTTCACCGTGTTAGCCGGGATGGCCTCGATCTCCTGACCTCGTCATCCGCCCAACTCAGCCTCCCAAAGTGCTGGGATTACAGGCGTGAGCCACCGCGCCTGTTTTTTTTTTTTTTTTTGAGACGAAGTCTCGCTCTTGTCGCCCAGGCTGGAGTGCAATGGTGCGATCTCGGCTCACTGCAACCTCCGCCTCCTGGGTTCAAGCGATTCGCCTGCCTCAGCCTCCCGAGTAGCTGGGATTACAGGCATGTACCACCACACCCAGCTAATTTTTGTATTTTTAGTAGAGACGGGGTTTCACCATGTTGGCCAGGCTGGTCTCCAACTCCTGACCTTAGGTGATCTGCCCACCTCGGCCTCCCAAAGTGCTGGGATTACAGGCGTGAGCCACCATACCTGGTCCAAAAATAATCTTTAAACATTGTTTTAGTTATTAATTACATAAATACTCATTAGATATGTGAAAGGTGCAAAGAAGAACAATAAAACAAACATCTGGTGTGAACATCAGACAGTCAGTTTAGGAAGCAGAGCATTACTGTTTCCTTTGGAGTTCTGCATGTTCTCCTCCCTAGGCCCTTCCCTTTCTCTCCACCTCAGAGGTATTCCCTTACCTGAATTTTGGGTTCTTTATTCTCGTTTTTCTTCATGGTCTCATCTCATGTACTTATATTCTTTTTGTAGGGTTTAAAAAGTCGTTCCCTTAGATGGTTTTATTTCATTTCTTTTGTACTAGAAAGTTTAGAAAAAGACAGTAAAATTTAGCTTAGTGGATAGTCACAGATTTCCTTTATTGGTTTTTTTCTTGGCAATACACTGAGCAGGCCCAGGAAGTCGGAGTAGGGTGCCTACAGTATATGACTTTAACTCATTTCATGGCCTATTCTTGGGTTTCTTGTGCCATCACAGAGCGTCATGGGCTGACAGACGAGTGTAGGAGTTTAGTGGCTTTCTACTCCCACCCCACTTCCTGAGGAAATAGTTGTGGTAAATCAGGGCTGTTTCTAGGAATGGCAAGGTATATTGATCTGACAGTGATTTTATCTTTGAACTAAATGCATATGATAATATGTGCATAATTCTGAGTTATATTAATTAGAAAAAATTTTTTAAAGAAAAATTTTGTTTGTTGCATATAATAAAAATGTCAATCTTAAGAATAATATTTAGTCAATTATCAAAAGTATAATTAGCTCTAATATTTATGAATATCACATATGTGAATATTAGATCTTAGAATGTGATTTAGATGGACACATTGCTTGCTTTTTAGGTACCCAAAACTTTTTTAGCATCTAATTTTTCAGGGCATGCCATAGGTGACTCTGATAAAGCATTTTGTTATCTACTTGCACAAGTGCTTCATTTTTTTTCTCCTTTTTTAATTTAAATTTTTTTTTATTATACTTTAAGTTCTGGGATACATGTGCAGAATGTGCAGGTTTGTTCCACAGGTATACATGTGCCATGGTGGTTTGCTGTACCCATCAACCTGTCATCCAGGTTTTCAGCCCCACATGCATTAGGTATTTCTCCTAATGCTATCCCTCCCCTAGCAACCTATCCCCCAACAGGCCCCAGTGTGTGATGTTCCTCTCCCTGTGTCCATGTGTTCTCATTGTTCAACTCACACTTATGAGTGAGAACACGCAGTGTTCAGTTTTCTGTTCCTGTGTTAGTTTGCTGAAAATGATGGTTTCCGGCTTCATCCATGTCCCTCCAAAGGACATGAACTCATTTTTATGGCTGCATAGTATTCCGTGCTGTATATGTGCCACATTTTCTTTATCTAGTCTATCATTGATGGGCATTTGGGTTGGTTCCAAGTCTTTGGTATTGTAAATAGTGCTGCAGTAAACATACAAGTGCATGTGTCTTTATAATAGAATGATTTATAATCCTTTGGGTATATACCCAGTAATGGGATTGCTGGGTCAAATGGTATTTCTAGTTCTAGATCCTTGAGAAATCGCCATACTGTCTTCAACAATGTTTGAGTTAATTTACACTCCCACCAAACAGTGTAAAAGCATTCCTATTTCTCCACAGCCTTGCCAGCATCTGTTGTTTCCTAACTTCTTAATTATCGCCATTCTAACTGGCGTGAGATGGTATCTCATTGTGGTTTTGATTTGCATTTCTCTAATGACCACTGATGATGAGCTTTTTTTCATACGTTTGTTGGCTGCATAAATGTCTTCTTTTGAGAAGTGTCTGTTCATATCCTTCACCTACTTTTTGATGGGGTTTTTTTTATTGTAAATTTGTTTAAGTTCCTTGTAGATTCTGGATATTAGCCCTTTGTCAGGTGGATAGATTGCAAAAATTTTCTCCTAATCTGTAGGTAGCCTGTTCACTCTGATGATAGTTTCTTTTGCTGTGCAGAAGCTCTTTAGTTTAATTAGATCCCATTTGTCAATTTTGGCTTTTGTTGCAATTGCTTTGGTGTTTTAGTCATGACGTCTTTCCCCATGTCTATGTCCTGAATGTTATTGCCTAGGTTTTCTTCTAGCATTTTTATGGTTTCAGGTCTTATGTTTAAGTCTTTAATCCATCTTGAGTTCATTTTTGTGTAAGGTGTAAGGAAGGGGTCCAGTTTCAGTTTTCTGAATGCCAGTTTTCCCAATGCCATTTATCAAATAGAGAATCCTTTCCCTATTGCTTTTTTTTTTTTTTTTTTTTTTGTCAGGTTTGTCAAAGATCAGATGGTTGTAGATGTGTGGTGTTATTTCTGAGGTCTCTGTTCTGTTCTATTGGTCTATATCTCTGTTTTTGTACCAGTACTATGCTGTTGTGGTTACTGTAGCCTTGTAGTATAGTTTGAAGTCAGGTAGCGTGATACCTCCAGCTTTGTTCTTTTTGTTTAGGATTGTCTTGGCTATACTGGCTCTTTTTTGGTTCCATGTTAAATTTAAACTAGTTTTTTCTCATTCTGTGAAGAAAGTCAATGGTAGCTTGATGGGAATAGCATTGAATCTATAAATTACTTTGGGCAGTAAGGCCATTTTCACGATGTTGATTCTTCCTATCCATGAGCATGGAATGTTTTTCCATTTGTTTGTGTCGTCTCTTATTTCCTTGAACAGTGGTTTGTAGTTCTTCTTGAAGAGGTCCTTCACATCCCTTGTAAGTTGTATTCCTAGGTATTTTATTCTCTTTGTAGCAATTGTGAATGGGAGTTCACTCATGATTTGGCTCTCTGTTTGTCTGTTATTGGTGTATAGGAATGCGTGTGATTTTTGCACATTTATTTTGTATCCTGAGACTTTGCTGAAGTTGCTTATCAGCTGAAGGAGTTTTTGGGCTGAGACACTGGGGTTTTCTAAATATACAATCATGTTATCTGCAAACAGAGACAGAGAGACATGGAACATGTCTCAAAATAATAAGATCTATTTATGACAAACCCACAGCCGGGCAAAAGCTGGAAGGATTCCCTTTGAAAATCGGCACAAGACAAGGATGCCTTCTCTTACCACTCCTATTCAACATAGTATTGGAAGTTCTGGCCAGGGCAATCAGGCAAGAGAAAGAAATAAAGGGTATTCAAATAGTCTTTTTTTTTTTTTGACAGTGTCTTGCTCTGTCACCCAGGCTGAAGTGCAGTGGTGTGATCTCGGCTCACTGCAACCTCTGACTTCTGTATTCAAGCCATTCTCCTGCCTCAGCCTCCTGAGTAGCTGGGACTACAGGCCTGTGCTACCACGCCTGGCTAACTTTTGTATTTTTAGTGGAGACGGGGTTTCACATGTTGGCCAGGCTGGTCTTGAACTCCTAATCTCAAGTGATCCACCTGCCTAACTCAGTGTAGGTTGTTCCTCAGGGATAGTGAAAAGTTTGAGCTGATCCGTTCAGATACCTTTACCTTCAGTTACCTTGGGAAGTAACTGGTTGCTGGGTTATTTCTGACCATGGCATAGGATGAAAAGAACTGCCATGAGAGATTGACACTGCGTTCCAATATCTCTCTCAATTATCTCAAAATATTTTTCAAATTTCAATTCCAATTGTAACTACCCTAGTGCATAATTTCATATTTTGATTACTTCAATTCAGTACCTTCTTATTTGGACTTCTTGCCTCTTTTTCAATGGTTCTCAGTTCTGGCTGCACATTGAAATCACCTGAGAGCTAAAATACTAGTGCCTGGTCTATCCACAGAGATTTGTATTTAATTGGTCTGGGGCACAGCTTGAGAATATTAAAATCACCTTACATTCTAAGTGCTCTCCAGATGATTCTAATGAGCAGCTAAGCTTGAGGGCCACTGCTCTTGTACAAGAGGGTCATCTTTTTTAACCTATCATCTGACGTGAGTGATATTTGAGAGGGAGAATGGATAAGACTTGGGAAGTGATCACATATTTAGCATGAGAAAGAAGATGAGTATAAGATGTTGCATAGGCTTTGAGCTTTCGCAGTGGATGGATGAAGGTGCCATTTACTGAGACAGCAAAAATAGACATGCTGCTTAAGAGAAAAAATGATTTAGTTTTGAACGAGAGAATTTGAGCAACCCATGGGGAAATCCCTTTGAAAATCACAATTGTTAGGAAATATTAGAGCTGACTAGAAATAAAATAGGAATGTATTCTCTATTGCTAAAAATAGTAAAGAATACCTGCCAGGTGCTTAACTTTTGCTTATGTATTTCTTGCAAAAGAGAATGAATTACTCATTCTATCTTTGGGCAGCTAAAATAGTTTGAAGATTCTTCCTTATATTGACCCCGAATCTGCCTTGCTCCTAACCTCTGTCCAGTGATCCTTCTGATGTCTTTGGGGTTATTCACAACAAGTCTACTTTCTCTTCCATGAGATAGTCTTCAAGCCTCAGAAGAAATTTTACTCTCAAGTGTTCTCTTCCTTGGGCCCATGGCCACCAGGTCCTCATTTAATATGCTTGCAATAACCATACTTTCTAACTCACCTTCTTATCAAGTCAGCTAAACATAAATGTTAATGAAATACCTTAGACCTGATTAAGGGAATAAGCATTTCCTAATCATGTCTTTATTTAATAACATTTAATATCCTAACTTAAAAAAACCTCTTGATATATTTGCAGTATAGAAGAGGTGATATTGTTTGAAATAATGCTCTTCTTTTTTTTCTATACTCCATTATATATTTTTAAAAATTACATTTAAAAATAGAAAATATGTGTAAAAATACTTTATATTTTGTTGAATAAAATATTCTTGTAATTGATTTAAGAATTAGCTCAACATGGTCAAGTATTTGTTTTGTTTCAAGATTGATGATAATGGTTATTTAAAAGTCTGTAAAGTTATAGAAGAGAAGAGTCACTCAAGGACCAAACACGAGACTCGTGCTATTTCTCTTGAAGAAGATTTAATCTTCAAGGATAAATGCGGCATTCAGTTTCCCACTGCTGCTAGTCCAGAAGGTATGCACACATTTGGATAACTGAGCTCCCTTTTCTTCCCTTGGAAACTGTTTTGAGCTTGGAATTTGTTGTTTAGATCATGATTCATACGTCAGAGGATTGGAGAGTCTCCTTTAGGTACTTGGCAGAGCCAGGACATTTTTCCATATATAGCCAGAAAAACCTTTCTTGCCCATTCTGGTTTGAAAGAATGTTATTAAAAGTTCATTCCTGCTTTCTTTTCTTTTTCTCCTTTTTTTATTTTTTGCTAAGGAACAGAAGTGGGCACTAAAAATTCGTGCCTGGAAGAACTAAGACTTGCTCCAACATAGAAGACTGGCTGCGTGTTCTGAGAACCTCCCCTAGGTGTTCTTGGTCATTCCCTTTATAGCACTCACAGGCACATCTGTGGGTGGCAATTATTGATTCCTTCCTGGCCCACTTCCTCCTCATGGCTCTGGGAAGCCCCACAGGCTGACTTTGCAGAGATGAATCAAGGCAGTGGCTAATCTCCTGAGTCGTGGCCAGAGGCTCTTTGGTTACTCTCTGAAGATGGGATCTGTTTACCTCAGAGTTCCCTCTCTGAGGGTATTTGGAATTTTGGATGGTAGCCTGGAATTCTGGAGAGTGGAGTTCTCCAGGGAAAAGTTGTGCTGGTAGCAGTCGGCTTATAAAGTTTATGCTGACTGCCCTTTGATAAGGGTCATAGGATGTAGTAAATATTGTTTGGGAAAATAAAAAGTCCAGTGGACCCTCAATTCTGGCTTTGCATGTACTGTGACCTCCAGGCATCAGTGTAGGGAAATGGGAAGTGAGCTGTCTTTGAATCTCTCCTTCATCTGCACCTGTTGAGGTTCTACTCAGATTTCAAGCTCATCTTGAAGTGAGAGTGAGATAGACTTGTGTTTGAATCTTTGACTTTGGTCAAAGTGTGGCGCTTTGGTCAAGTTAACTTGCTTATTTGGACTTGTTTTCTTCATCTGTAAACTGGGGTTAACAATGCCTATTGCACAGGGATTTAGGTGAGGATTAAATAAGATTAGGTGGGTTAATATATACAAGATGGTTAGCATATCTTCTTAGGCAAGCAAGTATTTTTAGTCAAAAGGAGATGGATTTTGGAACCATTCATACTTCGGTTCCCTGGTAGATCTCTTCTTTCCTAGCTGCACAATTGATCACTGAAGATGCCCAAGCATTTTGTTCTGTAACCTTTGGTTTCATCTTCTGTAAAACTGTACCATTCTCAGAGGACTGTTTTAAGATTTAAGTGGACCATCTTGTCCTACTTGGGCAGGAATTAGTGGACACTCAACAAATATTAGCTCACCTTCTCCAAGGGCTTTACCCAAGCCCTCTTTCCACCCTACCACCATCTCAGAGACGATTGCTCCTTTCCTTGCCCTTTCAGGTTTTTTGTTTGTTTATTTTTGTTTATCACCTCACCTCAATATCTGGGTGAGAAACTCTGTTTCTTACTGCACATCAGTCTCTTCTCTACTTGATGGTCAATTGCTTTGAAGCAGAATCTTCATCCTATTCATCTCTGTTCTCACGGGCTTCTGATATCAAACCATATTCCTTTATTCCTGACAACCCGAAAGTATCCCCTTTCCCCTCAATTCCCTTAAACTTGAATTCCAGGTTAATTCAGAGTTAATTTCTTAACCTTTTCTGCCCAACTCTAACATCCTGCAATAAATGATGTGAGAAGTAAATAGCTTAGTGTTCAATGTAATGCATATTACATTTAGTATTTACTTCTAAAAAAAAAAACTTGTGTTTCTATTATTGTTCTGTAAAATGTAAGAGGGAAGCTAGAATAAAGATGATCCAGAAGTGGAAGCTTTATATTTTGATATAAAATTAATGGACAGGGTGTTTATTTAAAGTAAACCAAGCCCAAACACATTGTGAAATAAATCACAATCCAGAATGTTGATATTTTGGGTATAATACACCTTATTCAAAAACTGCAGAAGCACACTGATTCAGTCATCTTTTAATAATACTTTAGTTTTGGGAGGCTGAGGCGGGCAGATCACTTGAGCTCACAAGTTTGAGACCAGCCTGGGCAACAAGGGGAAACCCCATCTCAACAAAAATACAAAAATTAGTGCTTGCCCCTTTAGTCCCAGCTACTCTGGAGGCTGAGGTGGGAGGATCAACTGAGCCTGGGTAGGCTGAGGCTGCAGTGAGCTGTGATAGTACCACTGAGCTCCAGCCTGGGTGACAGAGTGTGACCCTGTCTCAAAAAATAAATAAATAAAATAAAAAAATAAAGTTTAGCAATTTAGAAAAGAAAATTTTTTTTCTTGATTTTCGGATATTCCCTTTTATATTTGAGGGAATATCCGAAAATCAAGTTTTCTCCAAGAATAGAAAAAATAATCAGGTTTGCTTCAGAAATTATGGTTTAAACATTAATTAGAACTGCATAAAATATTGTACTTTGGAAGATCACCCATTACTTCCAGGCATTAAGAGTATGAATTAGGCCAGGATTTGGGAGTTGCTAATACTGTTAATTATTCCCCCCTTTTCCTTCTCTTGTTTTTTTAGCTTCCTGTCCAATTTGTGAGGAATGCCCAATACCCTGAGTCTGGCACCTGAACACTTTTAGCATATAATATTCACTAGGATAATAGATCAAGAGTTTTCAGTAAAAACATTGGGCATTTGCTCAGTGATCTGCAACATAGCCTGTGCCTTTTGTCCCCAGTTCCAGTTTATGCTGCCCTTGAGTCCCTGTCAGAACACAGGGAGAAACATTCCCGGCCCCCTGGAAAGCATTCCTTGCATGCATAGGAGTCTCTGGAAAGTTATACTTTTGAAGAAAATGGAGAGAGCCGCTACCACTTCATACATCTTAATGTTTCCAGGGTTATTTTCTAATGCGAGTCCCTTTAGACCTCCTTAAAAATACATTTGAGTCACAGCATTGGACACTTCCACAGGGAACACTGAATCTATATTAACTGCCTTAGCTATCACACGAGGTGATGGTTGGGAAGAAGGTGCTGTCTGGAATCCATCAACTTGGTTTTCTGACTAGGCAAGAAAAATGAAAAGCTTTCTCTTATGCCGGATCTTCAAATTTTGGTTTGGAAAAGGTCTTCTGACTCCAACAATGTAAGCTGAAATACGTAGAGATAAAATGATAGGACCAAAGCTGAAAGTGTACATTTTGGCTTAATGAATAGGAAATGAATAGCTTCTCCTGTCACACGACTTAATGGGTGTTCTCTCTGGAGGCAGAAGTCACTTTTAGTTACTAGGAAAAAAAGAAAGCCAATGTGAAAACACTTGGAAGATATCCATGTATATGTTAAACATATTTGGACTCCAAGGGCCAGTTTGCCAAGTTAGAGTCCCGTATGCTAATGAAGTTGCTAATTCTAGTCTCCACCAATGATATTCAGCTGTTGGAAAAGGCTGCTTCATCACTAAAGCCTTTTTAGCATAAAATGCAAGTAAAATAAAAGCAGCAACAAAAAGCAACCAGTTTACAGTGGTGTTGCAAACTGACCTAAGCCAATGTGTCATGAGAAACGATTAGATTCTTTCAATAAATAACATTTACCCATAGTTAGAGGTGGGCAGAGGTTAGCTATTCCACTACACATTCCCCTACCAGGTTACAATAAAAGCAAGACTTGATCAAATTTCATCATACATATAATGTTTAAATGTTTTTAGGTAAACATTTATCAGACAGCTTGCTTTATAAACTTGAGGAAGTCTAAAATGATCAAGAGAGAAATGCTTTGTCTACTCATTGCATGAAAGATTTACCCAAGGCTATAAGAATACTCTAGGGGAAGAACTCAATTAACTTTTTACCAGAATCCTCCAAACCTATGGCTGGACACAAACTATGGTAGTTTAGGGATCAGCCTTGGACCCCATGGTGGAGTGGTGGAGGCAAAGTTTTCTCTTTCCTTTTCATAAAAGGGTAGGGAATGTCTTGGTTATATATATATATTTAAACAATTCACCTGTCTTGAATATACATTAATTTTGCCACTAACAGTCTGTTTTTAATATCCATCGTACTAATTAATATGTCATTATTTTAATCAAGAAGAACTCATTTGTAACATTCATTGTGTTAATTAGTAAAGTCTCTGGTCATGACTAGAAATAGAGAGAGTTGAAGCATTTGTAGTAATCACTGATAGTGCGGTCTTTCTGGTTAAATGTTAGCTAACCATCCCAGGAGTATGGATCCCCAATTAGGGTAACTGAAACACTTTAGGATATATTAAGTTAATTTACACATTCATAGTGTTGGAGCACTTAAGAGTAAATCACAGACATCATGACATGGGTGTAAAGAAAAAGCAAAAAGTGAATATCTGATTTATATTGCAGTGAAAATATATGGGTCCTATTTGCTTTCACATTAAATTTTATTTATTTATTTATTTATTTATTTATTTATTTATTTATTTATTTATTTTTGAAATGGAGTTTCGTTCTTGTAGTCCAGGCTGGAGTGCACTGGCGCAATCTTGGCTCACCTCAACCTTTGCCACTTGGGTTCAAGTGATTCTCCTGCTTCAGCCTCCCGAGTAGCTGGAACTACAGTTGCACGCCACCACGCCCAGCTAGTTTTTTGTATTTTTAGTAGAGACGAGGTTTCACCACGTTGGCCAGGCTTGTCTCAAACTTCTGACCTTGTGATCTGCCCGCCTCGGCCTCCCAAAGTGCTGGGATTACAGATGTAAGCCACTGTGCCCGGCCATATTTTAGTGCTAAAATACTCAGCACATGAAAGAGATACCGTTAAACAACTTTATCAAATAGTAGTCCTGTGTCTCAGGGTGATTTATTAAATCAGTATGTCAATAAACAGTTATTGAATACCTACTGTGTGAGGGGGTTACAGAGATGAGAGGACACAGTTCTTGTCTTTGGCTCACTTTAACTGATGTAAGTAGGACCACAACATAAGGCAATTGCTGCACAATGGAAGGGTGCACCATTTATTACAGGTGAACAGGAGGCCCTGCAATAGTGGCCTGGAAGGGAGTAACACAGTGGCTGAGAAGGGCATGTTGTTTCCTCATAAATAACCTGGAACATGATTCATATTGTTTGAATTAAGACTTGGATAAACAAGCATTTATTTAAAACGTTGTCAGGGACATGGGGCTCTTCCCAAGGAGCCAAAATACCATTTAGAGTTCTAGAGATCCTGCATTCTTGTCCTGACTGCATGCCCTGGATAGTTTGCAGTTCAGGTAAGAACAATTCCAACTTCCAGATGAGATTAGAGCCTAGAAGGGGTTTAATCTTCAAATCATCTGCTAACTTAAAAACAAAATTTGGAAACAGTAATGATTAACCTGATTAAAGCTGCTCTCAAGGATCGACCAGTAAAAGAAGTGATAGCAGTGTCAACAATACCACATAAAGTAGCAGGATTTGTATGTCAGCAGTCCCATTTTTCAAGATGCCAAGTCTAAATCTATTTCCTACCCATATTTAAATGAGGAGCCAGTTTGGGAGGAATTTTACTTGTCAAGTGTGAAAGAGAGAAAGAGTTAGAAGACACTCTTTCCAAGAATTCTGTGGATAAAAGGAGGTTTTTTTTTTTTTTTTTAAGCAAACCTCAAAATTTTGCTCTTCAGGAGGAGATTTTTTTTTTTTTTTTTTTTTAAAGTCCGATGACAGCAGGATGTGAAGTTCCCAGTTCCGTGGTGCTGGGAGTTAAGCAGAAGAAGGTGGAGATCTTTCTTCTTTCACAGAAGCGGCTTGTTAATCGTCAGGAAGGATTTCAGACAACCTAGTGATGATTTCCAGCTCAACTGCTTCCCTTCCATGAGGCACCAATACCCTATTTGTGTGTGATAAGGTGATGATTTCCCTTTCATCTCAAAGCTCTGACTCAAGTGGCTGGAGGGGCTTGGTGATGCGAAGGCTGAGAGAGATACAGAGATGAAGGGTCATTTCTTTACCAATGACACTTCTTTAGGTATCTCAGTTGTTATTGTTTCTAGAATTAGCATAAGATTTTTCAGAGGACAATAGAAGAAATAGCTAAGTTAGCATCAGACAATATACCAGCTTTAGTTGCTACACCTAAGAGCCTGGTAGGCATACGTCTGTGGTTGCTTGTGGTCATCTTAGTGCTGCAACTCGGAGATGTTGAAACCTTCCTTTGTCCTAACCATTAAATTCTTGAGGCAAAGATTGCCTAATTCTTCTCTGTGTTTTACTTGGTAGGAGTACATTTTCAGCATTCAGATAACATTATTTTGACTACTTATCAGTAATTTGTTTCATTCCTTTTCCACAGATAATATTTTTTTTTGGTAGTTTCCAAAAATGACTGATTTGGTGTTTCAAGTATTTTTAAGCACTGGGAAAGAGTATAAGTTGTTTTTAGCTTTTTATCTTTCTCGTTTCTGGGCAGTATGGATATTCCGTAGTGGTTAAGATTATAGGCTCTGGACTTAAACTCTGTGGATTCAGTAGTGGCTCAGTTACTTACTAGCTGTAAACATGGGCAAGTTTCTTAATGTTCTCTAGGTTTCAGTTTTCTCATTTATAAAACAGAGATACTGATAGTATTTACGTTTAGGGTTGTTGTGAGGAGGAAAGGGAATAATCCATGCCGTACACTTATATATGTACAATGCAGTCCATGCAATGGCACATAGTTAGCACTCAATATATACATAATCGTTATCATCTTCATTACCAGCAGCTGCAGCAGCTTAGAGAACAGGACAGAGTCATAGTTAAGAGAGTAGGCTTTCAGGGAAGGCCAATTCAAATTGCATACCAGATACTGCCCAAAAATAAGAGTGAAGGGAAAATCAAAGATGGACTCTGATGCCCGGTGCCTAGCAAAATGATGTAGCCTAAAAAGTTATTACCTGCTCAAATAAAAAACGGGCAAAAGAACTGAACAGATACCTCACTAAAAAAGATACGTGATGACAAGCATACGGAAAGATGTCATTTTTGTCATTAGGGAATTGCAAATTAGACAAGATTAGGCATGTTCAAGGTAGTATGGCTGTAGATGGGAATTGCAAATTAAAACAACAATAAGATACCACTGTACATTTATTAGAATGGCAAAAATCCAAAAAAACTGACAATACCAATTGCTGGCAAGGATGCAGAGCAAAAGGACCCTCATTCATTGCTTCTGGGAAAACAAAATGGAACAGCCACTTTAAAAGATAGTTTGACAGTTTCCTACAAAGCTAAATATAGTCTTATCACACCAGAGAAAACCTACATGTGAATGTTTTGACAGCTTTATTAATAATTTCTGAAAACTAGAAACAACAAAAATGTCCTTTAATAGGTGATTAGATAAATTGTGGTATATCATAAAATAAAATATTATTCAGTGATAAACAGAAATAGCTATCAAGCCACAAAAAGAAATGGATGAATCTTAAATGCATATTGCTAAGTGAAAGACTACATACTCTATGGTTCCAATTATATAATATTCTGGAAAAGTGACTGTAGTAATAGTAAAACTATTAGTGGTTGCTGGCAGAGGGAAGCAGGGTTGAGTAGGTGAAGTACAGAGAATTTTTTAGGGTGGTGATGCTATTTTGTATGATATTGTAATTATGGATATATGATACTATGTATTTGTTAAAACCCATAGAACTTTATAGTACACAGAGTGAACCTTAATGTATGCAAATGAAAAAGTAATTTAAGGAGTTGGGGGATCCTAAGATTGAATGCAGAATGTGACAAGACAATAAAAGGAACCAAGTACAAGGAACCAAGTCTCCTTATGTAAGTGGATGATTCTAGGACTGGGCAGGAGATGTACAAGATGAGCCTGTAGTATCTTGTAGAGCTATGAAGTAAGGAAGAGCTTAAAACAAAACAATAACAACAACAAACAAATCCACAAGAATGGGTTATATCAAAGGGACCCAGGAGCCAACTGAAAGAGCTTCCAATGGCCAACACTGGAACTGTCTGAGCAACAACATAAAGTAGTACTGGAACCTGCCCCACTGCCACCCCAAATAAAATAGATCCGTGAGTCCATACTGATATAAAGAGTACAGTGTGGAAAGGTGGGTTAAAGTAACTTTACAGTGGAGAAAACTGACAAAAACCAGCCAGGTGAGCAAGGTTAACCTCAACAGTGAGAAATCATTTGATAGTGTATATTCTCTATAAATACATATTTATCACTTGATGTGATAAAAATGGCACCTTACCTCTGTTGTCTTCCTCCTCCAAACCCATAACCCCAGTCTGATCATGGGAAAAACATCAGATAAATCCCAGTTGAGGGACATGTTATATAATACTTGATCAGTACTCAAAACTAATAAGGTCATCAAAAACAGGAAAAGAATGAGAAACTATCCCAGCCAAGAGGAGCCTAAGGTGAGACATGTCAACTAACTGCAATGTGGTTTCCTGGATGAAAGCCTGGAACAGAAAGAGGATATTAGGCAAAAACTAAGGAATTAGAAGAAAATATGGATTTTAGTTAATAATAATGTATCAGTAATAGTTCATTAACTATAAAAACATGTACCATAATATGTAAGATATAAATAGGAGAAACGGAGTGTGGTGTATATAGGAACTCTCTGTACTATTTTCATTATTTTTCTATAGTCTGATACTGTTCTAAAAATTAAAGTTTATTATTAAAAATAATGGTCCATTTAAAAGAAGATTTTTAACAAGGGTAAAGTTGGCCAGGCACGGTGGCTCATGCCTGTAATCCCAGCACTTTGGGAGGTTGAGGCAGGCAGATAGCTTGAGCCCAGGAGTTTGAGACCAGCCTGGGCAACAGGGTGAAACTCAATCTCTGCCCAAAAAAACCCCCAAAACAAGAAAAAAATTAGCCGGGTGAGGTGGCGTACACCTGTAGTCCCAGCTACTCAGGGAGCCTGATGTGGGAGGTTCACTTGAGCTTAGGAGGTTGAGGCTGCAGTGAGCTGTGATTGCACCATTGCACTCCAGCCTAGGCAACAGAAGGAGACCCTGTCTCTCTCTCTCTCTCTCTCTCTGTCTCTCTCTCTCTCTCTCATAGTGTTAAAAGATTTTACTTAATTCATAATGAAGGAAACAGGCAGATGCTATAACTAGTTTAAAGATAAATCCAAAGATCAGATGTATTTATAGATCAAAAATATTGAAATGAACATGCAAATGGAGGCAAAACTAGCTTCTTTTGCTGTGAGGAAAGCAAGTCAATTTAACCTCCACTGGACAGGACATAATGTGCACGTCTATAGACAAGAATTGTTTTGTATTGCAATCAGTTATCTATAATTTATAGAGTTGTAAGACAACACCCATAGGATCAGAATCAGATACCCAGAAGGATGTTTTCTAGACAATGTATAGTTTTCTACTGAAGCACAAAGATTTCCTTATAGGGCATTTACCCATATGTGGTTTACTATCATGATGTTTTAACATAACTAAAAAAATCAAAATTAAGATAGTTGTTGTAAGCTCCACCTCCTTGCCAATTCTAATGATGTTCCTGTGTCTTCAAAACCCCTCTTCATTGACTTCCTTTATAGTTGTCATTAGTTCTGTTCCAAAATATTTTGGCTGTCTGCCTTCCTGACACAGTGTAAGAATGCATTTCCTAGCCTCTTTGAAGTTAGGCATATGACTTGTAATGACCAAAGATACAAGAGAGGAAGTGACTTATGTTCCTTCCAGGAGGAAATTTTAAGGGCTGGTACGAGGTTTGCTACATTTCCTTTTCCTGCCTGCATGAATGGGAAAAATGTGTCCAAACGGAGCTTCTGTATGCCTGATTCTCTGAGTGACTAAGGAGAGCAGAGCACTCTCCTGATGACCTGTGTTGACCTTGAAGCATGAATGGGAAATAAACTCATTGTGTTAAGTCTCTGGAAGAAAATGACAAGTTCTTAGATTGCTTGGGTTTGAATCCTGGCTACACACCATTTACTATTTGTGTGATCTTGGACAAGTTCCCTAACCTCTTTGTGCTTTGATTTCCTTATCTGGAAAATGAGGGTAATAATAATGCCTAGCCACAGGGTGGTCATGAAAATGAAATAAGATCATATATATTGTCTTCTGGCACAAAGTCAATAGCAACTGGGTTATTGTTTATCCATTGGTCTTTTTGACTCTGCAACTCAAAATTTATCAGTGGTCCCTCAAATTAAACTTTTGAATATGAAACATTAATCACAATGCTATTCAGAATGGCACAGCTATTTCTACAGGGGAGAGTGAAAGGGACAGCTGTTCCACAGACTGTCTCAGAATGCTCATTGGAAGACTTGTGTGTATCATCTTTCTCTCCAGTACTTTTGATGTTGAGTGGTTTGTGAAACATGAAGAAACTGGACACTACCATGTAGCATGGGATGCTACATCAGTGACAAGCAGAGGACAGAGTGCCTGAGGAAGACTGAGATTTCTTTCTTGGAATTGGAAATTATTACTATTTTTCTAGCTCCTTTGAAATGGTAACTTCATATTTTGAAAAAAATTATTAACCAAATGGCTGCTTCATTTTATTATAACATTTCTAATGAGTGAACAATTGAAATTAATGAAATGATTGCAAAATAGAGTAAGTATATAATAACATATGCAAAAGTACCTAAGGTTGCTCGCATAGGTTTATGCTGCTCAAATTATTATAGTTCTTACAGACAGTATCTAGTGTAAAAAGATACATCTGCTGTGGTCTTGTGCCCTCTGAAGAATGTATATAGAACTAAGGGTGGAATGAGTTGGCATATTTTCTATAACTTTGTTGCAGCTGTTTTCCAAAAGTGGGCAAATATCCAGCATTATTTGCAAGCCAATGTAATGTTCTTTGCAAACCATGAAAGCCTTTCGTATTTTGATTTATGAGCAGTTTAATTTCCCAGCTCAATGAGAAAGGCTATGGAGATGAAATTGAATGTATACTTATGCCTTTAGTATCTAGTGATTGTACAGTCATGTGTCGCTAACGACAGGGCATTGTTAGGTGATTTTGTCATCATACAAACATCATAGAGTATACTCACATTGACAAATTTAGAAGGTGTAGCCTACTACACACCTAGGCTACATGATACAACCTATTGCTCCTAGGCTACAAAGAGTGCAGCATGTTACTGTACTAAATACTGTAGGCAGTTATAACACAATGGTATGTGTGCATCTAAACATACCTAAAAATAGAAAAGGGACAGTAAAAAATACAGTATTATAATCTGTCATATATGAGGTTGGTTATTTAACAAAGCATTATGTGGTACATGACTGTATTTCTTCTGAAAATTTGGTTAATATTGAATGATAGCAAACCAGCATCTATCAGTTGCTGAGTGTTACTTATAATGGCATGGAACCTATGAAATAGGAAAACAAGAGGCACCTCTATTAATTAATAGGGGTCTTTTTCAAAGTTTGGGGTGAAAAATTGCTAGTTGTGGTAAGAATGTATACCTTGATTATAAATATTGGCGTGGAAAAATGTCCTCATACTTAATTCAGGCAGATATAAGCTTTTATAGTTGAATTAAATAAATGGATAAAAGTTCAAAAAATATAAATCAAATTTAAATAAATAAATAAGCATTTCTTTACTTTATACTTGGAGAAACAAGCATACCTATACTTATCCACCAAAATCTCTATTTTCATGACTTGATTTCTGTGCACACTCCACTCTTATTCCACCTCTGTACCTTTGATCGCACTGTCTCTCTCACCTGACATACACTTCTTTGAGTTTAATGTACAACAGAAATTTCATATCTTTTCTGAAATATCAGGAAACTGAAATCCAGTTCACACTGCTATTTCTCTCATCAGAATTTTTACAACTCTTGTAGTGGGTATCTCATAATATAACAGTCATGCAAACTCGTGTTATTATCTTTATATTTCATGTTTCTATATTTTCTCCTTTTGTATTTGGGTGGTGTTAGTGAAGGAAAGTGCCCTATCTAGCAGAATTCTAGGTACAGAGAGACAAGTGCAGGTTGATTGATGAATTCTTAATTGAGAGCAGTCATATCACAAATACACAAACATCTTTTCAGGTGAACCCTCCACTGGTATTGACAATGGAGAAAGCTCTGAGAAATTCACCTTCAGATTTGAATTAATTTGAGTTGTGGTAAATCTTAGTAACAACAACAAACAGTAGCACTAAAATGTATGTAGATGCATTAGGCTAAGTATTTTATGGTATCACCCTATTTAATCTTTACAACAACCCCATGAGCAATACTATTATTATTGATACAGCACTGTACAGACCAGGGAACTGAAGTACAGAGGGCTAAACTGATTTAATGAAGTGCTCACAGGGCCAGGACTGGCTCCAGCTCATGTTGAGCACTGTGCAGCCCTGCCTGTCAGCGCAGGGAGAGCAACAGTTGAATTTAGCATCCTTCTCATCTGGGGGGGTCATGAGTAGGAACGTATTCATTATATTCTGAGGACTTAAGTGGTTGACTGAAAACCCAGAGCATTTCAGATATTACATCTAGAGTTTTTAACGTTATATTTAGATATTACATTTAGGGTTTCCATAATATTTGAGAATAATCTAGAACTGACCATAGAATAAAGTGAAAGGAATGTAAATTTCTAGCTGATTCCCTACCCATTTGTTGAATAAATTCGGGCAATCAAACAATTCTGAGATGTAGCATAATATTATGGCTTTGGTTTTTAAGATGGAAAAAGTGGTTTATAAGTGAAAAGATTAAGAATCATTTTTTTACTTTTCCTGATGGGCTTTTGTGGACACTGTTGTAGTTCTCAATAATCTTGAATTTATGAATGTGCTGGCTAGGAAATTATCAACAACACATGCTGTTTCCCACACTGAAAACTTCTAAGTATTGAGAAAAAAATCTGTGTTTATATGGGTGATAAAGTGAAAAATAGAAAATAAAATTCCCAGAGTTGTGAGGGATTTGTTTATGTGCTATAGAAGTATATTGGGGAAGTTTTAAAAATTGGTTAGTTGAAAAAAATCAGTTAGCTTGAATTTTGAGTGGGGTGGTTCAGTTCTAGCTAGTGGATTGCTTAATCATCAACATTTAGCTTCTGAGAAGAAATTTCTTCCCAAGTGAATACAGTAGACTCTTGGCTTTCCCAGATTTAACATTTTCAGTTTCTATTATTTGGGAATGAACTTTAAGCTCTTCAATGTGGTGATTTGTAATTGTGTCAAATCATAAATATGACAGTGAGAATGCAAGACTAATTTGTTGGAGCCACTCCCAGCCAAGGAGAGAGCCTGTACCCACATCTTCTCAAGTGTGTATTTTATGGAGGAAATCATATGTTGTAGTGGTATTTACAAAAGCCTGAGGACATCCATCACAAATGTTAATGGTCTGCTAGTTGTACTTAAACTACAACTTTTCTCTATGCACTCACTAACACTCCCTCCCTCCCTCCCTCCCTCAGACCTCCTCTACACCAGAGCCTCCTGCCAAACCTTCCCACACCTTTGTCATTAACCCTTCTCATTTCGATCTCTCTTTTAGCTGAAGGCCTGATTTTTCTACTCAGTTTTAAATGCTCTTAAGTATCATATTTTGTCACTGTATTTGTAGCATATCTGTCCTTTCTTCTGGATCTTAAATACATTCTGAATGAATTTCAGTCTTGTTTTGAAGGTCAGCTTTCCTTCTATTCAAACCATGTTTGTCAGTTATGGCTTTTGGTTTGTCTTTGAGGGGGTCCTGTTTTCCCTCTCATCTTTATGAATCCTTACTTGCTGCTCTACAACATGTGTAAATTTCCTGTTCACAGCATGTCAGCAAATAACTTGTCAAGCTTCAGTGGCTCACTGTGATTTTTTTCTACCTCCAAAGAGTATATGAGTAGATTCAATAACACGCTGTAGAGCCCCAAACCATCCTTGTGGGAGAGGTCAGAGTTACCCTCAGATTTTGTAGTATAGACTCAGGAATAAGTAGTGACACATAGACAGAAAACATCAGAATGTGACAAGCAATGGCTGAACCCACTTGTGGATTTTGCACTGCCATTTTACCTCTTTGGGCAAAATAAGAGATTTCTGTTTCTGAGCCTAGTCTATTCCCTTAGAACCTTTCCATGTTATCCTTTATCTTTATGCAATGTTTCCCATATGTCAGCCATTCATGGCCATTCACCATCCCATTTTTTGTTATGAGCTTTCAAACTCAAATTATAATTTATGTGATATTTAAAAAATTTGTCTCTTTAACTTTGTATTCATTTGATGTTTCCCTTTCTAATCATGACCATAAATAAAAACCCACTATCACATGCCACAAACATAAATAAGATCGAAAGCAGTCTTTTTATCATTTATCTACTATTGGCCTGCACATTTGCTGAAACTGCAGCCTATTCTTTCTTTCTTGAAAGTGGGGAGGAGGAAGCCTTCTGGTTATCGGTTGCTGCAAAACAAGCCACCCAAAACTTAGTGGTTTAAAATAACACTTTATCACTATCACTCACGTTTTTGTGGGTTGACTTGGCTAGCCTGTGGTTCTTGTTTGGGCTTGGCATGAGGTTTCATTTGACAGCCGGGGCAGGGATTATCTGAAGGCTTGACTGGGCTGGATGTTCATGGTGGTTGTCTTATTTGGCTGGGCAAGGGCTGCTACCTGTTAGCTGGGACCACCTGAAGCTATTTCTTGTAGTGCCTACACGTTGCTTCTTCATATGGTTTGTCATCACATATGGCAGCTAAGATCCAAGAGTGAGTGCTCAAAGAAGTCTCCGTGGACACTGAGGTTTCTTAGGATCTAGGCTCTGAAGTCCCACAACATCTTAACCACTTTCTATTGATTTAGTCTAGTTCAGATTCAAGAAAAATAGTAGGGAAGAATTTGTGGCCATCTTTTATCTATCACAGTTATTGTCGGAGGGGTGTTAAAGAATAGCAAACTTAAATGTTCTTTGTGATGTAATCAGAGGGACTGAAAGAGAACTGAAAGGGGAATGGCGTTCTACCATGTAATTTAATGTTATTTAATTCTGTCTCCATTCATTACTTTAACTCATCCTGGCACCACCAATGTCAGTGAGCCCCTCCTCAATGTATTCACCCTCTTCTGTGATGCTTCATATCTCTTTCCTTTGGGATTTCAAGAAGAATTTGGTTGATATGTTCTTATATCATTTTGAGGGTTACCTTCTGTCTT
Source organism: Hylobates moloch (assembly GCF_009828535.3). Lineage (NCBI taxonomy): Eukaryota > Metazoa > Chordata > Mammalia > Primates > Hylobatidae > Hylobates > Hylobates moloch. The sequence goes on along the minus strand of NW_026652276.1, from coordinate 44,380,369 downwards.
TTCCTAATACTAAAAATACAAAGAAGAAAGGTAGAAAGGCAAAAGTGCATTGTAATGAACAAAATTAGTGTTTTCAAGGCAAACAGCCAAGTATTACATAAGTCAACTCGCAGGGCATTTTTACAAAAATTCTGGAGAAATGGCTATGCTGGTTTCCAGATTTAGAAACCTCTCTGGCTCACTTGAAAGGACTATTTGGGAGGAGGGATCCTATCACTAGAAACCTTCCTTCATGGGTCAAACTTTTGATTCAAGTGTGCATGGGTGAGATACTAATATTTTTCCTAAGATGAAATAATTTGAGTATCAAAATCTATGCTTATTATGGAAAATTTTAAGGTTATATGGTTTCTCAGGAATAACCCAAACAGACACTGATGATTAGCATTAGTGATGTTATGGCCAGATTATGTGAAAATTGACAAGCAAATATGGTGTAGTTTTCCCCTCTTTTAGGAAAAGCACAAAGAAGGATCCATTTTGTGAAAAATGAACAAACTCTTAAGGTTAAATTTAGAACCAAGGGTCATTTTTAAATGAAGTTTAATGGTATGATTTTTTTGACTGGTATATTGCTTTATATCTGCATCTAGTCATTATATGCATATATTTCAATTAGAAACTTCCTTTCATCAAGTTTCAATTTTTCCTTTTGCATTTATTGCTCAATACATGATTAGTCATGAGTAAGCATCCAGAATGATATATGTAGTAGCTCTTCACTTTGGACAAGAAATTTCTTCTAATTTATATAATCACTCAACATGACTTAATTGTCATGGTTAAATCTCCTTGACTCTGTACTCAGTGGCATTAAGCAAGCAAATGTTGCTTATTTTTCACTAAGTACTAACTATGAAGAGCTGTTAGGAGACTCCAGGAAGTTAACTTACACGAAAATTCTCTCTTGACCCCATTATATCTTTAAAGAAGTATAGATACTAGCCAATGCTGGGAATATGTCTTAGACAAATATTCAAGATGCTCTGAGTGGAATCTGTGCTAACATTATTACCACTGGTATGGTTTTTGCTCTGAAGATTTATGAAATGAATTATTATTTTGAAAGTGTTCAGCACTGTTAGGGACCTCTCTTTTTTTTTTTAACTTGGACTGGATCCCACAATTCTAAAAGTATTTATGAAAACAATATGATGAAATGTTAAAGATGGAAGTGAATCCTTGAACTTTGATTTTAAAAAGGTGTTAAGTCACTGATGAGTCCTTGTCTTCACCTTTGCTTAGTTCCAAGATTAAACTCAGTCATAAACATGATATTTATAAAGAGTTTCTCATAACTTAGATATTACAATAGTAAATGAAACAACAGAATTGATTCACAATTATGTATACATCTCAGCACAACAATGCAAAATAAATATGCCTAGAAAAATATCTGGAAAAATATACCACCATGTCAATAGTCATTGCTTTGTGTTTGGATTATATTGTTTCCCCTTTGGTAATCTTTTTCTTTCCACTTTTCTTTAATTTTTTCCACTTTTCTATAATGAAAACATTTTAGCATTGGCATGTGTCACTTAACTAAATGAGATTCTGTGATTGCTAATGTATATGCTTCAGTGAATTGTTAGTTTTTAAATTACGTTAATGAATAAACAGTTTCCAGGCCAGTCATTTTCTAGCCTCATTAATGCCATAGTGACATTTGTTATACTGTACTGCACCATTTTATATAAGGGACTTGAGCATCCTTGAATTTGGTATCCTTCTGGGGTCCTGGAACCAATCCCCCATTGATATGGAGGGCCGACTGTAAACGCCTTCTCCTGATTTGGGTTTTATACATTTGTATCAGCAGTCTTATAAAAACCCTAGAAGGAAGCTCCACCTTCCAGAAGATGAGGCAGCATGCTCCTTAACTGTTGAATGAAGATTCTTTCCTGTTTCCACTCTTTGTTTGGTGGGCAGGAAGGCTCCTGCTCTTCACTTGGAAGTGGCTGCAGCTCAGTTATTAGCAGACAAGCAGGAGTGGCCTGGCCATTTCTGTGACTCACAGTGACTTAGTGGGATTCACATCAAGAATTCCTTCCTTTTCTCTTGAGAGTTTTCAGGTGCTTCAGAAGGTTAGGTAGAAGGGATTTGAGTGGTTAAGATACATTTTATAGGAATAATTGAAAGCTGGGCATTTGATGTGTTTTGATTTTAGAACAGAGTACTGGACAGCTTCACATTTGGATTCTGGGCAGGTATGAATTCTAATGAGAGAGTTAAAAATAGTGCTAGGTAACTAGTAAAGTAAGTGACACAGAAGACTTTCCTTTAGTTCTTCGTCTATCTTTGTTTCTCATTCGTTGACTTGCATTGCCTCATCCGTTCTCTACTCTATCAGTGTGAGGTTATAGAATAATAGAGAGAAAAAGAAAACAAAAATAATATACTTAATTTCAATTTATTTATTGAATCAAACATTACCTAAAGTTGTTCTTTTGATATTTTTTTCTCCTATAATACACAGATGTCTCACTGAGTATCAAATAGTGAGAGGGAAAAAGTCATTCCCATGGGGTGAATCTGCATGGAAGAGTATGCACTAATCTGTGCAAATGACTACTAATCTTAGAACTTCTGAAGTAAAGAACAATCCATTACTACTGCTCTGTATGAATATTAACAACCTAAAAGTAACTTAAGTGATCTGCAGTGGAATATGTGCCATTTAGATCTTTTAACTACTTCACACTTTTATAAGACTTACCACATATCCCAACCTCCCACTTTAAACAGACGTTTTTGAAAATACCAGTCAAGGAGAATCTTTAATTACTACATTGCTTCAGGAAAACATACAATTTTGGTAATAAGAAACACTACTTCAACAGATCTGTTCTTCACAAAATAGAGTACATGCAAATGATATGACTGAACTCAACTTCAGATGTTTGGCAGTTGAGCTATTTGGTGAAATGTCTTGAGAGAAAGATCTTTGGATTCTTTTATACTTGATGACTTTAAATCTGTGAAAACTAAGGGGTTAAAATAAAATGAAATAACTGGGTCTTTTATTTTTCTTCTTAATAGTTTATTGTGTGAAGAGGCCTCATTTTCCTACTATACCTTATTCTTTGGTGCTTTTCATTTCCTTGTAAGTTTTGGAAGAAAATGTATGTTCTTAGATCTCTATGCACCATACAGCGACCATTGGTCGGGACTTCTGACCTGCAACACGCTGCAGATGTGAGGAAGAATTGTAATCAGTAGGTCATCTGCCTCCATAATTTTCAGGGAGCCATCTTGCTCCTACCAGGACACATATAGAGGGGCATGTTTGCAATTTTATTAATAACATTTTTAACTCACAAAAGTTCCCACATAAGGAGGCCAGCACTGTCAAAGTTCTTTTTTCTATCTAGGAAGGGATTATTTGGTTTATTGTGCCTTCTATGATCTTGTTTTCTATAAAGATAGGCTGCTGAAAGTGGTAGACAGTTACTCTTTACTCTATGCCCTATTCTACATCAGTGCTGAATGAGCAGGGGCTGTGGACAGGTCATGAGGGAGGGGTCAGTTGGAGGATGGCAGGGCAGGTAAGTGAAGGGTTTAGGCTAAGTCACATTATATGCTCACCCTCTTAAGTTTCGTATGGGTAAATTCCAGCTGGAATAAAAATAAGAGCCACCTTGATGGGAAAAAGAAACTGGGAGGTGTCTTGGAAGGGAAGATAGAGCCTAAGAAGCAGTATCTATTGCTAGCAACAAAGCCTGGGCTCCCTTTGCCCCCATAAAAGTGTTTAGATCTGGTCGGTGAAGGTCAGACTTAAACTTTCCTCACCCACCTCAGAGCAGCATTCTGGAATAGTTGCTATCATTTATAGTGCTCTGAGGATATTTCAGGGTTTTGTTTTTTTCTTTAAAGGATAAAGTCATTGATAGAACTATAATTACAAGGAGGCTCAGCTGTTGCTGTAGGTGGTAACAACTTATAAGGCAGTCTACACTGGCTGATCTTCAATTAAATTATTCATTTCTGCATGCAAATTCCACCCATTCTTTTCCTTTTTATGGCAGAAGCTACCAGTACCTTTATACAAATGATCTTGGTGGGGTTCCTGTCTTCCTGTTTGGAGATGGCCTTATTGAGTATGATTCAAGAAATAAACAGGCGGACCTCTTGCCTTCCTCATACCAACCTACAACCATCCATCCAACCAACTAACCAACCAACCAACCAAACACCCACCCACCCACCTGCCCAACCATCCAATCACCCAACCAACCAATGACCTAATCTTTTCACCATAGGACAGAGGCCTTTAATCCCAGTTTTAAATTCAGTGGGAAGCATAAAGGACTATGATAAAATTATTTCTTGAGTGTTTTATTACTACACAGGTCAGTTGAACATGAAAGGGAAAGTGGAGAGGTTTAAATTGTTAAGGTTAAAATTGTCAAAATTGGAGGGCTGTGGTCATTTTACATAATTTACGTATGTGTACTCAATTTTGTTTAAGGCTAGATTGTAAAATATCCTGCATAGAGCAGACTGGACTATTTTAAAGGAAATTCTTTTGAATGGGTAATGAGCAAGACATGATGTGACTAAAGGACCTGAAAAACTGCCAGTTTCTTAGTTTTGGGCTTCTGTGATCCTCCCCATACTTTCTCTGTTGGGTCATTGCTACTCATATTGATTGCACGGTCCTCTGATACTCACTCATTACACAGTTGCCATCTGATGAGATGTGGCTAGTTTCAGTGCTCTGATTCTGTAGAATGAGATTATGCAGGGAACTTGGGTATTTTCTTCAGCTTGTGATGGTTTAGGAATTGCTGTCTAGGACCTCTTTTTATACTGCACTGAACACAGTTATTTCCCATTTTGAGGTACTTATGCTTCTTTGACAACCATTTTTTAAAAATTTAATTTAATTTTAAGTTCTGGGACACGTGTGCAGGACGTGGAGGTTTGTTACATAGGTAAACATATGCCATGGTGGTATGCTGTACCTGTCAACCCACCACCTAGATTTTAAGTCCTGCATGCATTGACTATTTCTCCCGATGCTCTCCCTCCCCCTACTCCCCAACCCCAACAGGCCCCAGTGTGTGCTGTTCCCCTCTCTGTGTCCATGTGTTTTCATTGTTCAGCTCCACTTATAAGTGAGAACATGTGGTGTTTGGTTTTCTGTTCCGGCTAACTCACTATTTTGCATGTGTATAGAAAGGCGTTTTTAACTTACTTCAACTCAAGACCAATTTCTTAGTCACCTACTATGCACAAGACACTATTCCAGGTATTGCAGGAGATCAAAGGTAAGTGAGACATGGGCTGTGGCAGTAAATTCGTATTAAAGCAGGGTTGGGAGATGGCATTCAGAATGGTGAAGAAATAGAAGAGCATGTTAGGTACTTCACTGTGAGTGTTAAAAGGAAAAAGAGATCACCTGAAATTGGGAGGCATCCTGATTTGCTTAGGTCTGCTGGTTTTGTTTTGGTGAGGTTTAGGGCCAATCAACAGAAACTTAATACAATAAGTTAGAATTTCATAAAGGAAATAGTTTAAAGTGTCTACTCCTATAAACAAAGTATGTGTGAGAGGAGCAGTTACTGGCCATCTGCTTTTTAAAAATGCTTGCCCTTGGCCGGGCGCGGTGGCTCATGCTTGTAATCCCAGCACTTTGGGAGGCCGAGGCGGGCGGATCACGAGGTCAGGAGATCGAGACCACCGTGAAACCCCGTCTCCACTAAAAATACAAAAAATTAGCCGGGTATGGTGGCGGGCACCTGTAGTCCCAGCTACTCGGAGAGGCTGAGGCAGGAGAATGGCGTGAACGTGGGAGGCGGAGCTTGCAGTGAGCCAAGATTGCGCCACTGCACTCCAGCCTGGGCGACAGAGCAAGACTCCGTCTCAAAATAAAAAAAAAAAATGCTTGCCTTTGACTTAAAGGTATGAAAAGAGAATTTTAAAAAATTTCAGTGAGTGTGGTGGGCATTATAGCCTAGTTGATTCTTAATTATTCAGGAGCTAAATATCAAGTTGGAGAATTATCTAAGTTGTTGTTTTTTTCTCTTTCTTTTATTCCTGCCTCCCATCTGATCTTTGCGTTGTTCTTTTTTTTTTTTTTTTGAGTCAGAGTCTCGCTCTGTTGCCCAGGCTGCAGTGCAGTGGCGCAATCTCGGCTCACTGCAAGCTCTGCCTCCTGGGTTCACGCCGTTCTCCTGCCTCAGCCTCCCAAGCAGCTGGGACTACAGGTGCCTGCCACCACGCCCAGCTAATTTTTTGTATTTTTAGTAGAAACGGGGTTTCACCAGGTTAGCTAGGATGTATTGTTTCTGTATACTAATTGCCTCAGAGCTGGTAGAAAGGAAAAGAACAAGATTAATAGATTAATTGCAAATCTTTAGATATATTAGCTAAGGAAAAGGCTGTGATATTTGGGCAAAATGAGGGTAATTGGTGAATTGACAATTTGTTCTGGTTCATTGTCATCGTGGATAATTGAGAGCTAATGGAAGTCATTGGAACTGGGCCTGCAGGGAGATTTAAGATCAGGATGTTTCTTAAGGGTGGGAAGAAGGTTCTTGATGTGATACAGTACAGAGCTCTTTCTTATTCTATATTAAATGCCCATAATAGTAGACTGGATAATTGTCGCGAGCTATGGCCTCTATAATAATTTTGTAAAGTCTTACTTTCTTCCTTTCTATATATTTTTTTGGGTACAGTATTTAAATTACTGAGCTTAAAATAAACTTCCTGGAAGAGTAATCTGGGTTAAAAATGGTTATAGCTGCAGAAATACGTACTGCGAATTGCTCCCGGAAATCTGTATGGCAAATGTAAGAGCATTTTGGCTCAACACACTTAACTCTAATGCATCTCATCCAATTAGAGTTTATGGCAACTGTCATTCAATATTAGCAGCTATAGTTAAAATATGAGTGTTTTAAAATGAATGTGCTCGTGGTTCCTTTCTTATCTCAGTAAAACCAGTTTGATTTGCCAGCAAGTTTGTTTGTTTGTTTTTTGTTAGATACCTTCTAGGTTGTAAATGGACAGGAAGCTGTCTTTCTTTTTTTTAATTATTATTATACTTTAAGTTTTAGGGTACATGTGCACAACGTGCAGATTTCTTACGTATGTATACATGTGCCATGTTGGTGTGCTGCACCCATTAACTTGTCATTTAGCATTAGGTATATCTCCTAATGCTATCCCTCCCCTCTCCCCCCACCACAACAGTCCCCGGTGTGTGATGTTCCCCTTCCTGTGTCCATGTGTTCTCATTGTTCAATTCGCACCTATGAGTGAGAACATGCGGTGTTTGGTTTTTTGTCCTTGTGATAGTTTGCTGAGAATGATGGTTTCCAGCTTCATCCATGTCCCTACAAAGGACATGAACTCATCATTTTTTATGGCTGCATAGTATTCCATGGTGTATATGTGCCACATTTTCTTAATCCAGTCTATCGTTGTTGGACATTTAGGTTGGTTCCAATTCTTTGCTATTGTGAATAGTGCCGCAATAAACATACGTGTGCATGTGTCTTTATAGCAGCGTAATTTATAATCCTTCAGGTATATACCCAGTAATGGGATGGCTGGGTCCAGTGGTATTTCTAGTTCTAGATCCCTGAGGAATCCCCACACTGTCTTCCACAATGGTTGAACTAGTTTACAGTCCCACCAACAGTGTAAAAGTGTTCCTATTTCTCCACATCCTCTCCAGCACCTGTTGTTTCCTGACTTTTTAATGATCGCCATTCTAACTGATGTGAGATGGTATCTCATTGTGGTTTTGATTTGCATTTCTCTGATGGCCAGTGATGATGAGCATTTTTTCGTGTGTTTTTTGGCTGCATAAAGCTGTCTTTCAAGAGATTTCTTTCTTCAGCTCTTTTAAAAGTAGTGTGAGCTGGGGATGATATATAATATGATAAAATACCTAATGGATCCCTGAATCCACTTTCATTGAGTTCATGGAAGTTTGTAAATGTGCAGCTGTAGTGGCAGAGTGTTTATTAGTGCTGAGAAGATCACTGTTCTTGCTTTTGATTTTGTGAAGTCGGCATATTCACATCCACAACGCCTTTCTTGTAACCATAGCAACCAAGACAGAAGGTTTCTTTTTCTCTGTCTCATATTCAAAAGCACTATTAAGATGATTGATTTTATTTGAATGAGGTATTTGCAGATAAGAGAGGCATAAACTTAAATTCTGACCTCTGTATAAGTTTTTTTTTCTTTGTTAGGAAAGAAAAATATTTTATAGTTGACAAGTAAAAACATTTTATAGTTGACAAAAATTGTATGTATTTATGGTATACCAAGTGATGTTTTCATATATGTATATGTTGTGAAATGATTAAATCAAACAAATTAACATATCAGTCACCTCACATACATATCATTCTTTGTCGTGAGAACATTTAATATCTCTTTTACTTCTGTACAGCAAAAGAAACTATCAATGGAGTAAACAACCTATAGAATAGGAGAAAATATCTGCAAATTCTGCATCTGACAAGGGTCTAATATTCAGAATCTAAATGAACTTAAACAAATTAACAAGCAAGAAACAAACAACTCCATTAGAAAGTGGGCAAAGGACATGAACAGACACTTTTTCAAAAGACGACATACACTTGGCCAACTAGCATATGAAAAAGTGCTCAACATCACTAGTCATTTGAGAAATGCAAATCAAAACCACGATGAGATACCATCTCACACCAGACAGAATGGCTGTTATGAAAAAGTAAAGAAATAACAGGTCCTGGTGAGTTTGCAGAGAAAAGAGAACACTTATACACTGCTTGGGTGGGAATGTAAATTAGTTCAGCCACTGTGAAAAGCAGTGTGGCAATTTCTCAAAGAATTTAAAACAGAATTACCATTCTGTATACACCCACAGGAATATAATTAATTCTACCCTAAAGACTCATGCACATGTATGCTCATGACAGCAATATTCACAATAGCAAAGACATGGAATCAACCTAAATGCCCATCAGTGGTAGACTGGATAAAGAAAATGTGGTGCATAGACACCATAGGATGCTATTAATATGTAACCATAAAAAGAACAAGATCATGTTCTTTGCAGCAACATAGATGGAGCCAGAGGCCATAATCCTAAGTGAACTAATGCAGGAACAGAAAACCAAATACTACATGTTCTCACTTATAAGTGGGAACTGAACATTGAGAACACCTGGATACAAAGGGGAACAACAGACACGGGAACCTATTTGAGGGTGGAGGGTGGGAGGAGGGAGAGGACTGAAAAACTACCTGTCGGGTACTATGCTTATTACCTGGGTGACAAAATAATCTGTACACCCAACCCCTGTGACATGTAATTTACCTATACAACAAACCTGCATGTGTACCCTTTGAACCTAAAAGTTAAGAGAATCTCTCTTAGTGAATTTCAGCTATAACATATGTTATTACAGACTATAATCACCATGCTATACAATAGATCTCCCAAACTTATTTATTCTATCTGACACTTTGCACCCCTTGACCAACATCTCCCACCTACGCCAATTCCCAGTCCCTGGCAGCTGTCATTCTACTATCTACTTCTAAAGTTCAGCTTTTTTAGATTCCACATATAAGTGAGATCATGCAGTATTTGTTCTTCTGTTCCTAGCTTATTTCACTTAGCGTAATTCCTCCAGGTTCATTCATATTGTCACAAATGACAGGATCCCTTTTTTCCAGCTGAGTAGTATTCCATTGTGTGTATGTATACATATATTAAACACACATCCCCTCCCCCACATTTTCTTTGTCCATTCATGCATTGATGGACACTTAGGTTGATGCCACATCTTGGCTCTCATGAATAATGCTGCAGTGCATGGAGTGCAGATATCTCTTCAGCATATTGATTTCATTTCCTTTAGATGTACACCAACAAGTGGTATTGCTGGATTATATGATAATACTATTTTTAATTTTTTGATAAACCTCCATTGTTTTCCATAGTGGCTATATTAATTTATATTCCCACCAACAATGTACAAGCCTTTCCTTTTTTCTGCATATCTTTCCAGCAGTTATCTTTTGACAATAACTATTCTAATGGGCATGAGGTAATATCTTATTTTGGTTTAATTTGCATTTTCTTGATGATTAGTGATGTTGAACATGTTTTCATATACCCATTGGCCATTTGTATGTCTTTTGAGAAATGTCTGTTCAGGTCTTTTCCCCGTTTTAAAATCCAGTTATTTGTTTTCTTGCTATTGAGTTGCCTAAGTTTCTTATGTATTTTGAATATTAACTTCTTATCAGATGTACAGTCTGCAGATATTTTCTACCATTCTGTAGGTTGTCTCTTCACTCTGTTGATTGTTTCCTTTGCTGTGCCAGAACTTTTTAGTTTTATGTAATTCCATTTGTCTATTTTTGCTTTTGTTGCTTGTGCTTTTAAGGTGCTTAAGGTTTTTTGCTTGTGCTTTTAAAGTCATATACAAAAAAATCATTGCCTAGACCAGTGTCACGTAACTTTCCCCCTGTGTTTTCTGCTAATAGTTTTATAGTTTCAGGTCCTATATTTAAGTCTTCAATCTGTTTTGAGTTGCTTTTTGAATTTGGTGTGAGATAAAGGTCCACTTTCATTCTTCTGCATATGGATATCCAGTTTTCCCAAAACTATTTATTGAAGAGACTGTCCTTTCTTCATTGTGTGTTCTTAGCACACTTGCCAAAGATCAATTGACCATAAATGCATAAATTTATTTCTGGGATGTCTATTCTGTTCTGTTGCTTTATATATGCTACTTTATGCCAGTACCACACTGTCTCAACTACTGTTGCTTTTAGGATGTTTTGAAATCAAGAGGTGGGCTTCCAGCTTTGTTCTTTTTCAAGATTATTTTGGCTATTTGGGGTCCTGTAAGATCCTTTATGAATTTTAGAACTGCTTTTTCTGTGTCTGTGAAAAATGTCATTGAAATTCTTATGGGGATTGCATTGAATCTGTACACCATTTGGATAGGATGGACATTTTAACAATATTATTTTTTCCAATCTATGCACATGGATAATCTTTCCATTTATTTATGTCTTCAATTTCTCTCATCAATCTTTTGTAGTTTTCATTGTACAGATCTTTCACCTCCTTGGGTAAAATTATTCCTAAGTATTTTGTTTCTTTGAAGCTATTGTAAATGGGCTAGATAAATTTTGTAAAGCCTCTTTGTCTCATCTCCCTCACCAGCTACTTCTGTTGATTTGGGTCACCAAGCACACTATAATGTTTTCTGCCATATCATCCTTGAAATGTTGCAGAGATTGTTTGGACAAAGACATTTTAAAAATAAACCTTAGGCATAGAATTTTGAAAACAAACAAATTATACACAGCTATAATGGAAGATTAAATATAAATCAATCAGGTGCTTTACGAAAGGATTGAAAGAACTTACGGTCAATTAGTGCCAAAGAGAGGGCACTAATAAATAAAATAAAACAAAGAGAGGATCAAGGATTTTTTTTCCATGTACAGGAATGAATGACTTGGGGTCCCATAATGTTTCCTAAATATTTAAGGTGGTATTTGTGTGGCTGTGCTCACTTTGTGCATTGTACTTGGGACCTGTTGGGCAACAATCCCAAGGCTAGAGATGAGTAGAGAAGTTACTCCCACGTCACTGGCACAGACCTTCAACTCTGACATGATCACATCTGTGTCTCACAGACATCTTATGTTTTACATGTTTAAATTTCTTAATCTTCCCCTAGAATTATAGTTCTTTTCCAGTCTTCATGAGTCAATAATTCTATCTTCTTAGGACTTGGGAGCCATCTTTGACATGTTCCTTTACATTCAGTGCATCATCAGTTTATGTTGATTGTACTTCCAAAGTGTATGTTTACCAACTTCCACATCCACCTTCATTGTCACACTGTAGTATTCCAAGCCACTGACTCTTGCATTTGAACTTCTATAGTAACCTCCTAATTGCTCTTGTATCTTCCATAAGTTTCTTCCAAAATTCCAGAAGTTTCCTCAAACTTGTTTCCACAGAACAGAATATGTAGAATATGGTACAAGCTTTGCTGCTGTGATGTAGTGTTCTCTAAACAGAGTGTTTCAGACAGGATAGCCATTTAATTATGCCTCAAATAATATCTAAGCTAGGCAAGGGGTCTTTAGCTTTTTTGGGTTGTCCTACCATCTTCAAAACACGGTTTTTATCTTGGGCCCAAATCTCCACTTGTTGCCATCTCCTACCAGCAGTTAGTGGGGAAAGGGCCAGGGGAACACATACCTAGTCCTTTCAAAGGGAATACCTAGAAGCTTGGAGAGTTTATATAACGTCCTGAAGGTTGCACAGCTGTTTAGTGGCAGGGCTGATTGGATCTGAGGTTTGTGTGATTCAGAAGCCACTAGATCTCTTTTATGGGGAAAGAAAGATAATGCATAGCTGTTGCATTCCAAGTTGACACTGAAGCTATTAAAACCCATATTTTGAAATAATTGTGCAAAGTTTCATTAATCTCAAGTAGAGACAAGAAAATGGCAATATTAAGAGTGAAAAGATAAATAGAAATAAGAACATTTGAGTTTGTGAACACAAATGGTTGGAATGATCCTGTTTGTAAATTGTGAATTATAGGGAACAGATATTAAATATTTCATAAGAAAAGAACATACCTTCCATTAATGGGGGTGGGAACAGTGGTGAGAAGGAGGATCAATGGCCCTATCTCCAGTGGGAGTTCTTAACTGGGATGAAGTAATGTTCTCAATAAAATACTTAATTTTCTATTTAGTTTCTTGATTACATCCATTTAATAGTTTTAGCAGAGAGATGTTGGTAAGTATAAGTAACTGCTGCTTTCCTAACATCAAGTAGAAGACAGGTGAAATCAGATTTTAGGATACCTACAGCAGTGTCTCTTAACCCTGAATGCACATTTGAATGACCTGGGAGCATTTAAAAAGCCCAGATCCAGGGTTGCCTCCGCAATTACAAAATCAGAATTCTGGGAATGGGACCTGTATTTGTTTTCCACGGCTGCCATAACAAAGTACCACAGTCTGGGTGACTTAAACGGCAGAAGTTGATTTTTTTTTTTCATAGTTTTGGAGGGTAGAAGTCCAGGATTTAGGTGTTGGCAGGTTTGGTTTCTTCTGAGGCTTCTCTTCTCTGCCATCTTCTCCTCCTGGTTTCTTCAATGTGGTCTTCCCTCTGTACCCATCCGTATCCTGTTCTCCTTCTTTTATAAGAACAACAGTCTTATTAGAGTAGGGCCACCCTAATGACCTCTTTTTACCTTTTTACATAACCCATCTCCAAATACAGTCACATGCTGAGGTACTGGGATTGGGACTTCAACAGACCTTTTTTTTTTTTTTTTTTTTTTGGCAGAGGAGGGGACACACAATTCAACCTATAACAGGATCAAAGCATTAGTGTTTTTAATCTGCCACTGTCTTCCCCCAAGTGATTCTAATATGCAGCCAAATTTGAGAGTCAATGCCCTAGGTGGGATTCTCAAACCTGGCTGCATTAGAATCACCTGGGTAACTTAAACAAACCAAAAAACAACACATACCAATACTTAGGCATCACCCTCAGAGATGTGATTTGATCAGTGTGGGGTGGGATGTTGTTAGTTTACAAAGTCTCCCAGGTGATTTTAACGTGTAACCAGGTTTGAATATCACTGCACTAATATGTGTTTCTTAACTATATAAATGGAAACATATTTTTTACCTTTCTCCAAATTTTTTTTTGAAAATTTTTAATAAATACAAGTTATTTTAATGAAAGATATATATTTAATGATGTAGTATTCAGGTCTAAAAAATGAACAAAATACTTTTAAGGTGTTATGTTTCAAATCACATGTGGGTTTTGTGATATAATTTTCTTTGTGACTTATAGTCCTTTTTTGCCTAATGAAAATAAATCAAAAGAACTTGGGCATATCACTCAGAAAGCGAATGAAGTGAAGAAACTGACACTTTAATGATTGAGTTGACTGAAGTGTCATAGCTTTTAGTGAGGTAATTTCTTGATTAAAGAAATGATGTTTTTTAGCTTGCAGAAGGAGGCTAGAATTTCCTTTCCAGATGATATCAAAATCTGATAAAAATTCCTTGATTTAATCAGGCCAATTTCTGTGTTTTGAAGTAAAGCCACTTATCTGGCATTTTTCATTAAGGCTTGACAACAGCTGGCTGCTTCCCAGAATGCAGTGCTGTGACAGAGCTTATGTTATAAAGCCATGGATCAGCTGCCTTTGTAATTTGCTTAAATTGATTATGTGTACATTTCTTCACTCTCTGGACTTAAAAGAAGCCTACATTTGGGTGAGGAAACAGTATTATTATTTCAATGACAAAAGACTATATCTATTATGCCATATTACACATAGACACACTGCCTTTTCCATTGTGCTCTAGTAGTATTTTTAGTTTCAATCTTTTTGGAAAGTTATTTTAAATACTATGATTTCTATTTTGGCTGAATTTTGTAGCTTTAATCAAATAATTAAAGAAGCAATGTTTAAGATCAGAAAAGCATTATTTAAATGATGAAAGTATACAGTCTTAGGAAAGTAGTTGATTTTTATTTGTCATTTCTCTATGTTGATATCTGATACAGATACTTGCTGATATGCTTTTTTAAGTTAAAAAAACTAATAAGTAATCATTTTCTGAAGTTGCAGGGTGCCCATATCTTGCTGAAAGTTCTACAAGAATTCCAAGTACTGAAATTAAACTAGACTTAACTATACCAATAAGTTTAGGTACCTTGTTTAAAAACAAATGTTGCCCTAGAAGTCCACTAGCAAAGTACCCAAAGAGAGGAACCCAATTATGTGTTTTCCTTTTGTTGAACTAAGTAGTGACCTGGGAAGCAAGTGCCCCCATGGACTGAGGTAATGATTTTATCAATGAAGGGGGATACTATTTTTTTTTTTTTGAGACAGGGTCTCGCTGTGTTGCCCAGGCTGGAGTGCAGTGGTGCAATCACAGCTCTCTGCAGCTTTGACCTCCCAGGCTCGAGCAATTTCCCCACCTTAGCCTCCCAAGTAGCTGGGGCTGCAGATGTGTGATATCATGCCCAGATAATTTTTCATTTTTTTATAGAGATAGGGTCTTACTTTGTTTCCCAGGCTGGTCTCGAGCTCTAGGCTCAAGCAGTCCTCCTATCTTGGCCTTCCAAAGTGTTAGATTACAGGTGTGGGCCACTGCACCTGGCTGGGAGCTACTTTTGGTTGAAAATTGATTAAATAAAAAAGAATAAGAAATGAGGTTTTGTGTTTTAGTTTTAATCATTTTCACCTTGGAACAAGAAGGTGCAATTTGGCCAGCAACTCAAAGCTGCTGTAATTCCCACTAATTGTGTGGGTTAGCCCTCACCATTCTACTTTCTCTCTCTCTCTCTCTGCCATTATTGGAAAAGATAAGAAAACATAATAGGCTTATTACAAACATTAACATTGTAGCCCCACTGGTGCCTTTAATACTGTTTGGAATTATTTTATTCATATCTTGGGGATCCCTATACAGTGGCATCTAAGCTTAGCTACCCACAGAGATCCCCTGGGGAGCCTGTTGGACATGACCTCTGAGGTTCATCCTGGACCTACTGAATCAGAGTTTCTGGGGATGGAACTGGGGAGTCTCTCTGTTTGAGTTGGTGATTCTTGGTGCAGTCAGCCTTCTTTCACTCTTTTCTCTCATTGATTTGTCCCATTTCATTGATTTGTGCCATTTGCTAGAAGAATCACTTTGTTTTAACTGTTCTGGTATTTACCTCCTCATGTGAAGAATATTTCCTTTTGTTACATTAGAAACATTCTCTAGATAGTCGTTGTCTTTCTTTGAATTTCACAGGAAAGGGCTACCTGGTCACAAAGCAAACCCCTCCACTTTTGCTTTTCAATCAGTCCATTTCCATCTTTAGTTTCCCTTTTCACCACCATTTAACTTTAAAAAAAAATTACATCTTGCCCTTTTGCCTTTGAACAAACATAGATCTCCCCATCTAGAAAATTCATTCCTCCATATTGCCACTACCATTGAATTTCTCATTCTTTCCCCACCAAACTTCCAGAAAGAATGATTTATTTCTTCCGTTCCACTAAAATTTATGGTTCTTGTTCTTACCACTCTAAACCTGCTCCCATTGCTAATTTCCCCCTGTAATTATGAAATCAATTTCTCCCTCTAGCAGTTATATTGGCATTTCAAAGCAGGAAATAAAAAGTATGAAGAGAACTATGAAAGGAAAAGGTTTTTATTGATCTTTTTTAGAAATGAAATTTGAAATACACAAGGGACACATGAATTTTATCTTTCATGAACATTTGATGAGTAAGTGTGGGTGCCCCAGTAAAGATTCTGGCTTCCTGCAAAGGATAAGGTCAGAAGTACTGTCCTGATTTATCCTTGATGTGTTCATCACAGGTTCTCTTGTCTAATGGCCCATAGCTAAGTGAGGCTTTGATTATGGTATCTAATGATGAATAATCAAAGTTTATTGCAAGATGTTTTAACCAGACTTCTCCTGATTTGGAAATTTTTTCCTGTTATTACAATGCAAGAATCCCCTTATAGTAGAATATCAAGCCAGGTGTAGTGGCTAACACCTGCAATCCCATTACTTTGGGAGGCCCAGCTGGGAGGATTGCTTGAGCCTGAGAGTTTGAGACCAGCCTGGGCAGTATAGTGAGACCTTGTCTCTACAAAAAAAACCCAAAAAATTAGCCAAGTGCAGCGGCATGTGTGGGATTGTCGGGGGTGGGGGAGCCTGGAATCACTTGCGCCCAGGAGGTGGAGGTTGCAGTGAGTCAGATTGTGCCAGTGCACTCTAGTCTGAGTGACAGAGTGAGACCCTGTCTCAAAAAAAAAAAAAAAAAAATCAGAATAATTCCCACATTCTCTGCAGTTGCCCATAATTTATAAACTATTTTTATTTTTCATTATTTCTTGATTATTTAAATTTTAAAAATTATGGTGAAAGTATTACATGAAAATAATTGTTAAATACTTCTATAAGACACACACACACACGCACACACACCTATATATGTTTCTTCACTTCTCTCATTGATTTGTCCCATTTCATTGATTTGTGCCATTTGCTAGAAGAATTACTTCGTTTTTAACTGTTTGTTCTGGTATTTACTTTCTCATGTGAAAATAATATTCCTCTTGTTAAATCAATTTACTTTCTATAGGATATGTTAGGATTTTTACTCATTTAAACCTTATACTTCCTATACCTTTCCTCACTTCTTCCATATATAATTGATTATGTCTAAATTTTTGGTTACATCTTTTTTTTTTTTTTTTTTTTTTTACTTTGTTGTGACTACATAAGTGCTTTCCAGTGTTGAGTGATCTGCACTGGAATGTGTGGCTGCCTTTTGTATTTATTTTTGTTGTCGTTTTTACCTAGAGTTAGTAATTGCCTCATTTTTTCCTTTGTTTAATTTTCTTTGAATGTCTAAGTCTTCTAATATCCCCAAACAGTTCTGTAAAATATCTCTCATTACAGTGTTCTATGTGGCCAAACAGTCAGATAATTTACCAGTTCCTTTTTCATTCCTCCTCCTTGGAGCCCTTTGCTTCCTGCCCCAGCATGCACTGTGCTCTCTGGGCATAAGGCACAGCTGTCACTCTGGGAATGTCCATTGCCTCTCTTCTCTGTTTCCTAAATCCATTTTCTCTTCTTGGTTTATTCCTTTGTTTTGGTGGAGTATCTCCTTTAGTGACTTCTTTAGAGTTTGAATTCTTTTTTTTTTTTTAATTTAATTTAATTTAATTTTATTTTTTATTTATTTTTTTTTTATTATACTTTAGGTTTTAGGGTACATGTGCACAATGTGCAGGTTTGTTACATATGTATCCATGTGCCATGTTGATTTCCTGCACCCATTAGCTCGTCATTTAGCATTAGGTATATCTCCTAATGCTGTCCCCGCCCC